>NW_027270968.1:750000-1350000 GCF_040938485.1 Diadema antillarum | reverse complement strand
TTCCTTCCCTGAAATGACAAAGCAAATGGGAATTATACTGTTTGACATTAACACGTTTGCTCTATTTTGCAACATTTCACATTTGACCTTTCCTGGTACTCAGTCGTACTGTGCATTCCAGGAATAACCAATCATAGCAAGAGAGGTGTCATTTTAAAGATAATTAATCAGGCTTTCTTATGATGTCATATTTAATGAAGATAATGCGGGTATAGAGAAAATGATATATCAAAATTTAATTGCAGAACTTATTTTGAAGCGTTTATTTCAGCATGGTATCTTGATCCCAAATTCGGTATATGTTGCTAATGAGTTTAATGATTTTTTTTTTTTATTTAGGCCCTAGTCTTGCTAGTATAGTATTCCAGTAACAGATCAAGAATTTCATTACTTTTAACTGATCCAAATCCGCAATCTATGTTTTTTACTCCCACCCAAGAATACAAGGTGAGGGACGTAGTTCACAAGTTAAAAACACAAAAGAGTGCTGGACATGATGGCATTACGATTCTTTTATTGAAACATAATATATCCGCAATATTGTCTCCTTTAACATACATATTGAATTTGTCCCTTTTACTGGCATAGTGCCTGGTCAAATGAAAATTGCTAAAGTTGTTTCGGTTTATAAAAAAAAAAGGTAATAAAGAAGAGGTAAGTAATTATTGTCCAATTCCTCTTTTGACCGCGATTTCCAAGATTCGTGAACATTTGATATATTCTCGTGTAATTAAAGGGGATAGCTAGTAACCGATCAGTGGGAATCAGTGGGAATGCTGACGGATGATTATTCCAATCCTTGTGGGATTCATTTAAGAGTACATTATATATCTACTGTTGTGTGAAAATTATTTGCTTCAGAACGGTCTCATATTCAAGTAATGTGCAGATTAATGCCCCGTCACTGACCAGGCACGCTAACCTTAAAACATTAAACTGCACATTACGTGAATATGAGACCATTCTGAAGCAAACATTTTCACACAACAATAGATATATAATGTACTCTTAAATGAATCCCACAAGAATTGGAACAATCATCCCCCAGCATTCCCACTGATTCCCACTGATCAGCTACTAGCCATCCCCTCTAAGTTCTTAAATAAATGCAATGTTTTTGTGATTCTCATTTTGGATTTTTATTACAAAAAAAAGCACTCTACTACTCACGCTGTTCTTGCTTTTATCGATAAAGTAGCCCACGCTATTGACGACTCATCACATACAGTTGGTATATTCCTGGACCTGTCCAAGGCCTTTGACACTGTCGATCACGATATTTTGTTATGTAAACTCTTGCACTATGGGATACATGGAAAGGCCTTGGACTGGTTCAGGAGCTACCTAACCAACAGGAAACAGTTTGTCAATATCAACGGCTTTAGTTCCAGTTTAAAAACACTATCTTGCTGGGTCCCTCAAGGATTTCTCCTAGGCCCACTTTTGTTTATTCTTTATATAAATGATATCAAAAATGTATCTACTGTTTTATCTTTTCTTCTATTTTCCGATGATTCTAATATCTTCTTTTCACATCGAAACCCAACAACCCTTTTAGATGCAGTGAACACAGAATTAAAGTCGGTTCAAATGTGGATTCAAGCAAACAAGATGTCTCTCAATGTAAACAAAACCGTTTATAAGATTATATTATTTAGTAATTCTGTTACCCACGGGCTATTCGTTCAGTCAATCTATCCGATTTTATTGCCACACGAATCATTTCTTCTTTGAAAACAGACTCCTTAATGTTGCAAATTTGTTTTTATACAACTTAGGCACATTTATGTTTCAGTTATCAGCCAACGGCTTGTCTGACGTATTTACTCATATGTTTCAGAAAAAAAACTTTGCAGTTCATGCTTACCCCAAGCTCAACACAAAGAAATTCATTCCACCTTCCACCTACTCGCACAATCCTTGCTCAAAAAACGATAGTTTTTACCGGACCCAAATTCTGGAATAATCTTCCCACAAACTAAATCAAATGTTCTAATATGTGTACATTTAAACAAAAATTAAAATGAATGTTACTTAATGAGTATAACTTGCCTGATCAGAATGTTTTAATCTGTTATCTGCAGTATCCTGATTCAATGTATGGCGGATCAACCTGCAGTGTATTATCGATATACCTCTGGTTTATACTCCCATTATATAATCACTTACATCATGATTTACATTTTGAAGTCGTTATAAACTTGATTCTAGATATGTGCTCTTATACTTATGTATCTATATGCTATTTTTTCACTCAGTTCTTTTTCTTTGGGTTCCTGTTTTTCCTTTTTCTTTTTCTTCTCTTTTATTTCTACTTCCCTTTGTACCTTGATGTTTTAGCTTTCATATAGTTTCATCGTTATTACTTTGTGTCCTATCTCCATTGATTGCACAGCAAATTTACACTTGTATTCTTTCCTGGAACCTGCGTTTACAAGCTTTGCTTTTGCGGTTCCATTATATTTCATACGTTGTAAATTGTCTTATATACACACGTATACTGACACACTTTCTGTTCATGACCCGATTTATATCATATTGTGTATCTTGTTTGGTTTGTAGTCTTTCTTTTTTTATGTACCGCGATGTCAAGTGAAATATGAAAATAAACGTGCTGGAACTGTTCACTGTGTCTCGAGAGGAAGACCAGTGCAGTTTCAGTTATTCAAAAAAAAAAAAAGAACAACAACAACAGATGCACAGTTTATAAGACGGTGGTGCTCTTACAGTATTCCTGTGAACATAATTAGCATTTCGTGTGAAATGATTATGAATCCTGCAACTTAAAGTGAAAAAAGGCGAAACAGTATTGTACAAAAGCTTCCTATGTCATAAAAACTCAAGATTACCAAATAAATACAGTATTATAACCGTTGTAGAATGTCCAAATCCTTGGGTCAAAAAAAAAAAATGAAGTGTGAATATGATGAGGGATTAATGATTTTTATTACACGTTTTTGTAATTATTTTGCGATGTTTTGAATCAATTGACCATGTTATGTAACATCGTTATGTGTATGAGTCATATTTTGCACTAGTTGCGCCTTGAGCATTTCAAGCATGTTTATTGACGACTTACAAATTTCATATGCTATTATTTCTACTGCTATCATTATCAACGTAATTCCATCGATTAGTTTTTCACTATTATGAACTTGAAGTGCCCTGATGCGCATTAAAGCATGAAGGCATAACATTAAAGGGAAAGTCCAGTCCAAATATAAGTCAGTCTGAAAAAAAAGAGTAAAATCTTACAAGTTCGACAGTCAGACTGACAGTAACAATGTGACTGAAATCTGATGAAAAGTAAGGAAGTTATGACATCTTGAAGTTTTGCTAATTTCTGCAAGACAGTTCTTGTACAGTGGATATGAATAATTATGCAAATGAATGAGATAACCATGTCATAACCACACAATTCAATGTGTAATAATAATGATAATGATAATAATAATAACAACAATAATAATAATAATAATAATAATAATAATGATAATAAGTACAGCATTTGTAATGCGTCATCGATCTAGTGGCCTATTCTGAGGCGCAGAGGGACATACGAGGTGTGTCAGAAAAGTTCCAGGACTGGTATCATAGAAAATTTATTTCAATCCCAAACTTCAAACTAAGAGGTTTCACCTTCAAAGTAATCTATCTGGAGTATGTAACTGTGATCGTAGCTCTCTGCAGCCATCGGATTTTTTTCTACACAATATATATACACAGCCTCTGTTTCACGTCGTTCCGCAATGAGCACAGAGCAATGAACAAACTTGAAGTTTCTGGTAGGGTTGGGGAACTCTGTCGAAGCGCTGAAAGTGCTGCAGGAAGTCTACAGAGGTGATATGAAGTCATGCACATGTGTTTTTGAGTGGTGCCAAGAGGTTTAAAGAAGAATTAGAAAACGTAGAAGATGACCCCATAGGAGCGGAAGGCCCTCAACGACCAGGACTGAAGTCAACATCGAGGGCGTCAGGCAGATGGTGCGTGGCAATCGTCGGCTGACTTTTCGAATAATGGCAAATGAGCTAGGCATGAATCGGGCCAGCTTCTGGAAGATTCTCATTGAAGATCTAGAGATGCGGAAAATCTGCGCAAAGATGGTGCCAAATTCCCGAGTGATGATCAGAAGAATCCACGCATTTAACTTTGCCAGGACATCATCAAGCGCCTTGAAACTTGAAACCAAACCAGACTTGCTAGGGGAGTCATCACCTCAGTCCTGGTCGTTGAGGGCCTTCTGCTCCGGGGGTCATCTTCCACGTCCAACTCTCATCCTTCTTTAAACCTCTTGCACCACTCAAAAACACATGTGCATGACATCGTCTCGTCTTCATAGACTTGCTGCAGCACTTTCAGCACTTCTTACAGAGTTCCCCAACCTTAACAGAAACTTCAAATTTGTCCGTTTTTGTGCTCATTATGGAACGACGTGAAACAGAGGATGTGTATATAAAATTATACAGAAAAAATTCTGATGGCTGTACAGAGCTAAGATCACAGTTACATACTCAAGATAGATTACTGGTACTTTGAAGGTGAAACCTCCTAGCTTGAAGTTTGGATTTGAAGTAAATCTTTTATGACACCAGTCCTGGAACTTTTCTGACACACCTCGTATAAAGAGAATAACATACATTATATAGTTGTACATAAGACGGTTGAAGAAGAAGAAAGAGATAGAAATATTTACCCAATGAGCAATTCAATGAATATTCAGCTAAAACAAGATGCGAACATATATGACTTCATCTTGTCATATATGACTACATCATATATGACTACATCATGGAAATGTTATTAAATCATCCTGACATTCCTAAGTTGTCTTCACAATTGTCCTCTTTATTGGATGGTCCACTTAGTGTTGATGAGGTCTATTCCACTTTAAAACTCATGAAAAATAATAAATCTCCCGGACAGGATGGTTTTACTGTAGAATTTTATCGTTACTTTTGGGAAGATATTAAATACTTTCTGGTAAGATCACTGAATTATGTGTATTTCTCAGGACAATTGTCAAACTCACAAAAAATGGGAATAATAACCTTGATTCCTAAAGGAAATAAACCTAGACATTTGTTAAAAAATTGGCGCCCGATCACTTTACTGAATGTAGTTTACAAATTGGCATCCGGTTGTATTGCAAATAGACTCAAGGGCGTTTTGTCTTTTTTTATACATGAAAATCAAACAGGATTTTTGAGTGGTCGCTTCATTGGCGAAAATATACGTCTATTATATGACACGTTACTTTATACTGAATTAAATGATATAGCAGGCATGCTTCTTGTTGTCGATTTCGAAAAAGCTTTCGATTCCGTATCGCATACTTTTCAATTCAAGGTCCTGGATTTTTTTCACTTCGGTCCATCTGTAAAGAAATGGATCAGGTTATTTTATGCAAATGCATCCTCTTGTGTATTAGTTAACGGATACTGTACAGATAGATTTGAAATAGGACGAGGGTGTCGCCAGGGAGATCCTTTGTCCCCCTACCTCTTTTTGTTAGTCAGTGAAATACTTGGTATCCTAATACGACACTCGGATTCTTTAGTTGGATTGCATATGAATGGGAAATCGCTTAAACTTTTGCAATATGCAGATGATACCCTTTTGACACTCAACGGTTCAACCCAGGATTTACAAAGTGCTCTTACAATACTTAAGGAATTTTCAAATATGTCCAACCTCAAAATTAACGTAACTAAAACTCAGGTAATATGGATTGGGAAGAACAGAACTTTCAAAAAAGAGATTTTACACGAGTACAAATTAAACTGGATATATGAAGGATATTTCAGGTACCTGGGCATTGACTTTTCAGTTAAATGATCTGAAATGGTTAATCACAATTATCAAGAAAAGGTTAAAGAGATAAAACGTCAGATAGCAATATGGCTGAAAAGAACATTGACTCCCTTAGGGAGAGTAACGATAGTAAAATCTTTATTGATACCCAAACTGAAACAAACTGAATTATTTGCTTTTATCTCTTCCAGAACCAAAATTAGAAATTATGATGTTAACCAATCTTTTTATAAATTTATATGGCACGATAAACCTGATAAAATAAGTAGGAAACAAATGTGCCAATTATACAGTGATGGTGGGGTTAAAATGACAGATATTTTTATACAATCTAAATCACTCAGAATATCATGGATAAGAAGATTCTTTTGTTATCCAAGTAACGAAAATCTCACTTAACATATGTTCCAATCATTCTTGCCTCCATCATACACATCTCTCCACTCATTCATGGGGGCTGAACATTACAAAGAATTAGCCATTTCTATACGCAACCCATTTTGGAAAGAGGTATTATTAGCCTTTTCAGATCTAACTCAGTCCGTTGTAGATAATATCGCATGTCAACCCCTTTGGAACAATCCTAGAATACAAGTTAATAATAATGTAATTCATTATAAGTCATGGTGTGCTAAGGGGGTACGTTTTGTTAACGATGTTCTAGAAACAGATGGAAAATTTCTTTCATATTTTGATTTTCAACGTAAATACAATGTACAAGTAAACTTTCTTCAATATTATGGTTTGTGTAATGCTATTCGATTTGGTTATAATAAAAATGTCATACCTAAGATTATGGAACCTACATGTATTAGCCCTGAAACATTGTTTTTCATACTGAAAGTGAAAAAAAGGTTGTGCACATATCTACCAGGCTTTTTTGAAACATAAGACAAAGGAATGTAAAGGTCTTATAAAATGGAAACAGGAGTTTGATTTTGACAATATCATTTGGAGTTTTTATTACCAAATTCCCTTTTATTCAACTGTCGATCTAAACATGAGATGGTTTCAGTTCAAGGTGCTAAATAGAATTCTTTATATGAAAGACGCTTTATTGAGATTTAAATTAGTAACAGATAACTTATGTATTTTTTGTAATAACAGCGAAGAAACAATTATGCATATATTTTGTTCTTGTATATATTAAAACGAGATATGGTCAAAACTTGAGCTTTGGCTGTCCCGTAATGCTATTCATATTAAGCTTACAAATCAAAACAAATTATTTGGTTTTTATGGACGTAATAACAGTGCCCTCAATTGCATTATGATTATAGTAAGGAAAGAAATTTTTACAGCCAAATGCAAAAATTGTTTGCCAGTTTTTGAACAAATCATGTCAGCGATAAAAAGTTATTATGATATGGAAAAGTATATATGTAAAACAAATCTGAAAGAAAAGAAATTTATGAAAAAGTGGTTACATTTTACTAAATGTTTCTGATTGTGTTTTCTTATGAAATGATTTGTCAGGTAATTTTCTGACACTTTGAAAAGAATTTGCAATTTATAATTGATTTTTGTAACTGTTTGCTGTTCTTATTGTACTTAGAATGGCCAAGAATATCATGTGTTAAATCTGCATGTACATACATATCTCTTTTTGTATATATTTGTGTGTATGATATTATTTAATAAAGGAACCCTGTGGAAGGGGAAAAATATATGACTTCAGAAGCTTTTTAAATGTTTCAATGGTTTCTGCTGGTCGGATTCTGTCATTGAAGTCTGAAACATGATGTTATTCCTGGTTGAATAACTTCAGAACAGTGATCAGTTAGGATACGAGGATTTAACCCTCGGGAATAATTCCATTTGAATGAAAAACTGGAAATTTCAAAACTTTATGTAAAAACTTTATTGTGAGGGGATGACACGCCCGCTTTGCCAATGGCATATTCATATTAACCGTTCAAGAACTGTTTCCCGAAAAAAATAGCAAAACTTCAAAATATCATAACTTCCTTATTTTTCATCCGATTTTGATCAAAATCATACCATTGATCTCGTTATGTATTACTTTTTCTTTAGTATTAGACTAACTTATATTTGGACTTGATTTCTTCTTTATTAATTTCAATATATTGATAAATGATTGAGCCATAACATATACACTATATTAATTGTTCAATGCATTGTCGTGATGTTAAGTATTAAAAAAGAAATATGTATGTATATATATATATATATATATATATATATGAAAGTAATGGATATACAACAACGGTCACTGTCTTTATAGATACCCCCAGTGGCCATAATTTGTACTTACCGCAGTGGAACACTAAGAGAGAATTGAGAAGGCATCCGAAAAATTTCCATAGCAACTCAACTGCTGCCATTTTCTTCATCTGAGGGTTCTGAGGTTAATCGAGTGCTTAGCAGTTGCAGATGGGTTATAAATGAAGATGTATAGACTTGCCAGTGATTTGAGCGGAAACAACTGTAAAATCAACAGAATATGGCACTAAAATGGTATCAATCGTTTAGAGCTTTTCCTTGATACATCACTGAAGAATTAATCAAAGAGAGCGATGGAACCCGTGAGCCGAAGTGTCTAGACTGAGAACACGACAGTCAGGAATAGATGCCATTATTCGCGTGCTTTCTGTGATATTAATGTGAATTAATAATGGGTTTTCCATTAGGGTTGCACCAACCACTTACCCTTGTTTCCAGCTTTTCTTCTTTCTCATTTGAATGAAAAACTGGAAATTTCAAAACTTTATGTAAAAACTTTATTGTGAGGGGATGACACGCCCGCTTTGCCAATGGCATATTCATATTAACCGTTCAAGAACTGTTTCCCGAAAAAAATAGCAAAACTTCAAAATATCATAACTTCCTTATTTTTCATCCGATTTTGATCAAAATCATACCATTGATCTCGTTATGTATTACTTTTTCTTTAATATTAGACTAACTTATATTTGGACTTGATTTCTTCTTTATTAATTTCAATATATTGATAAATGATTGAGCCATAACATATACACTATATTAATTGTTCAATGCATTGTCGTGATGTTAAGTATTAAAAAAGAAATATGTATATATATATATATATATATATATATGAAAGTAATGGATATACAACAACGGTCACTGTCTTTATAGATACCCCCAGTGGCCATAATTTGTACTTACCGCAGTGGAACACTAAGAGAGAATTGAGAAGGCATCCGAAAAATTTCCATAGCAACTCAACTGCTGCCATTTTCTTCATCTGAGGGTTCTGAGGTTAATCGAGTGCTTAGCAGTTGCAGATGGGTTATAAATGAAGATGTATAGACTTGCCAGTGATTTGAGCGGAAACAACTGTAAAATCAACAGAATATGGCACTAAAATGGTATCAATCGTTTAGAGCTTTTCCTTGATACATCACTGAAGAATTAATCAAAGAGAGCGATGGAACCCGTGAGCCGAAGTGTCTAGACTGAGAACACGACAGTCAGGAATAGATGCCATTATTCGCGTGCTTTCTGTGATATTAATGTGAATTAATAATGGGTTTTCCATTAGGGTTGCACCAACCACTTACCCTTGTTTCCAGCTTTTCTTCTTTCTCATTTGAATGAAAAACTGGAAATTTCAAAACTTTATGTAAAAACT
Source organism: Diadema antillarum (assembly GCF_040938485.1). NCBI lineage: Eukaryota > Metazoa > Echinodermata > Echinoidea > Diadematoida > Diadematidae > Diadema > Diadema antillarum. Next base: position 1,340,573 of record NW_027270968.1, on the reverse strand, counting down.
TTATTGTGAGGGGATGACACGCCCGCTTTGCCAATGGCATATTCATATTAACCGTTCAAGAACTGTTTCCCGAAAAAAATAGCAAAACTTCAAAATATCATAACTTCCTTATTTTTCATCCGATTTTGATCAAAATCATACCATTGATCTCGTTATGTATTACTTTTTCTTTAATATTAGACTAACTTATATTTGGACTTGATTTCTTCTTTATTAATTTCAATATATTGATAAATGATTGAGCCATAACATATACACTATATTAATTGTTCAATGCATTGTCGTGATGTTAAGTATTAAAAAAGAAATATGTATATGAAAGTAATGGATATACAACAACGGTCACTGTCTTTATAGATACCCCCAGTGGCCATAATTTGTACTTACCGCAGTGGAACACTAAGAGAGAATTGAGAAGGCATCCGAAAAATTTCCATAGCAACTCAACTGCTGCCATTTTCTTCATCTGAGGGTTCTGAGGTTAATCGAGTGCTTAGCAGTTGCAGATGGGTTATAAATGAAGATGTATAGACTTGCCAGTGATTTGAGCGGAAACAACTGTAAAATCAACAGAATATGGCACTAAAATGGTATCAATCGTTTAGAGCTTTTCCTTGATACATCACTGAAGAATTAATCAAAGAGAGCGATGGAACCCGTGAGCCGAAGTGTCTAGACTGAGAACACGGCAGTCAGGAATAGATGCCATTATTCGCGTGCTTTCTGTGATATTAATGTGAATTAATAATGGGTTTTCCATTAGGGTTGCACCAACCACTTACCCTTGTTTCCAGCTTTTCTTCTTTCTCATTTGAATGAAAAACTGGAAATTTCAAAACTTTATGTAAAAACTTTATTGTGAGGGGATGACACGCCCGCTTTGCCAATGGCATATTCATATTAACCGTTCAAGAACTGTTTCCCGAAAAAAATAGCAAAAATTCAAAATATCATAACTTTCTTATTTTTCATCCGATTTTGATCAAAATCATACCATTGATCTCGTTATGTATTACTTTTTCTTTAATATTAGACTAACTTATATTTGGACTTGATTTCTTCTTTATTAATTTCAATATATTGATAAATGATTGAGCCATAACATATACACTATATTAATTGTTCAATGCATTGTCGTGATGTTAAGTATTAAAAAAGAAATATGTATATATATATATATATATATATATATGAAAGTAATGGATATACAACAACGGTCACTGTCTTTATAGATACCCCCAGTGGCCATAATTTGTACTTACCGCAGTGGAACACTAAGAGAGAATTGAGAAGGCATCCGAAAAATTTCCATAGCAACTCAACTGCTGCCATTTTCTTCATCTGAGGGTTCTGAGGTTAATCGAGTGCTTAGCAGTTGCAGATGGGTTATAAATGAAGATGTATAGACTTGCCAGTGATTTGAGCGGAAACAACTGTAAAATCAACAGAATATGGCACTAAAATGGTATCAATCGTTTAGAGCTTTTCCTTGATACATCACTGAAGAATTAATCAAAGAGAGCGATGGAACCCGTGAGCCGAAGTGTCTAGACTGAGAACACGGCAGTCAGGAATAGATGCCATTATTCGCGTGCTTTCTGTGATATTAATGTGAATTAATAATGGGTTTTCCATTAGGGTTGCACCAACCACTTACCCTTGTTTCCAGCTTTTCTTCTTTCTCATTTGAATGAAAAACTGGAAATTTCAAAACTTTATGTAAAAACTTTATTGTGAGGGGATGACACGCCCGCTTTGCCAATGGCATATTCATATTGTGAGGAAAATGCTGTTATTCCCCCCCCCCAAAAAAAAATACAATACAATACATGTAGTACATAATGAGAACAGCAATGTTGATATTGTCTTTGGATACAGGCAATGTGATGATAATTATTTTTAAATTGTTGACGGTGAACACTGGAATGTGAATAAAATTCTGAGAAATACAAAACAACAAAATTGAGGCAATTTACACAAAATGAATATCACAGTAAAGAAGATTTTATTGAAAAATATGTGTAATAAACAGTGAACAGTGATGACAGAAGACTAGCAGGATGCACACGTAAATGACAATGTGTAGACGCTAGCTAGGCTACATAGACAATTGCACAGTGTATGTCGTAGTTACCGTATCACAGAATGTTAACGGACAAATTCAGAATTTATGACATAGATTTTGGCTCTTCTAGATCTTTTTGGTATACAAGATTGAATTTTGGAAGAAACTTATATCATATGAATGTTTTTACAAGTATAAAATGAGACTATGTGGTTTTACTGGCATGTCTAAAATTAATCGGCAACGGCGAATCCTGTGTGCTAATTATAGCTCAGTCAGAAAACATAGAATAGTACATGTGGGACTGGGGTAAGATCGAGTGTATTCACGTACGAGAAATGGTGTTAAGAAATGTGTAATCTCATTGCTTACCTTTTATGCTGAAGATAATTAAGTTGGTGAATAGCCAGAATTTGATCTGGAAGTGTAATGTCCAAAGATGAAAGTGTAATTTTTGTTGTATCCAGGTTAATTCCCCGGCGAACAATGGTCGCTGCAGTGTACTTCCCAATCGAATTTACCGCTGTGCGTGACGTAGAAACTTTTAGCCAATCAGCGTTCAGAGGCGTATTGTCTGCACTTTAGAGCTCAGGGTCAAGGGGTATAAAAGGGGCCCGGGAAGCTTGAAATTTTACCCTGGCTGAGAAATCTTATGAAGATCTTGACTCCGTACATCCTTGATGCTTTGTTGATGCTACAAGTACAATTGTGATCTGATACAGTCTTGAGGCTAAGTTAGAGCAATTGTAAGTCTAAAATTTTTTAAGTCTCTAAATTGTTGTTAGCATTGTTAGAATTTATAAACTGAGATATGAGGATATAAACAAATACTTAGAAAATATTTGTGATGGTCTTCCTAGTTAGGGAAATTGGAAACAGTTTTATTGACAAGATGGATAGCGAATTTAGGGTTTCTTTCCCATTGACTTAGGCAAAAATAAACTCTGCTTCTCAATAGAGTAGGGATAAGTATGGTGTACCAATTGTTTGAGAATATTTTCTTACATGCTCACAGTCTCTTAGGCAAATTTATTAAGAGAGGTTGTCATTTTCCTTTGCTAAACAGAGAGATGGCGATGATGGAAAGCAGGGTCTGGGACCCTGGGATAGGGGGTCATGAACGATGTCTCCTAGGATAGACTCACTCTAATTATTGTTGTTACCCAAGTTCTTATCCAGTTAGTTGTTAGAATGTTACCCAGATTGGTAACTGGTGTTTGGAATTTAAACTGCATTAGGATTCTAGTTAGCGTTGTCTAGAATCTAACTGTTAGTTCTGCTCTTGTATGAGACGCTTGTTGAGACTTAGACATTTTGCAGAGAAGTGTGAACTTAGAATATTTTGTGGTGTCACTAGTCAGCACTTAGAAATTCTCGGAGAAGTGTGACTTAGAAATATTTGACAGTTGCAACACTTAGAAATTTCTCAGGGAAGTGTGAACTTAGAATATTTTTATGGTGTCAGCACTTAGTCATTCTCGGAGAAGTGTGACTTAGAAATATTTGACAGTGTCAGCACTTAGATATTATTCAAGGGAAGTGTGAACTTAGAATATTTCATTGTGTCAGCACTTAGTCATTTTCAGAGAAGTATGACTTAGAAATTTTTGACATGGTCAGAACTTAGACATTTTTCAGAGAAGTGAGAACTTAGAATATTTCATGAGGAAGGAACTTTGACATTTTCAGAGTGTTAACTCAGAATATTTTGAGGTGATAGCACTTTGACATTTTCAGGAAAGTGTGAACTCAGGTTATTCTATGACAATGGCACTTAGGCATTTTCAGAAGTGTGGCAACTTAGAATATTCTATGGTGATAGCACTTAGACATTTTTGCAGCAGTGTGAATATTTTTATGATCATAATGTGATGTGCAGTGGATTGTAGTTCAACATCTTATGAAGACATGAGGTGGTACCATAGTAGTGCTTTTTGCATTTGAAGACTGAATAAGGTTATAGATATAGGTTTAGTTTGTGATGAGTGTTGGGCAGATTCCCCTTCCCCTTCCCCCCCCCCCCCCTCCTTTCCCTTTTATTCCCTGATGAGGTGAAAGACTGACGGCAGATTCAACAGCTTGATGAGTGACGTGTTACCATGCCGAGCCAGCAGTTGTGATGTTTTCAGTGTCAGAGACTGGGTTCGAGACGAAAGACAAGTTTGATGCTTTAGCTGAAGGTTGAGTCTCAATGATGCTGAAACTACAAGGGCTTAGCTGCAATCTGGCGATTGATGTCCTAGTATGATGTGGTCATGGCAAGCTGCTGTTCTTTCCTCTCCCCCCCCCCCCTTCCCTCCTTGTGTTTCTGTCCGTTCACTCATTACTTGCAGTAAATTTAACAAGTGTCAAAATCGAGTGTGCCTAGGGCAGGCCTGACTAGTGCACAGTAACGGTCGAAGTGCTGAATTTAGTGTCAGAAGGTGGTTATTTGACAGCGGTGTTTGTGTCCCACCAGTGATAGGTAGGAGTGTGACCCACTTGATGTCTATGCTATCACCGAGTACCGGGTAGTGAGATACCTAGGTTGCAGGGTCTGACACCGACAGAGTGAGTGCAGAACTTGCAAGGAACTGTTGACAGGGCCTAGAAATGTATCTGTGGAGTGTGTGCTGGTTAAAATCCCGGCGGGGTGAGATCCGGATACTGTCGTGAGACTAGCAGAAAGATGCGTGTTATTTATTCTTGTTGTTTGCGTAATTTATTGAGCCGTGCTTTATAAAGGAGAAAAACAAGGAAGACTGCTTGCAGTCTAGATTTGGAGACAAATGCCAGGAACTGAGCTTAGTAACATCTAGAATGGAGGACCGGTAATTCAATTTAAGTTAAAGACACTATAACCCAAACTTGATAAAATCTAAGTTCACACTGTGCTGAGTGTAGCGTTAGTAATACTTAAGGTGGTTTAATAAAGTCAGTATGTAAGTAAAGAATGCACTCATACTTCTCCAATGGGTAATATTAAACATAAGAATTGGGGCACAGAGTATAAGTATCAATGTCAGATATTCTAAAATGAAAACAATCTATGTGTAAATGTTTGAACTGTATAATACTGTAAAGTGTACAGACCGTGGCGTTCAGAGTGTACATAATTATGTGTAACCACACTTACGACAATGTACATAACAATGTTAGAAATTTGGAATTAAACGTTCTGTGTTGTTGTGAACTCAATCCCTGCTTGTACAGACTAAGTTTAGAAGAAAGTCAAGCGTTGTGTGATGATTAACTGAAAGTCTGCTTAGTGATCTGTGGATGCAGTTGTGATGTGTGAAATAGTCTAAGTAAGAGTAGTTTAGCAGTGTAGAACAAGACCATCCCACGACCGCGTCCATATACTGTGGACAAACGAACCCGTCATCGACGCTCGAGTCAGTTGAAGTAATTAGTTTGATAAGAATTTTGTTACTGAGAGAGAAGGGATTACTAGTAGTTAGAATACACTGTAGGAATGCCAGAATGTGAGTGCCACAATTTACAAGTGAAATCTACACGACAGTTAGGCCTGCTGAACTTATGCTTGAGTATGGTTGAGAATGTTTAGCATGCCAGTCTGACTGCGTGTGTGCTGGAAACACGTGTGAAGAACTTGTCGCTGTTTGGAGTGTTGGGTGCAATGACTGAAACGTGCACAGCTGACTCGTGGTATTTAAATATCTACACTAGGCACTAGCTACTCTAACAGTCACGATTATGCACAAAGACACTAAATATCGAATTATTAACTCACCTATATTATGCTGAATGCTTGAATGATGAGATTGTTAGAAACTTGGCATAGAAGTCTTGTTGAAACAGGAGATTTTAGTGCAAAATCACGAGACTCACCGCATTCAGGTGCTAGTAGTAATGGCTTAGTAGGACTGTTTGGCGGTCAAGTCAGTTATCTCATTTGCATGTACGCACTTTCTACCAATAGCACACACAGTGTGATAGTGGCATTCAGAGTTGATTAGGCACTTATAAAAGGAGCTTTTCGATTGGTCAGTGTTTGTTATGAATAGAATCTACTTATTCTCCCTCTCTCTCTGTAGTTCTGCTGACAAATAAGGAAGTTATGTTGTTGGCAAGGCGTGGTTTACCTGAACAAACCTGGTGGCAGCATTACCTTCGAATGAGTGATATTTGTGAGATTTGATTGATTGAGCTACCGTTACGGAGATCTAGCCTTGTTACTGTTTGGTGGCAGATAGGACATATCTTTTAAGATCGCCACCGCAAGTTGGTACATGGTCACGATCAAATACCGTTACAATATTAACCGTTCAAGAACTGTTTCCCGAAAAAAATAGCAAAACTTCAAAATATCATAACTTCCTTATTTTTCATCCGATTTTGATCAAAATCATACCATTGATCTCGTTATGTATTACTTTTTCTTTAATATTAGACTAACTTATATTTGGACTTGATTTCTTCTTTATTAATTTCAATATATTGATAAATGATTGAGCCATAACATATACACTATATTAATTGTTCAATGCATTGTCGTGATGTTAAGTATTAAAAAAGAAATATGTATATATATATATATATATATATATATGAAAGTAATGGATATACAACAACGGTCACTGTCTTTATAGATACCCCCAGTGGCCATAATTTGTACTTACCGCAGTGGAACACTAAGAGAGAATTGAGAAGGCATCCGAAAAATTTCCATAGCAACTCAACTGCTGCCATTTTCTTCATCTGAGGGTTCTGAGGTTAATCGAGTGCTTAGCAGTTGCAGATGGGTTATAAATGAAGATGTATAGACTTGCCAGTGATTTGAGCGGAAACAACTGTAAAATCAACAGAATATGGCACTAAAATGGTATCAATCGTTTAGAGCTTTTCCTTGATACATCACTGAAGAATTAATCAAAGAGAGCGATGGAACCCGTGAGCCGAAGTGTCTAGACTGAGAACACGGCAGTCAGGAATAGATGCCATTATTCGCGTGCTTTCTGTGATATTAATGTGAATTAATAATGGGTTTTCCATTAGGGTTGCACCAACCACTTACCCTTGTTTCCAGCTTTTCTTCTTTCTCATTTGAATGAAAAACTGGAAATTTCAAAACTTTATGTAAAAACTTTATTGTGAGGGGATGACACGCCCGCTTTGCCAATGGCATATTCATATTGTGAGGAAAATGCTGTTATTTCCCCCCCCCCCAAAAAAAAAATACAATACAATACATGTAGTACATAATGAGAACAGCAATGTTGATATTGTCTTTGGATACAGGCAATGTGATGATAATTATTTTTAAATTGTTGACGGTGAACACTGGAATGTGAATAAAATTCTGAGAAATACAAAACAACAAAATTGAGGCAATTTACACAAAATGAATATCACAGTAAAGAAGATTTTATTGAAAAATATGTGTAATAAACAGTGAACAGTGATGACAGAAGACTAGCAGGATGCACACGTAAATGACAATGTGTAGACGCTAGCTAGGCTACATAGACAATTGCACAGTGTATGTCGTAGTTACCGTATCACAGAATGTTAACGGACAAATTCAGAATTTATGACATAGATTTTGGCTCTTCTAGATCTTTTTGGTATACAAGATTGAATTTTGGAAGAAACTTATATCATATGAATGTTTTTACAAGTATAAAATGAGACTATGTGGTTTTACTGGCATGTCTAAAATTAATCGGCAACGGCGAATCCTGTGTGCTAATTATAGCTCAGTCAGAAAACATAGAATAGTACATGTGGGACTGGGGTAAGATCGAGTGTATTCACGTACGAGAAATGGTGTTAAGAAATGTGTAATCTCATTGCTTACCTTTTATGCTGAAGATAATTAAGTTGGTGAATAGCCAGAATTTGATCTGGAAGTGTAATGTCCAAAGATGAAAGTGTAATTTTTGTTGTATCCAGGTTAATTCCCCGGCGAACAATGGTCGCTGCAGTGTACTTCCCAATCGAATTTACCGCTGTGCGTGACGTAGAAACTTTTAGCCAATCAGCGTTCAGAGGCGTATTGTCTGCACTTTAGAGCTCAGGGTCAAGGGGTATAAAAGGGGCCCGGGAAGCTTGAAATTTTACCCTGGCTGAGAAATCTTATGAAGATCTTGACTCCGTACATCCTTGATGCTTTGTTGATGCTACAAGTACAATTGTGATCTGATACAGTCTTGAGGCTAAGTTAGAGCAATTGTAAGTCTAAAATTTTTTAAGTCTCTAAATTGTTGTTAGCATTGTTAGAATTTATAAACTGAGATATGAGGATATAAACAAATACTTAGAAAATATTTGTGATGGTCTTCCTAGTTAGGGAAATTGGAAACAGTTTTATTGACAAGATGGATAGCGAATTTAGGGTTTCTTTCCCATTGACTTAGGCAAAAATAAACTCTGCTTCTCAATAGAGTAGGGATAAGTATGGTGTACCAATTGTTTGAGAATATTTTCTTACATGCTCACAGTCTCTTAGGCAAATTTATTAAGAGAGGTTGTCATTTTCCTTTGCTAAACAGAGAGATGGCGATGATGGAAAGCAGGGTCTGGGACCCTGGGATAGGGGGTCATGAACGATGTCTCCTAGGATAGACTCACTCTAATTATTGTTGTTACCCAAGTTCTTATCCAGTTAGTTGTTAGAATGTTACCCAGATTGGTAACTGGTGTTTGGAATTTAAACTGCATTAGGATTCTAGTTAGCGTTGTCTAGAATCTAACTGTTAGTTCTGCTCTTGTATGAGACGCTTGTTGAGACTTAGACATTTTGCAGAGAAGTGTGAACTTAGAATATTTTGTGGTGTCACTAGTCAGCACTTAGAAATTCTCGGAGAAGTGTGACTTAGAAATATTTGACAGTTGCAGCACTTAGAAATTTCTCAGGGAAGTGTGAACTTAGAATATTTTTATGGTGTCAGCACTTAGTCATTCTCGGAGAAGTGTGACTTAGAAATATTTGACAGTGTCAGCACTTAGATATTATTCAAGGGAAGTGTGAACTTAGAATATTTCATTGTGTCAGCACTTAGTCATTTTCAGAGAAGTATGACTTAGAAATTTTTGACATGGTCAGAACTTAGACATTTTTCAGAGAAGTGAGAACTTAGAATATTTCATGAGGAAGGAACTTTGACATTTTCAGAGTGTTAACTCAGAATATTTTGAGGTGATAGCACTTTGACATTTTCAGGAAAGTGTGAACTCAGGTTATTCTATGACAATGGCACTTAGGCATTTTCAGAAGTGTGGCAACTTAGAATATTCTATGGTGATAGCACTTAGACATTTTTGCAGCAGTGTGAATATTTTTATGATCATAATGTGATGTGCAGTGGATTGTAGTTCAACATCTTATGAAGACATGAGGTGGTACCATAGTAGTGCTTTTTGCATTTGAAGACTGAATAAGGTTATAGATATAGGTTTAGTTTGTGATGAGTGTTGGGCAGATTCCCCTTCCCCTTCCCCCCCCCCCCCCCTCCTTTCCCTTTTATTCCCTGATGAGGTGAAAGACTGACGGCAGATTCAACAGCTTGATGAGTGACGTGTTACCATGCCGAGCCAGCAGTTGTGATGTTTTCAGTGTCAGAGACTGGGTTCGAGACGAAAGACAAGTTTGATGCTTTAGCTGAAGGTTGAGTCTCAATGATGCTGAAACTACAAGGGCTTAGCTGCAATCTGGCGATTGATGTCCTAGTATGATGTGGTCATGGCAAGCTGCTGTTCTTTCCTCTCCCCCCCCCCCCCTTCCCTCCTTGTGTTTCTGTCCGTTCACTCATTACTTGCAGTAAATTTAACAAGTGTCAAAATCGAGTGTGCCTAGGGCAGGCCTGACTAGTGCACAGTAACGGTCGAAGTGCTGAATTTAGTGTCAGAAGGTGGTTATTTGACAGCGGTGTTTGTGTCCCACCAGTGATAGGTAGGAGTGTGACCCACTTGATGTCTATGCTATCACCGAGTACCGGGTAGTGAGATACCTAGGTTGCAGGGTCTGACACCGACAGAGTGAGTGCAGAACTTGCAAGGAACTGTTGACAGGGCCTAGAAATGTATCTGTGGAGTGTGTGCTGGTTAAAATCCCGGCGGGGTGAGATCCGGATACTGTCGTGAGACTAGCAGAAAGATGCGTGTTATTTATTCTTGTTGTTTGCGTAATTTATTGAGCCGTGCTTTATAAAGGAGAAAAACAAGGAAGACTGCTTGCAGTCTAGATTTGGAGACAAATGCCAGGAACTGAGCTTAGTAACATCTAGAATGGAGGACCGGTAATTCAATTTAAGTTAAAGACACTATAACCCAAACTTGATAAAATCTAAGTTCACACTGTGCTGAGTGTAGCGTTAGTAATACTTAAGGTGGTTTAATAAAGTCAGTATGTAAGTAAAGAATGCACTCATACTTCTCCAATGGGTAATATTAAACATAAGAATTGGGGCACAGAGTATAAGTATCAATGTCAGATATTCTAAAATGATAACAATCTATGTGTAAATGTTTGAACTGTATAATACTGTAAAGTGTACAGACGGTGGCGTTCAGAGTGTACATAATTATGTGTAACCACACTTACGACAATGTACATAACAATGTTAGAAATTTGGAATTAAACGTTCTGTGTTGTTGTGAACTCAATCCCTGCTTGTACAGACTAAGTTTAGAAGAAAGTCAAGCGTTGTGTGATGATTAACTGAAAGTCTGCTTAGTGATCTGTGGATGCAGTTGTGATGTGTGAAATAGTCTAAGTAAGAGTAGTTTAGCAGTGTAGAACAAGACCATCCCACGACCGCGTCCATATACTGTGGACAAACGAACCCGTCATCGACGCTCGAGTCAGTTGAAGTAATTAGTTTGATAAGAATTTTGTTACTGAGAGAGAAGGGATTACTAGTAGTTAGAATACACTGTAGGAATGCCAGAATGTGAGTGCCACAATTTACAAGTGAAATCTACACGACAGTTAGGCCTGCTGAACTTATGCTTGAGTATGGTTGAGAATGTTTAGCATGCCAGTCTGACTGCGTGTGTGCTGGAAACACGTGTGAAGAACTTGTCGCTGTTTGGAGTGTTGGGTGCAATGACTGAAACGTGCACAGCTGACTCGTGGTATTTAAATATCTACACTAGGCACTAGCTACTCTAACAGTCACGATTATGCACAAAGACACTAAATATCGAATTATTAACTCACCTATATTATGCTGAATGCTTGAATGATGAGATTGTTAGAAACTTGGCATAGAAGTCTTGTTGAAACAGGAGATTTTAGTGCAAAATCACGAGACTCACCGCATTCAGGTGCTAGTAGTAATGGCTTAGTAGGACTGTTTGGCGGTCAAGTCAGTTATCTCATTTGCATGTACGCACTTTCTACCAATAGCACACACAGTGTGATAGTGGCATTCAGAGTTGATTAGGCACTTATAAAAGGAGCTTTTCGATTGGTCAGTGTTTGTTATGAATAGAATCTACTTATTCTCCCTCTCTCTCTGTAGTTCTGCTGACAAATAAGGAAGTTATGTTGTTGGCAAGGCGTGGTTTACCTGAACAAACCTGGTGGCAGCATTACCTTCGAATGAGTGATATTTGTGAGATTTGATTGATTGAGCTACCGTTACGGAGATCTAGCCTTGTTACTGTTTGGTGGCAGATAGGACATATCTTTTAAGATCGCCACCGCAAGTTGGTACATGGTCACGATCAAATACCGTTACAATATTAACCGTTCAAGAACTGTTTCCCGAAAAAAATAGCAAAACTTCAAAATATCATAACTTCCTTATTTTTCATCCGATTTTGATCAAAATCATACCATTGATCTCGTTATGTATTACTTTTTCTTTAATATTAGACTAACTTATATTTGGACTTGATTTCTTCTTTATTAATTTCAATATATTGATAAATGATTGAGCCATAACATATACACTATATTAATTGTTCAATGCATTGTCGTGATGTTAAGTATTAAAAAAGAAATATGTATATGAAAGTAATGGATATACAACAACGGTCACTGTCTTTATAGATACCCCCAGTGGCCATAATTTGTACTTACCGCAGTGGAACACTAAGAGAGAATTGAGAAGGCATCCGAAAAATTTCCATAGCAACTCAACTGCTGCCATTTTCTTCATCTGAGGGTTCTGAGGTTAATCGAGTGCTTAGCAGTTGCAGATGGGTTATAAATGAAGATGTATAGACTTGCCAGTGATTTGAGCGGAAACAACTGTAAAATCAACAGAATATGGCACTAAAATGGTATCAATCGTTTAGAGCTTTTCCTTGATACATCACTGAAGAATTAATCAAAGAGAGCGATGGAACCCGTGAGCCGAAGTGTCTAGACTGAGAACACGGCAGTCAGGAATAGATGCCATTATTCGCGTGCTTTCTGTGATATTAATGTGAATTAATAATGGGTTTTCCATTAGGGTTGCACCAACCACTTACCCTTGTTTCCAGCTTTTCTTCTTTAATTTTCCCCTTGATTTTATTCATAATCAAGGTTAGCGATGATGTAATTGTTTTTGTTGGTGTAAGAACAGCAAGGATCATACACCCATTCTAACGACAAAGTAACCGTGACAGTGAAACCGGTTTGGGGGCTTGTTTTCAGAAAGGTGATTTTTTTTTTTACGAGTTTTAATAAAACAGGTGTGTAAATAAATTGCATTAATTTTTTTCCGTATCTGAAGCAACCTTTCTCTGGGCCTATACCATGCATACCAATTCCAACAGCGCCTATCAGTGCCTTTTAGCCTAATTACCCCCTTTTTTGATTGGTCATTATAAGATACTGATGAGAGCAAGGTATCTCCATCACCTTCGCTCTTAATGCTTCTTTCCTGTTATGAATACGTGATGAAGAACTAGAACTGTCGCTATGGCAACTGGTATATGCCTCCTTCCGCAATATCGCAGCACTCTCCCAGTATGTATATTTTATACAAGGCAGCTCAATGATAAAAGAGACGGCAGTTTATACATGAATAGGCAGATACTTGACCCTTGACATTTTGACCATACCGCCCACAACTATCTCCAAAGAAACACTATCCGGTATTACGAATTTTTATGACAATACACTGATCCATTTTCAAAATACTTGAAATCTTATAGTGAAATTATGGCATTTTCACTAAACCTTTTACCCCATGGACCAAATCTTACTCTACAGAATCATTCCGCTGTATGCGTGTAAAGTGCTATTCAGTGAGTTACATCCACAGTATGGGGGGAATGTGAAATTTTAGCATTTTCATTTATACATGCAAGGCACTGAAGAGTGCAAGTTTTAATACCTGGTACACTTGATCAATTGATGTCTTAAGTAATAGATAACTTAACTGACAATTCATCTGGGTAAGTTGTTACACCTCAGAAGGGTCAAGTTGTTATTATAATAGCGTATAAACAACTTGACCCGGTACGAATTTATCAACTTCAAACACGTGTGCTCAATACATAATTTGTCATGACTTAATGAGCACGTGCGTCCACTAGTTGTTAGGCACAGCTTTGTAACCTTATGCTACTATTTACCAAGTTTCCTTTAAACACCTCCAACGGATCTTTGTTACGTAAATGATATACCAATAAATTGATTACGGACGGACAACCAGAAAACACATACCTCCTGCGGCATTATTCGTAGCAGACACATAATAAAAAGAAAAACTAGAGATTGTAATTTGTCATCACTGACAAATTAAGGTGATCCGATTTTTTTTTAATCAATGATTCGAGTCCTGATCGTAATAGGCATGACAATACAAGTTTCATCTGTGTTTAGAGACATTGGCCGTGTGAGGTTTGGATTCTCATTTAGAAAAGGGAGTCATATCTGCCATCTTTGGTACCAATTCTGTATACACTGAATAACGAAGATACAGCAACGAATACATATGACCTTTGACCCACCTTTACACTCCCAAGATGGCATCTGAGGAAAAAGTGGTTATTTTGTGAAATGATTCTTGCGACATCGTCTATATTCGTGTGCAAAATATGGCAAAGATAGGACAGGTATTCACCAAGATGCAAAATGCAAAGTCTTAGGTACAACATAAAATCTGGGAGAAATTCACCGAAGGGTAAGTGAGAGCTAGTGCTCGATAAAGAAAAGCATGTCGATTTTCACATTAAAAAAAAATCCCTCCCATAGAGATAACACGTCATAACGAAAATACAGAAAGAAGTACATATGACCTTTGACCTCACTTTGCACACCCAAGATGGCGTCTGAGCAAAAAGTGGTTATTTTGTGAAATGATCCTTGTTACATGGTCTTTGTGTGTGCAAAATATGGGAAAGATAGGACATGTATTCACCAAGATACAGGATGAAACATTTATGACCTTTGACCCTAATTTACATACCCAAGATGGTGTCTGATCAAGTAGTTGTTATTTTATGAAATAATGTACGTGACATGAACTAAACATGTGCAAAATATGGGATTGATAGCCATTGTTGTTGTTCATCTATTGCACAGAAAGTAGTAGAAAGAAAGAAAAATAAAGAAAAAAATGTTATTTTATAGAAATTTGAAGGAGAAGCATAAAAAAATCAGAAAAAGATAAAGTTAGGAAGGGAGATTAAGACTAACTAAAGAAAAAGAAGAAAAAAAGTGTTTAAAAAAATGAAAAAAAATATTGGCAGGGGTGAGCCTCGAACCAGGGACCTTAGGATTACGAGTCGGATGCGCTATGCAATGACCTATTTCATGCTCCATAGGCCCTGTGTATTAAGCAAAATGACGCTGCATCGAAGCCACGTGCCATTTTCAACCAAGTTTTTCGACGTGATGCCGACGTCGTATGAAAAAATGAAGGGCACACTTACGATAGCCCAAAGTCTCAGCTACAACATATTAAAATCTGGGAAAAATTCACCGAAGCAAAAGTGAGCTAGTGCTCGAAAAAGAGAGTCATGTCAATTTTCACTGCCAGAAAAACTGCTCTCCCATAGAGATAACACGTAAACTGGTCAAATTCTACAAGGATACATTCAATCCATTTTTACGAGGCGATGACGTCATCCAATCAAAATGTTGTTTTTACATTAATGAAAGAACATTTCATAAGCTACAACATACTGAAATATGGGAGAAAATTGGCGGAGGATAAGTGAGATACGCTCGAGTAAACTTGTAATTTGATGACGTCATTTTGAAAATTTGCTTTTTTTACTTTATTAAGAAATTTGATATCTTTTAATCATTTTGTCAGCATTGCCTACCCATGAAATGACATGTACAACTCATCAGCTTTCAATATATGTAAAGAAAATGGGGGGTCACCGTCCATCCTGACGAGTAAAATCGGATTTAAAATTGGCAGTTTTTTGGCATAGTTGCACTGTATATCGCCATTGACGCGCGCGCGGAATTTCAACTTTGACGGCCCCGTATGACGTCATATTGAGTCGGATTGACTTGAAACGTGGTATAAATATTCCTTGACATTTCAGACATGCGATCAAAGTGAAAAAACTGGAAATTTCAATTGCATATGAGCTGTGCGTGCGTATATGCGCGCGCGCGTACGCGTCCGTCCGATTTTTTCAATTTTTCAAAAAATGCTCCAAATGGTCTGAAACGTGTGCAAAAAAATTTTGAGCTCGATTGGAGCATACAAATATTTCAACGCGCGCGTACGCGCACGTTTTAAGAGAAAATATGAATTTTGAGAACATGAGTAGAATGCGCATAACTTTAAATATATGTGACGTAAATTTCATTGAAAAATTCTATTTCATTAATGAGATATGATTGAGAATGTGTTTTCATATAATGACGTCATAGTGACGTCACGGTCGACTGATCACAATGATACATTAGATTTGCCGTCTTTGGGACATGATGCATACATGATATAATTTTGAAATTGACAGGCAGCGGACTTTCTGAGCTAACCTCTGCACAACTTTTGAGGAGAAATAAAGAAGAAGAAGAAGAAGAAGAACTAGAGATTGTAATTTGTCATTACTGACAAATTAAGGTGATCCGATTTTTTTTAATCAATGATTCGAATCATGATCGCAATAGGCAAGACCATACAGGTTTCATCTGTGTTTAGAGACATTGGCCGTGTCATGCTTGGATTCTCATTTAGAAAAGGGAGTCATGTCTGCCATCTTTGGTACTAATTCTGTATACACTAGATAACGAAGATACAGCAACAAATACATATGACCTTTGACCCACCTTTACACTCCCAAGATGGCATCTGAGGAAAAAGTGGTTATTTTGTGAAATGATTCTCACAATATGGTCTTTGCGTGTGCAAAATATGGGAAAGATAGGACATGTATTCCCCAAGACACAAGATGAAACATTTATGACCTTTGACCCTATTTTACATACCCAAGATGGTGTCCGATCAAGTAGTTGTAATATTATGAAATAAGGAACGTGACATGAACTAAACAGGTGCAAAACATGGAGGTGGTAGGGGCTGTTTTTCTTGAGTTATTGCAAAGAAAGTTGCACAAAGAAAGAAATATCTCAATACATCGAAGATAAGCTTTAATTTCAACCAAGTTTCTAACATGATTCCGACATTGTATGAAAAAACGAAGGCACACTCTCGATAGCGTAACGTCTCAGCTACAACATAATAAAATCTGGGAGAAATTCACTGATGGGTAAGTGAGCTAGTGCTCGATAAAGACAATCATGTTAATTGTCACATTTAAAAAAATTCCCTCCCATAGAGATAACACGTCATAACGAAGATACAAAAAGAAGTACATATGACCTTTGACCTCAATTTGCACAGACAAGATGGCATCTGAGTAAAAAGTAGTTATTTTGTGAAATGATCCTTGTAACATGGTCTTTGCGTGTGCGAAATATGGGAAAGATAGTACAGGTATTCACTAAGATACAGGATGAAACACTTATGACCTTTGACCCTAATTTACATACCCAAGATGGTGTCTGATCAAGTAGTTGTTATTTTATGAAATAATTTATGTGACATGAACTTAACATGTGCAAAATATGGAAGTGATAGAGGCCGTTTTTCTTGAGTTATTGCAAAGAAAGTTGCAGAAAGAAAGAAATGTCTCAATACATCGAAGATAAGCTTGAATTTCAACCAAAATCTTTGACGTGATCCCGACAGCGTATGAAAAAATGAAGGGCATACTTACGGTAGCGTAAAGTCTCAGCTACAACATATTAAAATCTGGGAGAAATTTACCGAAGGGTAAGTGAGCTAGTGCTCGATAAAGATAGTCATGTCAAATTTCATTTCCAGAAAAACTGCACTCCCGTAGAGATAACACGTAAACTGGTCAAATTTGACAAGATTACTTTCAATGCATTTTTATGAGGTGATACCGTTATCCAATCAAAACTTTGTAATTTTCTGTTTGTAAGAACATTAAATAAGCTACAATATACTGAAATCTGGGTGAAAATTGACAAAGGACTAGTGAGATATGCTCGAATAAACTTGAAATTTGATGACGTCATTTTGAAAATTCACTTTTTTTACTTTATTAAGAAATTTGATATCTTTTGATCATTTTGTCAGCTTTACCACCCCATGAAATGACATGTACAACTCATCAGCTTTCAAAATATGTAAAGAAAATGGGGGGTCACCGTCCATCCTGACGAGTAAAATCGGATTTAAAATTGGCGGTTTTTTGACATAGTTGCACTGTATATCGCCATTGACGCGCGCGCGGAATTTAAACTTTGATTGGCCCGTATGACGTCATATTGAGTCGGATCGACTTGAAACTTGGTAGAAATATTCCTTGACATTTCAGACATTCGATCCGTGCGATAAAACGGGAAATTTCTATTGCATATGAGCTGTGCGTGCGTATATGCGCGCGCGCGTACGCGTCCGTCGATTTTTTTTGAAATGCTGTAAATGACCTGAAACGTGTGCAAAACAATTTTGAGGTTGATTAGAGCATGTTTAAATTTCAACGCGCGCGTACGCGCTCGTTTACTATGAACGTGACCAAATTTTATGAAATATATCAATAGACCTTGACTTGAACCATATGATATCTTAATTTCATTCAAAAATTCCGTTCCATTAATGAGATATTGATGTAAACGTGATTTCAGATAATGACGTCATAATGACGTCATGGTCAACTGATCACATTGATACACTAGATCTGTCGTCCTTAGGACATGATACATACATGGTATAAGTTTGAAAGTGATAGGTGGGGGACTTTTTGAGTTAACCGCTGCACAAGATTTGAGGAGAAAGAAATAAAGAAGAACTAGAGATTGTAATTTGTCATCACTGACAAATTAAGGTGATCCGATTTTTTTTTTATCAATGATTCGAGTCCTGATCGCAATAGGCATGACCATACAAGTTTCATCTGTGTTTAGAGACATTGGCCGTGTGATGTTTGCATTCTCATTTAGAAAAGGGAGTCATATCTGCCATCTTTGGTACCAAATTCTGTATACACTGAATAACGAAGATACAGCAATGAATACATATGACCTTTGACCCACCTTTGCACTCCCAAGATTACATCTGATGAAATAGTGGTTATTTTGTGAAATGATTCTCGCGACATCGTCTATACGTGTGAAAAATATGGGAAAGATAGGACAGGTATTCACTAAGATACAAGATGAAACATTTATGACCTTTGACCCTAATTTACATACCCAAGATGTTGTCCGATCTAGTAGTTGTTATTTTATGAAATAATGTACGAGACATGAACTAAACATGTGCAAAATATGGGGGTGATAGGGCGTGTTTTTCTTGAGTTATTGCAAAGAAAGTTGCAGAAAGAAAGAAATATCTCAATACATAGAAGATAAGCTTTAATTTCAACCAATTTTTTATCGTAATTCCGACATCGTATGAAAAAACGAATTAAATAAAACGATAGCGCAAAGTCTCAGCTACAATATATTAAAATCTGGGAGAAATTCACCGAAGGGTAAGTGAGCTAGTGCTCGATAGAGACAATCATGTCAATTTTCACATTAAAGAAAATTCCCTCCCATAGAGATAACACGTCATAACGAAGATACAAAAAGAAGTACATATGACCTTTGACCTCAATTTGCACAGACAAGATGGCATCTGAGTAAATAGTGATTATTTTGTGAAATGATCCTTGTAACATGGTCTTTGCGTGTGCAAAATATGGGAAAGATAAGACATGTATTCACTAAGATACAGGGTGAAACACCTATGACCTTTGACCCTAATTTACATACCCAAGATGGTGTCCGATCAAGTAGCTGTTATTTTATGAAATAATTCACGTGACATGAACTAAACATGTGCAAAATATAGAAGTGATAGAGGCCGTTTTTCTTGAGTTATTGCAAAGAAAGTTGCAGAAAGAAAGAAATATCTCAATACATCGAAGATAAGCCTGAATTTCAACCCAATTTTTTGACGTGATTTTGACATCGTATGAAAAAACAAAGGGCACACTTACGGTAGCGTAAAGTCTCAGCTACAACATATTAAAATCTGGGAGAAATTTACCGAAGCTTAAGTGAGCTAGTGCTCGATAAAGATAGTCATGTCAATTTTCATTTCCAGAAAAACTGCACTCCCATAGAGATAACACGTAAACTGGTCAAATTTGACAAGATTACTTTTAATCCATTTTTACGAGGTGATACTGTTATCCAATCAGAACACTGTAATTTTATGTTTGAAAGAACATTAAATAAGCTACATCATACTGAAATCTGGGTGAAAATTGACAAAGGACTAGTGAGATACGCTCGAATGAACTTGAAATTTGATGACGTCATTTTGAAAATTTACTTTTTTTACTTTATTAAGAAATTTGATATCTTTTAATCATTTTGTCAGCGTTGCCAACCCATGAAATGACATGTACAACTCATCAGTTTTCAAAATATGTATAGAAAATGGGGGGTCACCGTCCATCCTGACGAGTAAAATCGGATTTAAAATTGGCAGTTTTTTGGCATAGTTGTACTGTATATCGCCATTGACGCGCGCGCGGAATTTCAACTTTGACGGGCCCGTATGACGTCATATTGAGTCGGATTGACTTGAAACTTGGTAGAAATATTCCTTGACATTTCAGGCAGCCGATACGTGTGAAAAAACGGGAAATTTCTATTGCATATAAGCTGTGCGTGCGTATATGCGCGCGCGCGTACGCGTCCGTCCGATTTTTTCAATTTTTCAAAAAATGCTCCAAATGGTCTGAAACGTGTGCAAAAAAAATTTGAGCTCGATTTGAGCATACAAATATTTCAACGCGCACGTACGCGCACGTACTAAGAAAAAATGTAAATTTTGAGAATATGAGTAGAATGTGCATAACTTGAAATATATGTGACGTAAATTTCATTGAAAAACTTCATTCCATTAATGAGATATGACTGAAAATGTGTTTTCATATAATGACGTCATAGTGACGTCACGGTCGACTGATCACTTTGATTTTAGTTCGATTGCCGTCTTTGGGACACGATACATACATGGTATAAGTTTGAAATTGATAGGCAGAGTACTTTCTGAGCTAACCTCTGCACAACTTTTGGGGAGAAATAAAGAAAGAAGAAGAAAGAATCCGTACAGATACAATAGGTGATCCGAGAGGATACTCGGATCACCTAACTAGAACCGGAATTTGTCAACACTGACAAATTAGGTGATCCGATTTTTTTTTTTAAAATCAATGATTCGAGTCCTGATCGCAATAGGCATGACCATATACAATGTAGGTTTTATCTGTGTTTACAGACATTGGCCGTGTGATATTTGGATTCTCATTTAGAAAAGAGAGTCAGGTCTGCCATCTTTGGTACCAAATTCGGTGTACACTATAACGAAGATACAGAATGAAGTATATTTGACCATTGACCCAACTTTGCACAGCCAAGATGGCATCACATTCTGAGCAAAAAGTGGTTATTTTGTGAAATGAATCTTGTAACATGGTCTTTGCGTGTTACATTCATATGCTATACAAATCAGCACAAAGTACACAACTGTAATGATGAAAAATGGAATGCACATAAGAAAGCCTTAAATGGCTTGTAAGACTGTGCATACCTAATAATGTATAGAAACAGATTTGAACTGAGAAAACAAACAAGCAAAAACATACAGAAACAAACAAACAAACAAATTAACATGGTCAAAATACATAAGGATATCACCCAAAATCTAAAAACGATACTTTCACATAGAACTTCAGTATAAACTCAGAAGAATCTTTTTATACTGTTTTTTAAAAATATTATGAAATTGTACATTAAAAACATGGTTCACGTTCAAATCCTTCCACAATACAGGTCCAGTATACCGTAATGAATATTTGGACCTATCATTTGAGAAAGACCATCGGTGAATCTGGTAACATGATCTAGTATAATGAGTGTGAAGATGTAGTTGATTCTTCCTGAAAAACAGATTTTAAGGGAGAAACCCTCACATCATCATGCACTATTAATGGAGTATCTGTATATAAAGTATCCGAGGTTCCGTTGTCTTCGACCACTTGAGTAATCAAACTATTACAAGGCTCAAACATTTGGGGGAAAAAAAGTAAAAGAAAAGAAGTGCAAAAGTTATACAGAAAATCAGAGATATACAAGTGTGTACATATAATTCAAAAAGAAAAAAAAATACACAAAATTCAACAAGTTACCCAATATCTGAGTGCCTATTTGGGATCAATTTAGGCCCATGTCAAAGCTTTCCAAGTCACATTTACTAAGGATGGTCTTCTTTATTGTCTTTCTGTTTGTTGCTGGCAACAAAGTTTGACGGCTGGGATGTCGCGATGTCGTTGCGGGGGGGCAACACGATGCGATCTGTCAAGATCATTGAGAGTAATGGGCACATCGAGCTGGTCGGAACAGAGCTGGCGGATGAGTTGGTCTGTGTCTTCTAGTCTGCTCTCTTTGACACCATGGAACTTCAGGGAGTTGCGGCGAGAATATTGCTCTGCTTCATTCATCGTCAGTTTGAGATTGTTGACAGCTGTTGCTTGATCATCAAGAGCGGTGGTGAGACGTTTTATTTCAGCATCTTTTGCTTTGAGGGATACTTCCAGGTCAAAGATGCAGCCATCATGTTGATCGGACTTCTCCTTGAGACTGGTGCACTTTTGCTCAACTAGGTCAAGGCGCTGGACAAACTTTGTTGTTTGTTTATTCATGGCTTTCTCAACAGCTTCTTTGATGGCTTTAAGGAAATCAGGACTCTGGATATACTCTCCAAAAGCCTGAATGATTGCTTCAGTACTTGTGGCTTTCCCTTTGCGGGTCTCCATATTGGGGTATCAGGTGCGACAGACAGTGTGACAGTAGTACTGGAATCTGGAGTGATGACTATTAGTACGGTGCTATACTCAGTGACGAACAGAAATGGCGAGGTCAGGCATACTGACTGCAGAGAAGCAGCCAGTGGACTGTAGCTGTATTAAATCCACATTGGCACTCTGAGACTATGATTGTAGAGCATAAGTCAATTCATCTTCACTTCGAGGTAGGTCTAATACTCTTATATATCGTCACGTGAAGAACACTTGTGATAGTCATTTGGTGATAATCACGGGAGGTTTTGAGTTCTGAGAAGATGAGGCTTAACTTCAGATGTCACATGAGATACTCAGTAGTCTACAAGCAGTGTAGCTAGGCGACTGAAGTACGTACAACTTGCTTGCACATAGCATTCAGCACCGCTACAGATATAACACGTATGCACAGTACACAGTTCAGTAGCCGTAGGACATGTATATGTAACAGTAACACTCAGTATCAGTTTATCCAAGCACACTGTGCATTGACATTGATTAAGTTCAGGGTTTCCACGGATATAAGGCTGAGAGACACAGGTCACTGTAGCAAGAGGGCATGTAATATTGGTCCTGTGGTGTATGCAATATCAGAAAAAAACTTACAGCAGATCGTCATTGTCACTGCAATTTCTGCATGATGAACTGGTGGTCCATGACACGAAGATGAATGTGTGGGACTATAGCGCGAAAGACTGTTGTTTGCAGCGGTGTTTGCAGCAGGGACAGAACCACAAAATTCATGTTCAGCAGGTCCAGATGCATGAAATCACAGATAAATCAGTTGCATTATGTCTTTAGCTCTCAGAATGTGAGGCAGAGGCACAGCGATGGCATGTCCATCCGTGAGATTGTGATTTTCTGGCATACATAGGCATACACAGGCATACATAGGCACACATACGGTTAATATGGTGAAATCGGTGAAATTCACCGAAAAGGGTACATGTACGTACGTGAGCTACTGCTCGATAAAGACAATCTGTCCTCCGTAGACAGACGGAAGGTACCGGTACCAGTACCTATTGCTGTGTGGATATTCTTAACCACTGTCTCTATGGAAAATTGGGTGAGGTACCTCACCCTTCTCGATTGCGTCTAATTCACTGCCCTAGGTCGGCAAATTTAAGCTTGTACAGTTAAATCAACTATTCAAGAATAGACTTCACACACCACATTAATGAATAATCCAACATTTCGGTCGAATTTTCAACGTAAAACACACATCAACCAGCCTGTTCCGTCGTCACGTTCAAACTTGTTTGAATGTAAAAAAGCTGTCAGAAATTTGGTTTACAACGACGTTTGATCTGTGCGCGATGCTCCACACAGGAGCCGGGATCATTGACTTCGGTGTGTATACGGAGGGGATCCGTGATACAGACCGATCTTTCGGTCAAGTATTCACCAAGATACAGGATGAAACACTAATTTACATACCCAAGACGGTGTCCGATCAAGTAGTTGTTTTTTTATGAAATAATGTACGTGACATGAACTAAACATGTGCATAATATGGGGGCGATAGGGGCTGTTTTTTTTTTAGTTATTGCAAAGAAAGTTGCAGAAAGAAAGAAATATCTCAATACATCGAAGATAAGCTTTAATTTCAACCAAGTTTTTTGACGTGATCCCGACATCGTATGAAAAAACAAAGGGCACATTTACGATAGCCCAAAGTCTCAGCTACAACATATTAAAATTTGGGAGAAATTCACCGAAGTATAAGTGAGCTAGTGCTCGATAAAGATAGTCATATCAATTTTCATTTCCAGAAAAACTGCACTCCCATAGAGATAACACGTAAACTGGTCAAATTTGACAAGGTGACTTTCAATCCATTTTTACGAGGTGATGCCGTCATCCAATCAAAAGGTTGTAATTATATTAATGAAAGATCATTTAATAAGCTACAACATACTGAAATATGGGTGTAAATTGGCAAAAGATAAGTGAGATAGGCTCGAGTGAACTTTAAATTTGATGACGTCATTTTGAAAATTTACTTTTTTTACTTTATTAAGAAATTTGATATCTTTTAATCATTTTGCCAGCATTGCCAACCCATGAAATAACATGTCCAACTCATCAGCTTTCAGAATATGTAAAGAAAATGGGGGGTTACCGTCCATCCTGACGAGTAAAATCGGATTTAAAATTGGCGTTTTTTTGGCATAGTTGCACGGTATATCGCCATTGACGCGCGCGCGGAATTTCAACTTTGACGGGCCCGTATGACGTCATATTGAGTCGGATTGACTTGAAACTTGGTAGAAATATTTCTTGACATTTCAGACATCCGATGAGTGTAAAAAAACGGGAAATTTCTATTGCGTATGAGCTGTGCGTGCGTATATGCGCGTGCGCGTACGCGTCCGTCCGATTTTTTCAATTTTTCAAAAAATGCTCTAAATGGTCTGAAACGTGTGCAAAAAAATTTGGAGCTCGATTTGAGCATACAAATATTTCAACGCGCGCGTACGCGCACGTTTTAAGGGTATAGATGAATTTCGAAAACACAAGTAGAATCAACTTGATTTGAACTATATGTGACGTAAATTTCATTGAAAAATTCCATTCCATTAATGAGATATGAATGAGAATGTGTTTTCATATAATGACGTCATAGTGACGTCACGGTCGACTGATCACTATGATTTTATAAAATCTGTCGTCTTTGGGACATGATACATATATGGTATGATTTTGAAATTGATAGGAAGAGCACTTTCTGAGCTAATCGATGCACAACTTTTGAGGAGAAATAAAGAAGAAGAAGAAGAAGAAGAACCAAAGAATCCGTACAGATACAGAAGGTGATCCGAGAGGATTCTCGGATCACCTAACTAGAGATTGTAATTTGTCATCACTGACAAATTAAGGTGATCCGATTTTTTTTATCAATGATTCGAGTCCTGATACTGCAAAGTCTCAGCTACAACATATCAAAATCTGAGAGAAATTCACCGAAGCATAAGTAAGATAGTGCTCGATAAAGAGAGTCATGTCAATTTTCACATCTAAAAAATTCCCTCCCATAGAGATAACACGTCATAGCGAACATAGAAAAAGAAGTACATATGACCTTTGACCCCACTTTGCACAGACAAGATGGCATCTGAGCAAAAAGTGGTTATTTTATGAAATGATCCCTGTAACATGGATTTTACGTGTGCAAAATATGGGAAAGATAGGTCATGTATTCACCAAGATACAGGATGAAACATTTATGACCTTTGACCCTAATTTACATACCCAAGATGGCGTCTGATCAAGTAGTTGTTATTTTATGAAATAATGTTCGTGACATGAACTAAACATGTGCAAAATATGGTGGTGATAGGGTATGTTTTTCTTGAGTTATTGCACATAAAGTTGCAAAAAGAAAGGAATATCTCAATACATCGAAGATAAACTTTAATTTCAACCAAGTTTTTTCACGTGATCCCGACAACGTATGAAAAAACAAAGGGCACACTTACGATAGCCCTACGTCTCAGCTACAACATATTAAAACCTTAGAGAAATTCACTAAAGCATAAGTGAGCTAGTGCTCGATAAAGATAGTCATGTCAATTTTCATTTCCATAAAAATTGCACTCCCATAGAGATTACACGTAAACTGGTCAAATTTGACAAGGTTACCTTCAATCCATTTTTTCGAGGTGATGTCGTCATCTAATGAAAATTGTGTATTTAATTTATGAAAGAGCATTTCATAAGCTACAACATATTGAAATTTGGGTGAAAATTGGCAAAGGATAAGTGAGATACGCTCGAGTAAACTTGAAATTTGATGACGTCATTTTGAAAATTTACTTTTTTTACTTTATTAAGAAATTTGATATCTTTTAATCATTTTTTCAGCATCGCCAACCCATGAAATGACATATACAACTCATCAGCTTTCAGAATATGTAAAGGAAATGGGGGGTCACCGTCCATCCTGACGAGTAAAATCGGATTTAAGATTTGCGGTTTTTTGGCATAGTTGCACTGTCTATCGCCATTGACGCGCGCGCGGAATTTCAACTTTGACGGGCCCGTATGACGTCATATTGAGTCGGATTGACTTGAAACTTGGTAGAAATATTCCTTCACATTTCAGACATCTGATCACAGTGAAAAAAATGGGAAATTTCGATTGCATATGAGCTGTGCGTGCGTATATGCGCGCGCGCGTACGCGTCCGTCCGATTTTTTCATTTTTTCAAAAAATGCTCTAAATGGTCTGAAACGTGTGCAAAAAAATTTTGGGCTTGATTGGAGCATACAAATATTTCAACGCGCGCGTACGCGCACGTTTTAAGAGAAAATATAAATTTTGACAATATGAATAGAATTCGCTTGACTTGAAATATATGTGACGTAAATTTCATTTAAAAATTCCATCCCATTAATGAGATATGATTGAGAATGTGTTTTCATATAATGACGTCATAGTGACGTCACGGTCAACTGATCACAATGATTTTACTTGATCTGTCGTCTTTGGGACACGATACATACATGGTATAAGTTTGAACTTGATAGGCATAGCACTTTCTGAGCTAACCTCTGCACAACTTTTGAGGAGAAATAAAGAAAGAAACAAAGAAAGAAGAACTAGAGATTGTAATTTGTCATCACTGACAAATTAAGGTGATCCGATCTTTTTTTTAATCAATGATTCGAGTCCTGATACTGCAAAGTCTCAGCTACAACATATTAAAATCTGAGAGAAATTCACCGAAGCATAAGTAAGATAGTGCTCGATAAAGAGAGTCATGTCAATCTTCACATCTAAAAAATTCCCTCCCATAGAGATAACACGTCATAGCGAAGATAGAAAAAGAAGTACATATGACCTTTGACCCCACTTTGCACAGACAAGATGGCATCTGAGCAAAAAGTGGTTATTTTATGAAATGATCCCTGTAACATGGTCTTTACGTGTGCAAAATATGGGAAAGATAGGACATGTATTCACCAAGATACAGGATGAAACATTTATGACCTTTGACCCTAATTTACATACCCAAGATGGCGTCTGATCAAGTAGTTGTAATTTTATGAAATTATTTTCGTGACATGAACTAAACATGTGCAAAATATGAAGGTGATAGGGGCTGTTTTTCTTGAGTTATTGCAAAGAAAGTTGCAAAAAGAAAGAAATATTTCAATACATCAAAGATAAATTTTAATTTCAACCAAGTTTTTTCACGTGATCCCGACAACGTATGAAAAAACAAAGGGCACACTTACGATAGCCCTACATCTCAGCTACAACATATTAAAATCTTAGAGAAATTCACCGAAGCATAAGTGAGCTAGTGCTCGATAAAGATAGTCATGTCAATTTTCATTTCCATAAAAATTGCACTCCCATAGAGATTACACGTAAACTGGTCAAATTTGACAAGGTTACCTTCAATCCATTTTTTCAAGGTAATGTCGTCATCAAATCAAAATTGTTTAATTACATTAATGAAAGAGTATTTCATAAGCTATAACATATTGAAATTTGGGTGAAAATTGGCAAAGGATTAGTGAGATACGCTCGAGTAAACTTGAAATTTGATGACGTCATTTTGAAAATTTACTTTTTTTACTTTATTAAGAAATTTGATATCTTTTAGTCATTTTATCAGCATAGCCAGCCCATGAAATGACATGTACAACTCATCAGCTTTCAGAATATGTAAAGAAAATGGGGGGTCACCGTCCATCCTGACGAGTAAAATCCGATTTAAAATTGGCGTTTTTTTGGCATAGTTGCACTGTGTATCCCCATTGACGCACGCGCGGAATTTTGAATTTGACGGGCCCGTATGACGTCATATTGAGTCGGATCGACTTGAAACTTGGTAGAAATATTCCTTGACATTTCGGACATCCGATCCGTGTGAAAAAATTGAAAATTTCTATTTCATATTAGCTGTGCGTGCGTATATGTGCGCGCGCGTACGCGTCCGTCCAATTTTTTTCAATTTTTCAAAAAATGCTCCAAATGGTCTGAAACGTGTGCAAAAAAAATTTGAGCTGGATTTGAGCATACAAATATTTCAACGCGCGCGTACGCGCGCGTTTTAAGAGAAAAAATGAATTTTGAGAATATGAGTAAAATGCGCATAACTTGAAATATATGTGACGTAAATTTCATTGAAATATTTCATTCCATTAATGAGATATGCATGAAAATGTGTTTTCATATAATGACGTCATAGTGACGTCACGGTCGACTGATCACTATGATTTTACTTGCGCTGTCGTCTTTGGGACATGATACATATATGGTATGAGTTTGACATTGAGAGGCAATGCACTTTCTGAGCTAACCTCTGCACAACTTTTGAGGAGAAATAAAGAAGAAGAAGAAGAACAAAGAACTAGAGATTGTAATTTGTCATCACTGACAAATTAAGGTGATCCGATTTTTTTTTTCAATGATTCGAGTCCTGATCGCAATAGGCATGACCATACAGGTTTCGTCTGTTGTTAAAAACGTTGGCCGTGTGATGTTTGAATTCTCGTTTAGAAAAGGGAGTCATATCTGCCATCTTTGGTACCAAATTCTGTATAGACTGAATAACGAAGATACAGCAACGAATACATATGACCTTTGACCCACCTTTACACTCCCAAGATGGCATCTGAGGAAAAAGTGGTTATTTTGTGAAATGATTCTTGCGACATCGCCTATATACGTGTGCAAAATATGGCAAAGATAGGACATGTATTCACCAAGATACAAAATGCAACATTTATGACCTTTGACCCTTATTTACATACCCACGATATTGTCCAATCAAGTAGTTGTTATTTCATGAAATAATGTTCGTGACATGAACTAAACATGTGCAAAATATGGTGGTGATAGGGTATGTTTTTCTTGAGTTATCGCACATAAAGTTGCAAAAAGAAAGAAATATTTCAATACATCGAAGATAAACTTTAATTTCAACCAAGTTTTTTTTTACGTGATCCCGATATCGTATGAAAAAACGAAGGGCACACTTACGATAGCCAAAAGACTCAGTTACAACCTGTTAATATCTGGGAGAAATTCACCGAAGGGTAAGTGAGCTAGTGCTCGATAAAGACTATCATGTCAATTTTCACATTTAAAAAATTCCGTCCCATAGAGATAACACGTCATAACGAAGATACAGAAAGAAGTACATATGACATTTGACCCCAATTTGCACAGACAAGATGGCATCTGAGCAAAAAGTGGTTATTTTGTGAAATGATCCTTGTAACATGGCTTTTACGTGTGCAAAATATGGGAAAGATAGGACATGTATTCACCAAGATACAGGATGAAACATCTATGACCTTTGACCCTAATTTACATACCCAAGATGACGTCTGATCAAGTAGTTGTTATTTTATGAAATAATGTACGTGACATGAACTACACATGTGCAAAATGTGGGATCAATAGCCATTGTTGTTGTACATCTATCGCACAGAAAGTAGTAAAAAGAAAGAAAAATAAAGAAAAAAATATGTTATTTTATAGAAATTTGAAGGAGAAGCATAAAAAAATCAGAAAAAGATAAAGTTATGAAGGGAGATTAAGACTAACTAAAGAAAAAGAAGAAAAAAAAGTATTTAAAAAATTAAAAAATATATTGGCAGGGGTGAGCCTCGAACCAGGGACCTTAGGATTACGAGTCGGATGCGCTATGCAATGACCTATTTCATGCTCCATAGGCCCTGTGTATTAAGCAAAATGACGCTGCATCGAAGCCACGTGCCATTTTTCAACCAAGTTTATCGACGTGATGACGACGTCGTATGAAAAAATGGAGGGCACACTTACGATAGCCCGAAGTCTCAGCTACAACATACTAAAATCTGGGGAAAATTCACCGAAGCATAAGTGAGCTAGTACTCGACAAAGATAGTCATGTCAATTTTCACTGCCAGAAAAACTGCTCTCCCATAAAGATAACACGTAAACTGGTCAAATTTGACAAGGTTACTTTCAATCCATTTGTACGAGGTGATGCCGTCATCCAACCAAAATTATGTTTTTATATTTATGAAAGAACATTTTATAAGCTACAATATATTGAAATTTGGGTGAAAATTGGCAAAGGATAAGTGAGATACGCTCGAGTAAACTTGAAATTTGATGACGTCATTTTGAAAATTTACTTTTTTTACTTTATTAAGAAATTTGATATCTTTTAATCATTTTGTCAACATCGCCAACCCATGACATGACATGTACAACTCATCAGCTTTCAGAATATGTCAAAAAAATGGGAGGTCACCGTCCATCCTGACGAGTAAAATCCGATTTAAAATTGGCGGTTTTTTGGCATAGTTGCACAGTGTATCCCCATTGACGCACGCGCGGAATTTTGAATTTGACGGG
The DNA here is from genome assembly GCF_040938485.1 of Diadema antillarum. Taxonomy (NCBI): domain Eukaryota; kingdom Metazoa; phylum Echinodermata; class Echinoidea; order Diadematoida; family Diadematidae; genus Diadema; species Diadema antillarum. Next base: position 1,309,860 of record NW_027270968.1, on the reverse strand, counting down.
CCCGTATGATGTCATATTGAGTCGGATCGACTTGAAACTTGATAGAAATATTCCTTGACATTGTGGACATCCGATCCGTGTGAAAAAACTGAAAATTTCTATTGCATATGAGCTGTGCGTGCGTATATGCGCGCGCGCGTACGCGTCCGTCCGATTTTTTCAATTTTTCAAAAAATGCTCCAAATGGTCTGAAACGTGTGCAAAAAAAATTTGAGCTCGATTTGAGCATACAAATATTTCAACGCGCGCGTACGCGCGCGTTTTGAGATAAAAATGAATTTTGAGAATATGAATAGAATCCACTTAACTTGAAATATATGTGACGTAAATTTCATTGAAAAACTTCATTCCATTAATGAGATATGATTGAGAATGTGTTTTCATATAATGACGTCATAGTGACGTCACGGTCGACTGATCACTTTGATTTTAGTTCGATTGCCGTCTTTGGGACACGATACATACATGGTGTAAGTTTGAACTTGATAGGCATAGTACTTTCTGAGCTAACCTCTGCACAACTTTTGGGGAGAAATAAAGAAAGAAAGAAGAAGAAAGAATCCGTACAGATACAATAGGTGATCCGAGAGGATACTCGGATCACCTAACTAGAGATTGTAATTTGTCATCACTGACAAATTAAGGTGATCCGATTTTTCTTTTATCAATGATTCGAGTCCTGATCGCAATAGGCATGACCATACAAGTTTCATCTGTGTTTAGAGACATTGGCCGTGTGATGTTTGCATTCTCATTTAGAAAAGGGAGTCATATCTGCCATCTTTGGTACCAAATTCTGTATACACTGAATAACGAAGATACAGCAATGAATACATATGACCTTTGACCCACTTTTGCACTCCCAAGATTGCATCTGATGAAATAGTGGTTATTTTGTGAAATGATTCTCGCGACATCGTCTATACGTGTGGAAAATATGGGAAAGATAGGACAGGTATTCACTAAGATACAAGATGAAACATTTATGACCTTTGACCCTAATTTACATACCCAAGATGTTGTCTGATCTAGTAGTTGTTATCTTATGAAATAATGTACGAGACATGAACTAAACATATGCAAAATATGGGGGTGATAGGGCGTGTTTTTCTTGAGTTATTGCAAAGAGAGTTGCAGAAAGAAAGAAATATCTCAATACATAGAAGATAAGCTTTAATTTCAACCAATTTTTTATCGTAATCCCGACATCGTATGAAAAAAGGAAGGAAACAAAACGATAGCGCAAAGTCTCAGCTACAACATATTAAAATCTGGGAGAAATTCACCGAAGGGTAAGTGAGCTAGTGCTCGATAAAGACAATCATGTCAATTTTCACATTAAAGAAAATTCCCTCCCATAGAGATAACACGTCATAACGAAGATACAAAAAGAAGTACATATGACCTTTGACCTCAATTTGCAACGACAAGATGGCATCTGAGTAAAAAGTGGTTATTTTGTGAAATGATCCTTGTAACATGGTCTTTGCGTGTGCAAAATATGGGAAAGATAGGACATGTATTCACTAAGATACAGGGTGAAACACTTATGACCTTTGACCCTACTTTACATACCCAAGATGGTGTCCGATCAAGTAGTTGTTATTTTATGAAATAATGTACGTGACATGAACTAAACATGTGCAAAATATAGGAGTGATAGAGGCCGTTTTTCTTGAGTTATTGCAAAGAAAGTTGCAGAAAGAAAGAAATATCTCAATACATCGAAGATAAGCCTGAATTTCAACCCAATTTTTTGACGTGATTCCGACATCGTATGAAAAAACAAAGGGCACACTTACGGTAGGGTAAAGTCTCAGCTACAACATATTAAAATCTGGGAGAAATTTACCGAAGCTTAAGTGAGCTAGTGCTCGATAAAGATAGTCATGTCAATTTTCATTTCCAGAAAAACTGCACTCCCATAGAGATAACACGTAAACTGGTTAAATTTGACAAGATTACTTTTAATCCATTTTTACGAGGTGATACCGTTATCCAATCAAAATATTGTAATTGTAGGTTTGAAAGAACTTTAAATGAGCTACATCATACTGAAATCTGGGTGAAAATTGACAAAGGACTAGTGAGATACGCTCGAATGAACTTGAAATTTGATGACGTCATTTTGAAAATTTACTTTTTTTACTTTATTAAGAAATTTGATATCTTTTCATCATTTTGTCAGCATTGCCACCCCATGAAATGACATGTACAACTCATCAGCTTTCAAAATATGTACAGAAAATGGAGGGTCACCGTCCATCCTGACGAGTAAAATCGGATTTAAAATTGGCAGTTTTTGGCATAGTTGTACTGTATATCGCCATTGACGCGCGCGCGGAATTTCAACTTTGACGGGCCCGTATGACCTCATATTGAGTCGGATTGACTTGAAACTTGGTAGAAATATTCCTTGACATTTCAGGCAGCCGATAAGTGTGAAAAAACGGGAAATTTTTATTGCATATGGGCTGTGCGTGCGTATATGAGCGCGCGCGTACGCGTCCGTCCAATTTTTTCAATTTTTCAAAAAATGCTCCAAATGGTCTGAAACGTGTGCAAAAAAAATTTGAGCTCGATTTGAGCATACAAATATTTCAACGCGCGCGTACGCGCCCGTTTTAAGATATAGATGAATTTTGAGAATGTGAGTAGAATGCGCTTGACCTGAACTATATGTGACGTAAATTTGATTGAAAAATTCAATTCCATTAATGAGATATGAATGAAAATGTGTTTTCATATAATGACGTCATAGTGACGTCACGGTTGACTGATCACAATGATTTTACAAGATTTGTCGTCTTTGGGTCACCATACATATATGGTATAAGTTTGACATTGATAGGCAATGCACTTTCTGAGCTAACCTCTGCACAACTTTTGGGGAGAAATAAAGAAAACTAGAGATTGTAATTTGTCATCACTGACAAATTAAGGTGATCCGATTTTTTTTATCAATGATTCGAGTCCTGATCGCAATAGGCATGACCATACAAGTTCCATCTCTGTTTAGAGACATTGGCCGTGTGATGTTTGCATTCTCATTTAGAAAAGGGAGTCATATCTGCCATCTTTGGTACCAAATTCTGTATACACTGAATAACGAAGATACAGCAATGAATACATATGACCTTTGACCCACCTTTGCACTCCCAAGATTGCATCTGATGAAATAGTGGTTATTTTGTGAAATGATTCTCGCGACATCGTCTATACGTGTGAAAAATATGGGAAAGATAGGACAGGTATTCACTAAGATACAAGATGAAACATTTATGACCTTTGACCCTAATTTACATTCCCAAGATGTCCGATCTAGTAGTTGTTATTTTATGAAATAATGTACGAGACATGAACTAAACATGTGCAAAATATGGGGGTGATAGGGCGTGTTTTTCTTGAGTTATTGCAAAGAAAGTTGCAGAAAGAAAGAAATATCTCAATACATAGAAGATAAGCTTTAATTTCAACCAATTTTTTATCGTCATCCCGACATCGTATGAAAAAACAAAGGAAACTAAACGATAGCGCAAAGTCTCAGCTACAACATATTAAAATCTGGGAGAAATTCACCGAAGGGTAAGTGAGCTAGTGCTCGATAAAGACAATCATGTCAATTTTCACATTAAAGAAAATTCCCTCCCATAGAGATAACACGTCATAACGAAGATACAAAAAGAAGTACATATGACCTTTGACCTCAATTTGTACAGACAAGATGGCATCTGAGTAAAAAGTGGTTATTTTGTGAAATGATTCTTGTAACATGGTCTTTGCGTATGCAAAATATGGGAAAGATAGGACATGTATTCACTAAGATACAGGGTGAAACACTTATGACCTTTGACCCTAATTTACATACCCAAGATGGTGTTCGATCAAGTAATTGTTTTTTTATGAAATAATTCACGTGACATGAACTAAACATGTGCAAAATATAGAAGTGATAGAGGCCGTTTTTCTTGAGTTATTGCAAAGAAAGTTGCAGAAAGAAAGAAATATCTCAATACATCGAAGATAAGCCTGAATTTCAACCCAATTTTTTGACGTGATTCTGACATCGTATGAAAAAACAAAGGGCACACTTACGGTAGCGTAAAGTCTCAGCTACAACATATTAAAATCTGGGAGAAATTTACCGAAGCTTAAGTGAGCTAGTGCTCGATAAAGATAGTCATGTCAATTTTCATTTCCAGAAAAACTGCACTCCCATAGAGATAACACGTAAACTGGTCAAATTTGACAAGATTACTTTCAATCCATTTTTACGAGGTGATACCGTTATCCAATCAAAATATTGTAATTTTATGTTTGAAAGAACATGAAATAAGCTACATCATACTGAAATCTGGGTGAAAATTGACAAAGGACTAGTGAGATATGCTCGAATGAACTTAAAATTTGATGACGTCATTTTGAAAATTTACTTTTTTTACTTTATTAAGAAATTTGATATCTTTTAATCATTTTGTCAGCATTGCCACCCCATGAAATGACATGTACAACTCATCAGCTTTCAAAATATGTACAGAAAATGGGGGGTCACCGTCCATCCTGACGAGTAAAATCGGATTTAAAATTGGCAGTTTTTTGGCATAGTTGCACTGTATATCGCCATTGACGCGCGCGCGGAATTTCAACTTTGACGGGCCCGTATGACGTCATATTGAGTCGGATTGACTTGAAACTTGGTATAAATATTCCTTAACATTTCAGACATCCGATCAAAGTGAAAAAACTGGAAATTTCAATTGCACATGAGCTGTGCGTGCGTATATGCGCGCGCGCGTACGCGTCCGTCCGATTTTTTCAATTTTTCAAAAAATGCTCCAAATGGTCTGAAACGTGTGCAAAAAAATTTTGAGCTCGATTGGAGCATACAAATATTTCAACGCGCGCGTACGCGCACGTTTTAAGAGAAAATATGAATTTTGAGAACATGAGTAGAATGCGCATAATTTGAAATATATGTGACGTAAATTTCATTGAAAAATTTCATTCCATTAATGAGATATGATTGAGAATGTGTTTTCATATAATGACGTCATAGTGACGTCACGGTCCACTGATCACAATGATACATTAGATTTGTCGTCTTTGGGACATGATGCATACATGGTATAATTTTGAAATTGATAGGCAGCGGACTTTCTGAGCTAACCTCTGCACAACTTTTGCGGAGAAATAAAGAAAGAAAGAAGAAGAAAGAATCCGTACAGATACAGAAGGTGATCCGAAGGATACTCGGATCACCTAACTAGAGATTGTAATTTGTCATCACTGACAAATTAAGGTGATCCGATTTTTTTTTTTTAATCAATGATTCGAGTCCTGATCGTAATAGGCATGACAATACAAGTTTCATCTGTGTTTAGAGACATTGGCCGTGTGAGGTTTGGATTCTCATTTAGAAAAGGGAGTCATATCTGCCATCTTTGGTACCAATTCTGTATACACTGAATAACGAAGATACAGCAACGAATACATATGACCTTTGACCCACCTTTACACTCCCAAGATGGCATCTGAGGAAAAAGTGGTTATTTTGTGAAATGATTCTTGCGACATCGTCTATATTCGTGTGCAAAATATGGCAAAGATAGGACAGGTATTCACCAAGATGCAAAATGCAAAGTCTTAGGTACAACATAAAATCTGGGAGAAATTCACCGAAGGGTAAGTGAGAGCTAGTGCTCGATAAAGAAAAGCATGTCGATTTTCACATTAAAAAAAAATCCCTCCCATAGAGATAACACGTCATAACGAAAATACAGAAAGAAGTACATATGACCTTTGACCTCACTTTGCACACCCAAGATGGCGTCTGAGCAAAAAGTGGTTATTTTGTGAAATGATCCTTGTTACATGGTCTTTGTGTGTGCAAAATATGGGAAAGATAGGACATGTATTCACCAAGATACAGGATGAAACATTTATGACCTTTGACCCTAATTTACATACCCAAGATGGTGTCTGATCAAGTAGTTGTTATTTTATGAAATAATGTACGTGACATGAACTAAACATGTGCAAAATATGGGATTGATAGCCATTGTTGTTGTTCATCTATTGCACAGAAAGTAGTAGAAAGAAAGAAAAATAAAGAAAAAAATATGTTATTTTATAGAAATTTGAAGGAGAAGCATAAAAAAATCAGAAAAAGATAAAGTTAGGAAGGGAGATTAAGACTAACTAAAGAAAAAGAAGAAAAAAAGTGTTTAAAAAAATGAAAAAAAAATATTGGCAGGGGTGAGCCTCGAACCAGGGACCTTAGGATTACGAGTCGGATGCGCTATGCAATGACCTATTTCATGCTCCATAGGCCCTGTGTATTAAGCAAAATGACGCTGCATCGAAGCCACGTGCCATTTTCAACCAAGTTTTTCGACGTGATGCCGACGTCGTATGAAAAAATGAAGGGCACACTTACGATAGCCCAAAGTCTCAGCTACAACATACTAAAATCTGGGAAAAATTCACCGAAGCAAAAGTGAGCTAGTGCTCGAAAAAGAGAGTCATGTCAATTTTCACTGCCAGAAAAACTGCTCTCCCATAGAGATAACACGTAAACTGGTCAAATTCTACAAGGATACATTCAACCCATTTTTACGAGGCGATGACGTCATCCAATCAAAATGTTGTTTTTACATTAATGAAAGAACATTTCATAAGCTACAACATACTGAAATATGGGAGAAAATTGGCAGAGGATAAGTGAGATACGCTCGAGTAAACTTGTAATTTGATGACGTCATTTTGAAAATTTACTTTTTTTACTTTATTAAGAAATTTGATATCTTTTAATCATTTTGTCAGCATTGCCTACCCATGAAATGACATGTACAACTCATCAGCTTTCAATATATGTAAAGAAAATGGGGGGTCACCGTCCATCCTGACGAGTAAAATCGGATTTAAAATTGGCAGTTTTTTTGCATAGTTGCACTGTATATCGCCATTGACGCGCGCGCGGAATTTCAACTTTGACGGCCCCGTATGACGTCATATTGAGTCGGATTGACTTGAAACGTGGTATAAATATTCCTTGACATTTCAGACATGCGATCAAAGTGAAAAAACTGGAAATTTCAATTGCATATGAGCTGTGCGTGCGTATATGCGCGCGCGCGTACGCGTCCGTCCAATTTTTTCAATTTTTCAAAAAATGCTCCAAATGGTCTGAAACGTGTGCAAAAAAATTTTGAGCTCGATTGGAGCATACAAATATTTCAACGCGCGCGTACGCGCACGTTTTAAGAGAAAATATGAATTTTGAGAACATGAGTAGAATGCGCATAACTTCAAATATATGTGACGTAAATTTCATTGAAAAATTCTATTTCATTAATGAGATATGATTGAGAATGTGTTTTCATATAATGACGTCATAGTGACGTCACGGTCGACTGATCACAATGATACATTAGATTTGCCGTCTTTGGGACATGATGCATACATGATATAATTTTGAAATTGACAGGCAGCGGACTTTCTGAGCTAACCTCTGCACAACTTTTGCGGAGAAATAAAGAAAGAAAGAAGAAGAAAGAATCCGTACAGATACAGAAGGTGATCCGAAGGATACTCGGATCACCTAACTAGAGATTGTAATTTGTCATCACTGACAAATTAAGGTGATCCGATTTTTTTTTTTTTTATCAATGATTCGAGTCCTGATCGCAATAGGCATGACCATACAAGTTTCATCTGTGTTTAGAGACATTGGCCGTGTGATGTTTGCATTCTCATTTAGAAAAGGGAGTCATATCTGCCATCTTTGGTACCAAATTCTGTATACACTGAATAACGAAGATACAGCAATGAATACATATGACCTTTGACCCACCTTTGCACTCCCAAGATTGCATCTGATGAAATAGTGGTTATTTTGTGAAATGATTCTCGCGACATCGTCTATACGTGTGGAAAATATGGGAAAGATAGGACAGGTATTCACTAAGATACAAGATGAAACATTTATGACCTTTGACCCTAATTTACATACCCAAGATGTTGTCTGATCTAGTAGTTGTTATTTTATGAAATAATGTACGAGACATGAACTAAACATGTGCAAAATATGGGGGTGATAGGGCGTGTTTTTCTTGAGTTATTGCAAAGAGAGTTGCAGAAAGAAAGAAATATCTCAATACATAGAAGATAAGCTTTAATTTCAACCTATTTTTTATCGTAATCCCGACATCGTATGAAAAAACAAAGGAAACAAAACGATAGCGCAAAGTCTCAGCTACAACATATTAAAATCTGGGAGAAATTCACCGAAGGGTAAGTGAGCTAATGCTCGATAAAGACAATCATGTCAATTTTCACATTAAAGAAAATTCCCTCCCATAGAGATAACACGTCATAACGAAGATACAAAAAGAAGTACATATGACCTTTGACCTCAATTTGCAACGACAAGATGGCATCTGAGTAAAAAGTGGTTATTTTGTGAAATAATCCTTGTAACATGGTCTTTGCGTCTGCAAAATATGGGAAAGATAGGACATGTATTCACTAAGATACAGGGTGAAACACTTATGACCTTTGACCCTACTTTACATACCCAAGATGGTGTCCGATCAAGTAGTTGTTATTTTATGAAATAATGTACGTGACATGAACTAAACATGTGCAAAATATAGAAGTGATAGAGGCCGTTTTTCTTGAGTTATTGCAAAGAAAGTTGCAGAAAGAAAGAAATATCTCAATACATCGAAGATAAGCCTGAATTTCAACCCAATTTTTTGACGTGATTCCGACATCGTATGAAAAAACAAAGGGCACACTTACGGTAGGGTAAAGTCTCAGCTACAACATATTAAAATCTGGGAGAAATTTACCGAAGCTTAAGTGAGCTAGTGCTCGATAAAGATAGTCATGTCAATTTTCATTTCCAGAAAAACTGCACTCCCATAGAGATAACACGTAAACTGGTCAAATTTGACAAGATTACTTTTAATCCATTTTTACGAGGTGATACCGTTATCCAATCAAAATATTGTAATTTTATGTTTGAAAGAACATTAAATAAGCTACATCATACTGAAATCTGGGTGAAAATTGACAAAGGACTAGTGAGATACGCTCGAATGAACTTGAAATTTGATGACGTCATTTTGAAAATTTACTTTTTTTACTTTATTAAGAAATTTGATATCTTTTAATCATTTTGTCAGCATTGCCACCCCATGAAATGACATGTACAACTCATCAGCTTTCAAAATATGTACAGAAAATGGAGGGTCACCGTCCATCCTGACGAGTAAAATCGGATTTAAAATTGACAGTTTTTTGGCATAGTTGTACTGTATATCGCCATTGACGCGCGCGCGGAATTTCAACTTTGACGGGCCCGTATGACCTCATATTGAGTCGGATTGACTTGAAACTTGGTAGAAATATTCCTTGACATTTCAGGCAGCCGATAAGAGTGAAAAAACGGGAAATTTCTATTGCATATGAGCTGTGCGTGCGTATATGAGCGCGCGCGTACGCGTCCGTCCAATTTTTTCAATTTTTCAAAAAATGCTCCAAATGGTCTGAAACGTGTGCAAAAAAAATTTGAGCTCGATTTGAGCATACAAATATTTCAACGCGCGCGTACGCGCACGTTTTAAGATATAGATGAATTTTGAGAATGTGAGTAGAATGCGCTTGACTTGAACTATATGTGACGTAAATTTGATTGAAAAATTCCATTCCATTAATGAGATATGAATGAAAATGTGTTTTCATATAATGACGTCATAGTGACGTCACGGTCGACTGATCACAATGATTTTACAAGATTTGTCGTCTTTGGGTCACCATACATATATGGTATAAGTTTGACATTGATAGGCAATGCACTTTCTGAGCTAACCTCTGCACAACTTTTGGGGAGAAATAAAGAAAAACTAGAGATTGTAATTTGTCATCACTGACAAATTAAGGTGATCCGATTTTTTTTTATCAATGATTCGAGTCCTGATCGCAATAGGCATGACCATACAAGTTTCATCTGTGTTTAGAGACATTGGCCGTGTGATGTTTGCATTCTCATTTAGCAAAGGGAGTCATATCTGCCATGTTAGGTACCAAATTCTGTATACACTATAACGAAGAAACAGCAACAAGTACATATGACCTTTGACCCACCTTTGCACTCCCAAGATTGCATCTGATGAAATAGTGGTTATTTTGTGAAATGATTCTCGCGACATCGTCTATACGTGTGAAAAATATGGGAAAGATAGGACAGGTATTGACTAAGATACAAGATGAAACATTTATGACCTTTGACCCTAATTTACATACCCAAGATGTTGTCCGATCTAGTAGTTGTTATTTTATGAAATAATGTACGAGCCATGAACTAAACATGTGCAAAATATGGGGGTGATAGGGCGTGTTTTTCTTGAGTTATTGCAAAGAAAGTTGCAGAAAGAAAGAAATATCTCAATACATAGAAGATAAGCTTCAATTTCAACCAAGTTTTTTATCGTAATTCCGACATCGTATGAAAAAAACGAAGGGCACATAACGATAGCACAAAGTCTCAGCTACAACGTATTAAAATCTGGGAGAACTTCACCGAAGGGTAAGTGAGCTAGTGCTCGATAAAGACAATCATGTCAATTTTCACATTAAAAAAAATTCCCTCCCATAGAGATAACACGTCATAACGAAGATACAAAAAGAAGTACATATGACCTTTGACCTCAATTTGCACAGACAAGATGGCATCTGAGTAAAAAGTGGTTATTTTGTGAAATGATCCTTGTAACATGGTCTTTGCGTGTGCAAAATATGGGAAAGATAGGACATGTATTCACTAAGATACAGGGTGAAACACTTATGACCTTTGACCCTAATTTACATACCCAAGATGGTGTCCGATCAAGTAGTTGTTATTTTATGAAATAATTCAAGTGACATGAACTAAACATGTGCAAAATATGGAAGTGATAGAGGCCGTTTTTCTTGAGTTATTGCAAAGAAAGTTGCAGAAAGAAAGAAATATCTCAATACATCGAAGATAAGCCTGAATTTCAACCCAATTTTTGGACGTGATTCTGACATCGTATGAAAAAACAAATGGCACACTTACGGTAGTGTAAAGTCTCAGCTACAACATATTGAAATCTGGGAGAAATTTACCGAAGCTTAAATGAGCTAGTGCTCGATAAAGATAGTCATGTCAATTTTCATTTCCAGAAAAACTGCACTCCCATAGAGATAACACGTAAACTGGTCAAATTTGACAAGATTACTTTCAATCAATTTTTACGAGGTGATACCGTTATCCAATCAAAATTTTGTTATTTTATGTTTGAAAGAACATTAGATGAGCTACATCATACTGAAATATGGGTGAAAATTGACAAAGGACTAGTGAGATACGCTCGAATGAACTTGAAATTTGATGACGTCATTTTGAAAATTTACTTTTTTTACTTTATTAAGAAATTTGATATCTTTTAATCATTTTGTCAGCATTGCCACCCCATGAAATGACATGTACAACTCATCAGCTTTCAAAATATGTACAGAAAATGGGGGGTCACCGTCCATCCTGACGAGTAAAATCGGATTTAAAATTGGCAGTTTTTTGGCATAGTTGTACTGTATATCGCCATTGACGCGCGCGCGGAATTTCAACTTTGACGGGCCCGTATGACGTCATATTGAGTCGGATTGACTTGAAACTTGGTAGAAATATTCCTTGACATTTCAGGCAGCCGATAAGTGTGAAAAAACGGGAAATTTCTATTGCATATGAGCTGTGCGTGCGTATATGCGCGCGCGCGTACGCGTCCGTCGATTTTTTCTGAAATACTCCAAATGACCTGAAACGTGTGCAAAACAATTTTGAGCTCGATTGGAACATATTAAAATTTCAACGCGCCCGTACGCGCTCGTTTACCAGGGTCGTGATGAAATTTTATTAAATATATCGATAGAACTTGACTTGAACTATATTATATGTAAATGTCGTTGAGAAATTCCATTTCATTAATGAGATACGAATGTGAACGTGATTTCAGATAATGACGTCATAGTGACGTCATGGTTGACTGATCACAAAGATACATTAGATCTGTCGTTCTTATGACGTGATACATATATGGTATAAGTTTAAAAGTCATAGGTGAATGACTTTTTGAGTTAATCGCTGCACAACATTTGAGGAGAAAGAAATAAAGAAGAAAGATTCAGTACAGATACAATAGGTGATCCGAGAGGATACTCGGATCACCTAACAAAGAATCCGTACAGATACAGAAGGTGATCCGAGAGGATACTCGGATCACCTAACTAGAGATTGTAATTTGTCATCACTGACAAATTAAGGTGATCCGATTTTTTTAATCAATGATTCGAGTCCTGATCGTAATAGGCATGACAATACAAGTTTCATCTGTGTTTAGAGACATTGGCCGTGTGAGGTTTGGATTCTCATTTAGAAAAGGGAGTCATATCTGCCATCTTTGGTACCAATTCTGTATACACTGAATAACGAAGATACAGCAACGAATACATATGACCTTTGACCCACCTTTACACTCCCAAGATGGCATCTGAGGAAAAAGTGGTTATTTTGTGAAATGATTCTTGCGACATCGTCTATATTCGTGTGCAAAATATGGCAAAGATAGGACAGGTATTCACCAAGATGCAAAATGCAAAGTCTTAGGTACAACATAAAATCTGGGAGAAATTCACCGAAGGGTAAGTGAGAGCTAGTGCTCGATAAAGAAAAGCATGTCGATTTTCACATTAAAAAAAAAATCCCTCCCATAGAGATAACACGTCCTAACGAAAATACAGAAAGAAGTACATATGACCTTTGACCTCACTTTGCACACCCAAGATGGCGTCTGAGCAAAAAGTGGTTATTTTGTGAAATGATCCTTGTTACATGGTCTTTGTGTGTGCAAAATATGGGAAAGATAGGACATGTATTCACCAAGATACAGGATGAAACATTTATGACCTTTGACCCTAATTTACATACCCAAGATGGTGTCTGATCAAGTAGTTGTTATTTTATGAAATAATGTACGTGACATGAACTAAACATGTGCAAAATATGGGATTGATAGCCATTGTTGTTGTTCATCTATTGCACAGAAAGTAGTAGAAAGAAAGAAAAATAAAGAAAAAAATATGTTATTTTATAGAAATTTGAAGGAGAAGCATAAAAAAATCAGAAAAAGATAAAGTTAGGAAGGGAGATTAAGACTAACTAAAGAAAAAGAAGAAAAAAAGTGTTTAAAAAAATGAAAAAAAAAATATTGGCAGGGGTGAGCCTCGAACCAGGGACCTTAGGATTACGAGTCGGATGCGCTATGCAATGACCTATTTCATGCTCCATAGGCCCTGTGTATTAAGCAAAATGACGCTGCATCGAAGCCACGTGCCATTTTCAACCAAGTTTTTCGACGTGATGCCGACGTCGTATGAAAAAATGAAGGGCACACTTACGATAGCCCAAAGTCTCAGCTACAACATACTAAAATCTGGGAAAAATTCACCGAAGCAAAAGTGAGCTAGTGCTCGAAAAAGAGAGTCATGTCAATTTTCACTGCCAGAAAAACTGCTCTCCCATAGAGATAACACGTAAACTGGTCAAATTCTACAAGGATACATTCAATCCATTTTTACGAGGCGATGACGTCATCCAATCAAAATGTTGTTTTTAAATTAATGAAAGAACATTTCATAAGCTACAACATACTGAAATATGGGAGAAAATTGGCAGAGGATAAGTGAGATACGCTCGAGTAAACTTGTAATTTGATGACGTCATTTTGAAAATTTACTTTTTTTACTTTATTAAGAAATTTGATATCTTTTAATCATTTTGTCAGCATTGCCTACCCATGAAATGACATGTACAACTCATCAGCTTTCAATATATGTAAAGAAAATGGGGGGTCACCGTCCATCCTGACGAGTAAAATCGGATTTAAAATTGGCAGTTTTTTTGCATAGTTGCACTGCATATCGCCATTGACGCGCGCGCGGAATTTCAACTTTGACGGCCCCGTATGACGTCATATTGAGTCGGATTGACTTGAAACGTGGTATAAATATTCCTTGACATTTCAGACATGCGATCAAAGTGAAAAAACTGGAAATTTCAATTGCATATGAGCTGTGCGTGCGTATATGCGCGCGCGCGTACGCGTCCGTCCAATTTTTTCAATTTTTCAAAAAATGCTCCAAATGGTCTGAAACGTGTGCAAAAAAATTTTGAGCTCGATTGGAGCATACAAATATTTTAACGCGCGCGTACGCGCACGTTTTAAGAGAAAATATGAATTTTGAGAACATGAGTAGAATGCGCATAACTTTAAATATATGTGACGTAAATTTCATTGAAAAATTCTATTTCATTAATGAGATATGATTGAGAATGTGTTTTCATATAATGACGTCATAGTGACGTCACGGTCGACTGATCACAATGATACATTAGATTTGCCGTCTTTGGGACATGATGCATACATGATATAATTTTGAAATTGACAGGCAGCGGACTTTCTGAGCTAACCTCTGCACAACTTTTGAGGAGAAATAAAGAAGAAGAAGAAGAAGAAGAAGAACTAGAGATTGTAATTTGTCATCACTGACAAATTAAGGTGATCCGATTTTTTTTTATCAATGATTCGAGTCCTGATCGCAATAGGCATGACCATACAAGTTTCATCTGTGTTTAGAGACATTGGCCGTGTGATGTTTGCATTCTCATTTAGAAAAGGGAGTCATATCTGCCATCTTTGGTACCAAATTCTGTATACACTGAATAACGAAGATACAGCAATGAATACATATGACCTTTGACCCACCTTTGCACTCCCAAGATTGCATCTGATGAAATAGTGGTTATTTTGTGAAATGATTCTCGCGACATCGTCTATACGTGTGGAAAATATGGGAAAGATAGGACAGGTATTCACTAAGATACAAGATGAAACATTTATGACCTTTGACCCTAATTTACATACCCAAGATGTTGTCCGATCTAGTAGTTGTTATTTTATGAAATAATGTACGAGACATGAACTAAACATGTGCAAAATATGGGGGTGATAGGGCATGTTTTTCTTGAGTTATTGCAAAGAAAGTTGCAGAAAGAAAGAAATATCTCAATACATAGAAGATAAGCTTTAATTTCAACCAATTTTTTATCGTAATTCCGACATCGTATGAAAAAACGAAGGAAATGAAACGATAGCGCAAAGTCTCAGCTACAATATATTAAAATCTGGGAGAAATTCACCGAAGGGTAAGTGAGCTAGTGCTCGATAAAGACAATCATGTCAATTTTCACATTAAAGAAAATTCCCTCCCATAGAGATAACACGTCATAACGAAGATACAAAAAGAAGTACATATGACCTTTGACCTCAATTTGCACAGACAAGATGGCATCTGAGTAAAAAGTGATTATTTTGTGAAATGATCCTTGTAACATGGTCTTTGCGTGTGCAAAATATGGGAAAGATAAGACATGTATTCACTAAGATACAGGGTGAAACACCTATGACCTTTGACCCTAATTTACATACCCAAGATGGTGTCCGATCAAGTAGCTGTTATTTTATGAAATAATTCACGTGACATGAACTAAACATGTGCAAAATATAGAAGTGATAGAGGCCGTTTTTCTTGAGTTATTGCAAAGAAAGTTGCAGAAAGAAAGAAATATCTCAATACATCGAAGATAAGCCTGAATTTCAACCCAATTTTTTGACGTGATTTTGACATCGTATGAAAAAACGAAGGGCACACTTACGGTAGCGTAAAGTCTCAGCTACAACATATTAAAATCTGGGAGAAATTTACCGAAGCTTAAGTGAGCTAGTGCTCGATAAAGATAGTCATGTCAATTTTCATTTCCAGAAAAACTGCACTCCCATAGAGATAACACGTAAACTGGTCAAATTTGACAAGATTACTTTTAATCCATTTTTACGAGGTGATACCGTTATCCAATCAAAATATTGTAATTCTATGTTTGAAAGAACATTAAATAAGCTACATCATACTGAAATCTGGGTGAAAATTGACTAAGGACTAGTGAGATATGCTCGAATGAACTTGAAATTTGATGACGTCATTTTGAAAATTTACTTTTTTTACTTTATTAAGAAATTTGATATCTTTTAATCATTTTGTCAGCATTGCCACCCCATGAAATGACATGTACAACTCATCAGCTTTCAAAATATGTACAGAAAATGGGGGGTCACCGTCCATCCTGACGAGTAAAATCGGATTTAAAATTGGCAGTTTTTTGGCATAGTTGCACTGTATATCGCCATTGACGCGCGCGCGGAATTTCAACTTTGACGGGCCCGTATGACGTCATATTGAGTCGGATTGATTTGAAACTTGGTATAAATATTCCTTAACATTTCAGACATCCGATCAAAGTGAAAAAACTGGAAATTTCAATTGCATATGAGCTGTGCGTGCGTATATGCGCGCGCGCGTACGCGTCCGTCCGATTTTTTCAATTTTTCAAAAAATGCTCTAAATGGTCTGAAACGTGTGCAAAAAAATTTTGAGCTCGATTGGAGCATACAAATATTTCAACGCGCGCGTACGCGCACGTTTTAAGAGAAAATATGAATTTTGAGAACATGAGTAGAATGCGCATAATTTGAAATATATGTGACGTAAATTTCATTGAAAAATTTCATTCCATTAATGAGATATGATTGAGAATGTGTTTTCATATAATGACGTCATAGTGACGTCACGGTCCACTGATCACAATGATACATTAGATTTGTCGTCTTTGGGACATGATGCATACATGGTATAATTTTGAAATTGATAGGCAGCGGACTTTCTGAGCTAACCTCTGCACAACTTTTGCGGAGAAATAAAGAAAGAAAGAAGAAGAAAGAATCCGTACAGATACAGAAGGTGATCCGAAGGATACTCGGATCACCTAACTAGAGATTGTAATTTGTCATCACTGACAAATTAAGGTGATCCGATTTTTTTTTTAATCAATGATTCGAGTCCTGATCGTAATAGGCATGACAATACAAGTTTCATCTGTGTTTAGAGACATTGGCCGTGTGAGGTTTGGATTCTCATTTAGAAAAGGGAGTCATATCTGCCATCTTTGGTACCAATTCTGTATACACTGAATAACGAAGATACAGCAACGAATACATATGACCTTTGACCCACCTTTACACTCCCAAGATGGCATCTGAGGAAAAAGTGGTTATTTTGTGAAATGATTCTTGCAACATCGTCTATATTCGTGTGCAAAATATGGCAAAGATAGGACAGGTATTCACCAAGATGCAAAATGCAAAGTCTTAGGTACAACATAAAATCTGGGAGAAATTCACCGAAGGGTAAGTGAGAGCTAGTGCTCGATAAAGAAAAGCATGTCGATTTTCACATTAAAAAAAAATCCCTCCCATAGAGATAACACGTCATAACGAAAATACAGAAAGAAGTACATATGACCTTTGACCTCACTTTGCACACCCAAGATGGCGTCTGAGCAAAAAGTGGTTATTTTGTGAAATGATCCTTGTTACATGGTCTTTGTGTGTGCAAAATATGGGAAAGATAGGACATGTATTCACCAAGATACAGGATGAAACATTTATGACCTTTGACCCTAATTTACATACCCAAGATGGTGTCTGATCAAGTAGTTGTTAATTTATGAAATAATGTACGTGACATGAACTAAACATGTGCAAAATATGGGATTGATAGCCATTGTTGTTGTTCATCTATTGCACAGAAAGTAGTAGAAAGAAAGAAAAATAAAGAAAAAAATATGTTATTTTTTAGAAATTTGAAGGAGAAGCATAAAAAAATCAGAAAAAGATAAAGTTAGGAAGGGAGATTAAGACTAACTAAAGAAAAAGAAGAAAAAAAGTGTTTAAAAAAATGAAAAAAAAAATATTGGCAGGGGTGAGCCTCGAACCAGGGACCTTAGGATTACGAGTCGGATGCGCTATGCAATGACCTATTTCATGCTCCATAGGCCCTGTGTATTAAGCAAAATGACGCTGCATCGAAGCCACGTGCCATTTTCAACCAAGTTTTTCGACGTGATGCCGACGTCGTATGAAAAAATGAAGGGCACACTTACGATAGCCCAAAGTCTCAGCTACAACATACTAAAATCTGGGAAAAATTCACCGAAGCAAAAGTGAGCTAGTGCTCGAAAAAGAGAGTCATGTCAATTTTCACTGCCAGAAAAACTGCTCTCCCATAGAGATAACACGTAAACTGGTCAAATTCTACAAGGATACATTCAATCCATTTTTAGGAGGCGATGACGTCATCCAATCAAAATGTTGTTTTTACATTAATGAAAGAACATTTCATAAGCTACAACATACTGAAATATGGGAGAAAATTGGCAGAGGATAAGTGAGATACGCTCGAGTAAACTTGTAATTTGATGACGTCATTTTGAAAATTTACTTTTTTTACTTTATTAAGAAATTTGATATCTTTTAATCATTTTGTCAGCATTGCCTACCCATGAAATGACATGTACAACTCATCAGCTTTCAATATATGTAAAGAAAATGGGGGGTCACCGTCCATCCTGACGAGTAAAATCGGATTTAAAATTGGCAGTTTTTTGGCATAGTTGCACTGTATATCGCCATTGACGCGCGCGCGGAATTTCAACTTTGACGGCTCCGTATGACGTCATATTGAGTCGGATTGACTTGAAACGTGGTATAAATATTTCTTGACATTTCAGACATGCGATCAAAGTGAAAAAACTGGAAATTTCAATTGCATATGAGCTGTGCGTGCGTATATGCGCGCGCGCGTACGCGTCCGTCCGATTTTTTCAATTTTTCAAAAAATGCTCCAAATGGTCTGAAACGTGTGCAAAAAAATTTTGAGCTCGATTGGAGCATACAAATATTTCAACGCGCGCGTACGCGCACGTTTTAAGAGAAAATATGAATTTTGAGAACATGAGTAGAATGCGCATAACTTTAAATATATGTGACGTAAATTTCATTGAAAAATTCTATTTCATTAATGAGATATGATTGAGAATGTGTTTTCATATAATGACGTCATAGTGACGTCACGGTCGACTGATCACAATGATACATTAGATTTGCCGTCTTTGGGACATGATGCATACATGATATAATTTTGAAATTGACAGGCAGCGGACTTTCTGAGCTAACCTCTGCACAACTTTTGAGGAGAAATAAAGAAGAAGAAAAAGAAGAACTAGAGATTGTAATTTGTCATCACTGACAAATTAAGGTGATCCGATTTTTTTTTAATCAATGATTCGAGTCCTGATCGTAATAGGCATGACAATACAAGTTTCATCTGTGTTTAGAGACATTGGCCGTGTGAGGTTTGGATTCTCATTTAGAAAAGGGAGTCATATCTGCCATCTTTGGTACCAATTCTGTATACACTGAATAACGAAGATACAGCAACGAATACATATGACCTTTGACCCACCTTTACACTCCCAAGATGGCATCTGAGGAAAAAGTGGTTATTTTGTGAAATGATTCTTGCGACATCGTCTATATTCGTGTGCAAAATATGGCAAAGATAGGACAGGTATTCACCAAGATGCAAAATGCAAAGTCTTAGGTACAACATAAAATCTGGGAGAAATTCACCGAAGGGTAAGTGAGAGCTAGTGCTCGATAAAGAAAAGCATGTCGATTTTCACATTAAAAAAAAATCCCTCCCATAGAGATAACACGTCCTAACGAAAATACAGAAAGAAGTACATATGACCTTTGACCTCAATTTGCACACCCAAGATGGCGTCTGAGCAAAAAGTGGTTATTTTGTGAAATGATCCTTGTTACATGGTCTTTGTGTGTGCAAAATATGGGAAAGATAGGACATGTATTCACCAAGATACAGGATGAAACATTTATGACCTTTGACCCTAATTTACATACCCAAGATGGTGTCTGATCAAGTAGTTGTTATTTTATGAAATAATGTACGTGACATGAACTAAACATGTGCAAAATATGGGATTGATAGCCATTGTTGTTGTTCATCTATTGCACAGAAAGTAGTAGAAAGAAAGAAAAATAAAGAAAAAAATATGTTATTTTATAGAAATTTGAAGGAGAAGCATAAAAAAATCAGAAAAAGATAAAGTTAGGAAGGGAGATTAAGACTAACTAAAGAAAAAGAAGGAAAAAAGTGTTTAAAAAAATGAAAAAAAAAAATATTGGCAGGGGTGAGCCTCGAACCAGGGACCTTAGGATTACGAGTCGGATGCGCTATGCAATGACCTATTTCATGCTCCATAGGCCCTGTGTATTAAGCAAAATGACGCTGCATCGAAGCCACGTGCCATTTTCAACCAAGTTTTTCGACGTGATGCCGACGTCGTATGAAAAAATGAAGGGCACACTTACGATAGCCCAAAGTCTCAGCTACAACATACTAAAATCTGGGAAAAATTCACCGAAGCAAAAGTGAGCTAGTGCTCGAAAAAGAGAGTCATGTCAATTTTCACTGCCAGAAAAACTGCTCTCCCATAGAGATAACACGTAAACTGGTCAAATTCTACAAGGATACATTCAATCCATTTTTACGAGGCGATGACGTCATCCAATCAAAATGTTGTTTTTACATTAATGAAAGAACATTTCATAAGCTACAACATACTGAAATATGGGAGAAAATTGGCAGAGGATAAGTGAGATACGCTCGAGTAAACTTGTAATTTGATGACGTCATTTTGAAAATTTACTTTTTTTACTTTATTAAGAAATTTGATATCTTTTAATCATTTTGTCAGCATTGCCTACCCATGAAATGACATGTACAACTCATCAGCTTTCAATATATGTAAAGAAAATGGGGGGTCATCGTCCATCCTGACGAGTAAAATCGGATTTAAAATTGGCAGTTTTTTTGCATAGTTGCACTGTATATCGCCATTGACGCGCGCGCGGAATTTCAACTTTGACGGCCCCGTATGACGTCATATTGAGTCGGATTGACTTGAAACGTGGTATAAATATTCCTTGACATTTCAGACATGCGATCAAAGTGAAAAAACTGGAAATTTCAATTGCATATGAGCTGTGCGTGCGTATATGCGCGCGCGCGTACGCGTCCGTCCGATTTTTTCAATTTTTCAAAAAATGCTCCAAATGGTCTGAAACGTGTGCAAAAAAATTTTGAGCTCGATTGGAGCATACAAATATTTCAACGCGCGCGTACGCGCACGTTTTAAGAGAAAATATGAATTTTGAGAACATGAGTAGAATGCGCATAACTTTAAATATATGTGACGTAAATTTCATTGAAAAATTCTATTTCATTAATGAGATATGATTGAGAATGTGTTTTCATATAATGACGTCATAGTGACGTCACGGTCGACTGATCACACTGATACATTAGATTTGCCGTCTTTGGGACATGATGCATACATGATATAATTTTGAAATTGACAGGCAGCGGACTTTCTGAGCTAACCTCTGCACAACTTTTGAGGAGAAATAAAGAAGAAGAAGAAGAAGAAGAAGAACGAGTCCTGATACTGCAAAGTCTCAGCTACAACATATTAAAATCTGAGAGAAATTCACCGAAGCATAAGTAAGATAGTGCTCGATAAAGAGAGTCATGTCAATTTTCACATCTAAAAAAATTCCCTCCCATAGAGATAACACGTCATAGCGAAGATAGAAAAAGAAGTACATGTGACCTTTGACCCCACTTAGGACAGACAAGATGGCATCTGAGCAAAAAGTGGTTATTTTGTGAAATGATCCTTGTTACATGGTCTTTGTGTGTGCAAAATATGGGAAAGATAGGACATGTATTCACCAAGATACAGGATGAAACATTTATGACCTTTGACCCTAATTTACATACCCAAGATGGTGTCTGATCAAGTAGTTGTTATTTTATGAAATAATGTACGTGACATGAACTAAACATGTGCAAAATATGGGATTGATAGCCATTGTTGTTGTTCATCTATTGCACAGAAAGTAGTAGAAAGAAAGAAAAATAAAGAAAAAAATATGTTATTTTATAGAAATTTGAAGGAGAAGCATAAAAAAATCAGAAAAAGATAAAGTTAGGAAGGGAGATTAAGACTAACTAAAGAAAAAGAAGAAAAAAAGTGTTTAAAAAAATGAAAAAAAAATATTGGCAGGGGTGAGCCTCGAACCAGGGACCTTAGGATTACGAGTCGGATGCGCTATGCAATGACCTATTTCATGCTCCATAGGCCCTGTGTATTAAGCAAAATGACGCTGCATCGAAGCCACGTGCCATTTTCAACCAAGTTTTTCGACGTGATGCCGACGTCGTATGAAAAAATGAAGGGCACACTTACGATAGCCCAAAGTCTCAGCTACAACATACTAAAATCTGGGAAAAATTCACCGAAGCAAAAGTGAGCTAGTGCTCGAAAAAGAGAGTCATGTCAATTTTCACTGCCAGAAAAACTGCTCTCCCATAGAGATAACACGTAAACTGGTCAAATTCTACAAGGATACATTCAATCCATTTTTACGAGGTGATGACGTCATCCAATCAAAATGTTGTTTTTACACTAATGAAAGAACATTTCATAAGCTACAACATACTGAAATATGGGAGAAAATTGGCAGAGGATAAGTGAGATACGCTCGAGTAAACTTGTAATTTGATGACGTCATTTTGAAAATTTACTTTTTTTACTTTATTAAGAAATTTGATATCTTTTAATCATTTTGTCAGCATTGCCTACCCATGAAATGACATGTACAACTCATCAGCTTTCAATATATGTAAAGAAAATGGGGGGTCACCGTCCATCCTGACGAGTAAAATCGGATTTAAAATTGGCAGTTTTTTGGCATAGTTGCACTGTATATCGCCATTGACGCGCGCGCGGAATTTCAACTTTGACGGCCCCGTATGACGTCATATTGAGTCGGATTGACTTGAAACGTGGTATAAATATTCCTTGACATTTCAGACATGCGATCAAAGTGAAAAAACTGGAAATTTCAATTGCATATGAGCTGTGCGTGCGTATATGCGCGCGCGCGTACGCGTCCGTCCGATTTTTTCAATTTTTCAAAAAATGCTCCAAATGGTCTGAAACGTGTGCAAAAAAATTTTGAGCTCGATTGGAGCATACAAATATTTCAACGCGCGCGTACGCGCACGTTTTAAGAGAAAATATGAATTTTGAGAACATGAGTAGAATGCGCATAACTTTAAATATATGTGACGTAAATTTCATTGAAAAATTCTATTTCATTAATGAGATATGATTGAGAATGTGTTTTCACATAATGACGTCATAGTGACGTCACGGTCGACTGATCACAATGATACATTAGATTTGCCGTCTTTGGGACATGATGCATACATGATATAATTTTGAAATTGACAGGCAGCGGACTTTCTGAGCTAACCTCTGCACAACTTTTGAGGAGAAATAAAGAAGAAGAAGAAGAAAAACAAAGAATCCGTACAGATACAGAAGGTGATCCGAGAGGATACTCGGATCACCTAACTAGAGATTGTAATTTGTCATTACTGACAAATTAAGGTGATCCGATTTTTTTTTTAATCAATGATTCGAGGTCTGATCGCAATAGGCATGACCATACAGGTTTCATCTGCGTTTAGAGACATTGGTTGTGTGATGTTTGGATTCTCATTTAGAAAAGGGAGTCAAATCTGTCATCTTTGGTTCCAAATTCTGTATACACTAGATAACGAAGATACAGCAACAAATATATAATTTAGGCATGACCATACAGGTTTCATCTGTGTTTAGGGACATTCGCCGTGTGATATTCGGAATCTCATTTAGAAAAGCGAGTCAGATCTGCCATCTTTGGTACCATATTCCGTATAACACGTCATAATAAAGAGACAGAATGAAGTATATTTGACCACTGACCTCACTTTGCACAGCCAGGATGGCATCTAAGCAAAATGTGGTTATTTTGTAAAATGATTCTTGTAACATGGTCTTTGCGTGTGCAAAATATGGAAGAGACAGGACATGTATTCACTAAGATACAGAATGAAACATTTATGACCTTTGACCCTAATTTACATACCCAAGATGGTGTCTGATCAAGAAGTTGTAATTTTATGAAATAATGTACGTGACATGAACTAAACATGTGCAAAATTTGAGGGTGATAGACGCTGTTTTTCTTGAGTTATTGCAAAGAAAGTTGCAGAAAGAAAAGAAACATCTCAATACATTGAAGATAAGCTTTAAATTCAACCACGTTTTTTAACGTGATCCCGACATCGTATGAAAAAAACGAAGGGTAAAATACAATAGCCCAAAGTCTCAGCTACAACATATTAAGATCTGGGAGAAATTCACCGAAGCATAAGTGAGCTATTGCTCGAAAAAGATTGTCATAGCTTCATTCGCAGAAAAACCGCACTCCCATAGAGATAACACGTCATAATGAAGATACAGAAAGAAGAATATATGACCTTTGACCCCACTTTGCACAGACATGATGGCATCTGAGCAAAAAGTGGTTATTTTGTGAAATGATTCTTGTAACATGGTCTTTGCGTGTGCAAAATATGGGAAAGATAGGACATGTATTCACCAAGATACAGGATAAAACATTTATGACCTTTGACCCTAATTTACATACCCAAGATGGTGTCCGATCAAGTAATTGTTATTTTATGAAATAATGTACGTGACATGAACAAAACATGTGCAAAATATGGGATTAATAGCCATTGCTGTTGTTCATCTATTGCACAGAAAGTAGTAGAAAGAAAGAAAAATAAAGAAAAAATTATGTTATTTTATAGAAATTTGAAGGAGAAGCATAAAAAAATCAGAAAAAAGATAAAGTAAGGAAAGGGAGATTAAGATTAACTAAAGAAAAAGAAGAAAAAAGTGTTTAAAAAAATATAAAAAAAAATTGGCAGGGCTGAGCCTCGACCTTAGGATTACGAGTCGGATGCGCTACGCAATGACCTATTTCATTCTCCATAGGCCCTGTGTATTAAGCAAAATGACGCTGCATCGAAGCCTCGTGCCATTTTCAACCAAGTTTTTCAACGTGATGCCGACATCGTATGAAAAAATGGAGGGCACACTTAAGATAGCCCAAAGTCTCAG
Organism: Diadema antillarum; assembly: GCF_040938485.1. NCBI lineage: Eukaryota > Metazoa > Echinodermata > Echinoidea > Diadematoida > Diadematidae > Diadema > Diadema antillarum. The sequence continues at coordinate 1,284,722 of NW_027270968.1, read as the reverse complement.
CTACAACATACTAAATTCTGGGAGAAATTCACCGAAGCATAAGTGAGCTAGTGCTCGAAAAAGAGAGTCATGTCAATTTTCACTGCCAGAAAAACTGCTCTCCCATAGAGATAACACGTAAACTGGTCAAATTTTACAAGGATACTTTCAATCCATTTTTACGAGGTGATGACGTTATCCAATCAAAATGTTGTTATTACATTGATGAAAGAACATTTCATAAGCTACAACATACTGAAATCTGGGTGAAAATTGGCGAAATTTAAGTGAGATACGCTCGAGTGAATTTGAAATTTGATGACGTCATTTGGAAAATTTACTTTGTTTACTTTATTAAGAAATTTGATATCTTTTAATCATTTTTTCAGCATAGCCAGCCCATGAAATGACATGTACAACTCATCAGCTTTTAGAATATGTCAAGAAAATGGGGGATCACCGTCCATCCTGACGAGTAAAATCCGATTTAAAATTGGCGGTTTTTTGGCATAGTTGCACAGTGTATCCCCATTGACGCACGCGCGGAATTTTGAATTTGACGGGCCCGTATGACGTCATATTGAGTCGGATCGACTTGAAACTTGATAGAAATATTCCTTGACATTGTGGACATCCGATCCGTGTGAAAAAACTGAAAATTTCTGTTGCACATGAGCTGTGCGCGCGTATATGCGCGCGCGCGTACGCGTCCGTCCGATTTTTTCAATTTTTCAAAAAATGCTCCAAATGGTCTGAAACGTGTGCAAAAAAAAAATTGAGCTCGATTTGAGCATACAAATATTTCAACGCGCGCGTACGCGCACGTACCAAGAGAAAATGTGAATTTTGAGAATATGAGTAGAATGCGCATTATTTGAAATATATGTGACGTAAATTTCATTGAAAAACTTCATTCCATTAATGAGATATGATTGAGAATGTGTTTTCATATAATGACGTCATAGTGACGTCACGGTCGACTGATCACTTTGATTTTAGTTCGATTGCCGTCTTTGGGACACGATACATACATGGTATAAGTTTGAACTTGATAGGCATAGTACTTTCTGAGCTAACCTCTGCACAACTTTTGGGGAGAAATAAAGAAAGAAGAAGAAGAAGAAGAAAGAATCCGTACAGATACAATAGGTGATCCGAGAGGATACTCGGATCACCTAACTAGAGATTGTAATTTGTCATCACTGACAAATTAAGGTGATCCGATTTTTTTTTATCAATGATTCGAGTCCTGATCGCAATAGGCATGACCATACAAGTTTCATCTGTGTTTAGAGACATTGGCCGTGTGATGTTTGCATTCTCATTTAGAAAAGGGAGTCATATCTGCCATCTTTGGTACCAAATTCTGTATACACTGAATAACGAAGATACAGCAATGAATACATATGACCTTTGACCCACCTTTGCACTCCCAAGATTGCATCTGATGAAATAGTGGTTATTTTGTGAAATGATTCTCGCGACATCGTCTATACGTGTGAAAAATATGGGAAAGATAGAACAGGTATTCACTAAGATACAAGATGAAACCTTTATGACCTTTGACCCTAATTTACATACCCAAGATGTTGTCCGATCTAGTAGTTGTTATTTTATGAAATAATGTACGTGACATGAACTAAACATGTGCAAAATATGGGGGTGATAAGGCGTGTTTTTCTTGAGTTATTGCAAAGAAAGTTGCAGAAAGAAAGAAATATCTCAATACATAGAAGATAAGCTTTAATTTTAACCAATTTTTCATCGTAATCCCGACATTGTATGAAAAAACGAAGGAAACAAAACGATAGCGCAAAGTCTCAGCTACAACATATTAAAATCTGGGAGAAATTCACCGAAGGGTAAGTAAGCTAGTGTTCGATAAAGACAATCATGCCAATTTTCACATTAAAGAAAATTCCCTCCCATAGAGATAACACGTCATAACGAAGATACAAAAAGAAGTACATATGACCTTTGACCTCAATTTGCACAGACAAGATGGCATCTGAGTAAAAAGTGGTTATTTTGTGAAATGATCCTTGTAACATGGCCTTTGCGTGTGCAAAATATGGGAAAGATACAACATATATTCACTAAGATACAAGGTGAAACACTTATGACCTTTGACCCTAATTTACATACCCAAGATGGTGTTCGATCAAGTAGTTGTTATTTTATGAAATAATGTTCGTGATATGAACAAAACATGTGCAAAATAATGTGGTGATAGGGTATGTTTTTCTTGGGTTATTGCACATAAAGTTGCAAAAAGAAAGAAATATTTCAATACATGGAAGATAAACATTAATTTCAAGTAAGATTTTTGACATGATCCCGACATCGTTAGAAAAAACGGAGGGCACACTTACGATAGCCCAAAATCTCAGCTACAATATATTAAAATCTGGGAGAAATTCACCGAAGCATAAGTGAGCTAGTGCTCGATAAAGATAGGAATGTCAATTTTCATTTCCATAAAAACTGCACTCCCATAGAGATTACACGTAAACTGGTCAAATTTGACAAGGTTACTTTCAATCCATTTTTACGAGGTGATGCCGTCATCCAATCAAAATTATGTTTCTACAATTATGAAAGAACAATTCATAAGCTACAACATACTGAAATTTGGGTGAAAATTGGCAAAGGATAAGTGAGATACGCTTGAGTAAACTTGAAATTTGATGACGTCATTTTGAAAATTAACTTTTTTTACTTTATTAAGAAATTTGATATCTTTTAATCATTTTGTCAGCATAGCCAACCCATGAAATGATATGTACAACTCATCAGCTTTCAGAATATGTCAAGAAATTGGGGGGTCACCGTCCATCCTGACGAGTAAAATCCGATTTAAAATTGGCGGTTTTTTGGCATAGTTGCACTGTGTATCCCCATTGACGCACGCGCGGAATTTTGATTTTGACGGGCCCGTATGACGTCATATTGAGTCGGATCGACTTGAAACTTGGTAGAAATATTCCTTGACATTTTGGACATTCGATCCGTGTGAAAAAACTGAAAATTTCTATTGCATATGAGCTGTGCATGCGAATATGTGCGCGCGCGTACGCGTCCGTCCAATTTTTTCAATTTTTCAAAAAATGCTCCAAATGGTCTGAAACGTGTGCAAAAAAATTTTGAGCTCGATTTGAGCATACAAATATTTCAACGCGCGCGTACGCGCGCGTTTTTGAGATAAAAATGAATTTTGAGAATATGAGTACAATTCACTTGACTTGAAATATATGTGACGTAAATTTCATTGAAATATTCCATTCCATAAATGAGATATGCATGAAAATGTGTTTTCATATAATGACGTCATAGTGACGTCACGGTCGACTGATCACTTTGATTTTACTTGCGCTGTCGTCTTTGTGACATGATACATATATGGTATAAGTTTGACATTGAGAGGCAATGCACTTTCTGAGCTAATCGATGCACAAATTTTGAGGAGATAGAAATAAAGAAAGAATCCGTACAGAAACAATAGGTGATCCGAGAGGATACTCGGATCACCTAACTAGAGATTGTAATTTGTCATCACTGACAAATTAAGGTGATCCGATTTTTTTTTTATCAATGATTCGAGTCCTGATCGCAATAGGCATGACCATACAAGTTTCATCTGTGTTTAGAGACATTGGCCGTGTGATGTTTGCATTCTCATTTAGAAAAGGGAGTCATATCTGCCATCTTTGGTACCAAATTCTGTATACACTGAATAATGAAGATACAGCAATGAATACATATGACCTTTGACCCACCTTTGCACTCCCAAGATTGCATCTGATGAAATAGTGGTTATTTTGTGAAATGATTCTCGCGACATCGTCTATACGTGTGGAAAATATGGGAAAGATAGGACAGGTATTCACTAAGATACAAGATGAAACATTTATGACCTTTGACCCTAATTTACATACCCAAGATGTTGTCTGATCTAATAGTTGTTATTTTATGAAATAATGTACGAGACATGAACTAAACATGTGCAAAATATGGGGGTGATAGGGCGTGTTTTTCTTGAGTTATTGCAAAGAGAGTTGCAGAAAGAAAGAAATATCTCAATACATAGAAGATAAGCTTTAATTTCAACCAATTTTTTATCGTAATCCCGACATCGTATGAAAAAACAAAGGAAATAAAACGATAGCGCAAAGTCTCAGCTACAACATATTAAAATCTGGGAGAAATTCACCGAAGGGTAAGTGAGCTAGTGCTCGATAAAGACAATCATGTCAATTTTCACATTAAAGAAAATTCCCTCCCATAGAGATAACACGTCATAACGAAGATACAAAAAGAAGTACATATGACCTTTGACCTCAATTTGCAACGACAAGATGGCATCTGAGTAAAAAGTGGTTATTTTGTGAAATGATCCTTGTAACATGGTCTTTGCGTGTGCAAAATATGGGAAAGATAGAACATGTATTCACTAAGATACAGGGTGAAACACTTATGACCTTTGACCCTACTTTACATACCCAAGATGGTGTCCGATCAAGTAGTTGTTATTTTATGAAATAATGTACGTGACATGAACTAAACATGTGCAAAATATGGAAGTGATAGAGGCCGTTTTTCTTGAGTTATTGCAAAGAAAGTTGCAGAAAGAAAGAAATATCTCAATACATCGAAGATAAGCCTGAATTTCAACCCAATTTTTTGACGTGATCCCGACATCGTATGAAAAAACAAAGGGCACACTTACGGTAGGGTAAAGTCTCAGCTACAACATATTAAAATCTGGGAGAAATTTACCGAAGGGTAAGTGAGCTAGTGCTCGATAAAGATAGTCATGTCAATTTTCATTTCCAGAAAAACTGCACTCCCATAGAGATAACACGTAAACTGGTCAAATTTGACAAGATTACTTTCAATCCATTTTTACGAGGTGATACCGTTATCCAATCAAAATATTGTAATTTTAGGTTTGAAAGAACATTAAATAAACTACATCATACTGAAATCTGGGTGAAAATTGACAAAGGACTAGTGAGATACGCTCGAATGAACTTGAAATTTGATGGCGTCATTTTGAAAATTTACTTTTTTTACTTTATTAAGAAATTTGATATCTTTTAATCATTTTGTCAGCATTGCCACCCCATGAAATGACATGTACAACTCATCAGCTTTCAAAATATGTACAGAAAATGGAGGGTCACCGTCCATCCTGACGAGTAAAATCGGATTTAAAATTGACAGTTTTTTGGCATAGTTGTACTGTATATCGCCATTGACGCGCGCGCGGAATTTCAACTTTGACGGGCCCGTATGACCTCATATTGAGTCGGATTGACTTGAAACTTGGTAGAAATATTCCTTGACATTTCAGGCAGCCGATAAGTGTGAAAAAACGGGAAATTTCTATTGCATATGAGCTGTGCGTGCGTATATGAGCGCGCGCGTACGCGTCCGTCCAATTTTTTCAATTTTTCAAAAAATGCTCCAAATGGTCTGAAACGTGTGCAAAAAAAATTTGAGCTCGATTTGAGCTTACAAATATTTCAACGCGCGCGTACGCGCACGTTTTAAGATATAGAAGAATTTTGAGAATGTGAGTAGAATGCGCTTGACTTGAACTATATGTGACGTAAATTTGATTGAAAAATTCCATTCCATTAATGAGATATGAATGAAAATGTGTTTTCATATAATGACGTCATAGTGACGTCACGGTCGACTGATCACAATGATTTTACAAGATTTGTCGTCTTTGGGTCACCATATATATATGATATAAGTTTGACATTGATAGGCAATGCACTTTCTGAGCTAACCTCTGCACAACTTTTGGGGAGAAATAAAGAAAACTAGAGATTGTAATTTGTCATCACTGACAAATTAAGGTGATCCGATTTTTTTTTTTAATCAATGATTCGAGTCCTGATACTGCAAAGTCTCAGCTACAACATATTAAAATCTGAGAGAAATTCACCGAAGCATAAGTAAGATAGTGCTCGATAAAGAGAGTCATGTCAATTTTCACATCTAAAAAATTCCCTCCCATAGAGATAACACGTCATAGCGAAGATAGAAAAAGAAGTACATATGACCTTTGACCCCACTTTGCACAGACAAGATGGCATCTGAGCAAAAAGTGGTTATTTTATGAAATGATCCCTGTAACATGGTCTTTACGTGTGCAAAATATGGGAAAGATAGGACATGTATTCACCAAGATACAGGATGAAACATCTATGACCTTTGACCCTAATTTACATACCCAAGATGGCGTCTGATCAAGTAGTTGTGATTTTATGAAATAATTTTCGTGACATGAACTAAACATGTGCAAAATATGAAGGTGATAGGGGCTGTTTTTCTTGAGTTATTGCAAAGAAAGTTGCAAAAAGAAAGAAATATTTCAATACATCGAAGATAAATTTTAATTTCAACCAAGTTTTTTCACGTGATCCCGACAACGTATGAAAAAACGAAGGGCACACTTTCGATAGCCCTATATCTCAGCTACAACATATTAAAATCTTAGAGAAATTCACCGAAGCATAAGTGAGCTAGTGCTCGATAAAGATAGTCATGTCAATTTTCATTTCCATAAAAATTGCACTCCCATAGAGATTACACGTAAACTGGTCAAATTTGACAAGGTTACCTTCAATCCATGTTTTCGAGGTGATGTCGTCATCAAATCAAAATTGTTTAATTACATTTATGAAAGAGCATTTCATAAGCTACAACATATTGAAATTTGAGTGAAAATTGGCAAAGGATTAGTGAGATACGCTCGAGTAAACTTGAAATTTGATGACGTCATTTTGAAGATTTACTTTTTTTACTTTATTAAGAAATTTGATATCTTTTAATCATTTTATCAGCATAGCCAGCCCATGAAATGACATGTACAACTCATCACCTTTCAGAATATGTAAAGAAAATGGGAGGTCACCGTCCATCCTGACGAGTAAAATCCGATTTAAAATTGGCGGTTTTTTGGCATAGTTGCACTGTGTATCCCCATTGACGCACGCGCGGAATTTTGAATTTGACGGGCCCGTATGACGTCATATTGAGTCGGATCGACTTGAAACTTGGTAGAAATATTCCTTGAAATTTCGGATATCCGATCCGTGTGAAAAAATTGAAAATTTCTATTTCATATTAGCTGTGCGTGCGTATATGTGCGCGCGCGTACGCGTCCGTCCAATTTTTTCAATTTTTCAAAAAATGCTCCAAATGGTCTGAAACGTGTGCAAAAAAATTTGAGCTCGATTTGAGCATACAAATATTTCAACGCGCGCGTACGCGCGCGTTTTAGGATAAAAATGAATTTTGAGAATATGAGTAGAATGCGCTTGACTTGAAATATATGTGACGTAAATTTCATTGAAATATTCCATTCCATTAATGAGATATGCATGAAAATGAGTTTTCATATAATGACGTCATAGTGACGTCACGGTCGACTGATCACTATGATTTTACTTGCGCTGTCGTCTTTGGGACATGATACATATATGGTATAATTTTGACATTGATAGGATGAGGACTTTCTGAGCTAACCTCTACACAACATTTGAGGAGAAAGAACTTTTTTGTGACAACGGGAAGTTTAACACTAGAGATTGTAATTTGTCATCACTGACAAATTAAGGTGATCCGATTTTTTTTAATCAATGATTCGAGTCCTGATCGGAATAGGCATGACCATACAGGTTTCATCTGCGTTTAGAGACATTGGCCGTGTGATGTTTGGATTCTCATTTAGCAAAGGGAGTCATATCTGCCATGTTAGGTACCAAATTCTGTATACACTATAACGAAGAAACAGCAACAAGTACATATGACCTTTGACCCACCTTTGCACTCCCAAGATGGCATCTGATGAAATAGTGGTTATTTTGTAAAATGATTTTTGCGACATCGTCTATACGTGTGAAAAATATGGGAAAGATAGGACAGGTATTTACCAAGATACAAGATGAAACATTAATGACCTTTGACCCTAATTTACATACCCAAGATGTTGTCCGATTAAGTTCTTGTTATTTTATGAAATGATGTACGTGACATGAACTAAACATGTGCAAAATATGGGGGTGATAGGGGTTTTTTTTCTTGAGTTATTGCAAAGAAAGTAGCAGAAAGAAAGAAATTCTCAATACATAGAAGTTAAGCTTTAATTTCAACCAAGATTCTTAACGTGATCCCGACATCGTATGAAAAAACGAAGGGCCTTTTCGCGATAACGCAAAGTCTTAGCTACAACATATTAAAATCTGGGAGAAATTCACCAAAGGGTAAGTGAGCTAGTGCTCGATAAAGACAATCATGTCAATTTTCACATTAAAAAAAAAAAATCCCTCCCATAGAGATAACACGTCATAACGAAAATACAGAAAGAAGTACATATGACCTTTGAACCCAATTTGCATAGACAAACTGGCATCTGAACAAAAAGAGGTTATTTTTAAAATGATCCTTGTAACATGGTCTTTGTGTGTGCAATATATGGGAAAGATAGGACATGTATTCACCAAGATACAGGATGAAACATTTATGACCTTTGACCCTAATTTACATACCCGAGATGGTGTCCGATCAAGTACTTGTAATTTTATGAAATAATGTAAGTGACATAAACTAAACATGTGCAAAATATGGAAGTGATAGAGGCCGTTTTTCTTGAGTTATTGCAAAGAAAGTTGCAGAAATAAAGAAATATGTCAATACATCGAAGATAAGCTTCAATTTCAACCAACATTTTTGACATGATCCCGACATCGTATGAAAAAACAAAGGGCACAATTCGGTAGCGTAAAGTCTCAGCTACGACATATCAAAATCTGGGAGAAATTCACCGAAGGGTAAGTGAGCTAGTGCTCGATAAAGATAGTCATGTCAATTTTCATTTCCAGAAAAACTGCACTCCCATAGAGATAACACGTCATAACAAAGATACAGAAAGAAGTACATATTAGCTTTGACCCCACTTTGCACAGACAAGATGGCATCTGAGCAAAAAGCAGTTATTTTGTGAAATGATTCTTGTATGATGGTCTTTGCGTGTGCAAAATATGGAAGAGATAGGGCGTGTATTCACTAAGATACAGGATGAAACATTTATGACCTTTGACCCTAATTTACATACCCAAGATGGTGTCCGATCAAGTAGTTGTTATTTTATTAAATAATGTAAGTGACATAAACTAAATATGTGCAAAATATTAGGCTGATAAAGCTTGTTTTTCTTGAGTTATTGCACTGAAAGTTGCAAAAAGAAACGAATATGAAAATACATCGAAGATTAGCTTTAATTTTAACCAAGTTTTTGGACGTGATCCCGACATCGTATGAAAAAACAAAGGGCACACTTACGATAGCCTAAAGTCTCAGCTACAACATACTAAAATATGGGAGACATTTACAGAAGGGTAAGTGAGCTAGTGCTCGATAAAGATAGTCATGTAAATTTTCATTTCCAGAAAAACTGCACTCCCATAGAGATAACACGTAAACTGGTCAAATTTGACAAGATTACTTTCAATCCACTTTTACGAGGTGATACCGTTATCCAATCAAAATGATGTAATTTTATGTTTGAAAGAACATTAAATAAGCTACATCATACTGAAATCTGGGTGAAAATTGACAAAGGACTAGTGAGATACGCTCGAATGAACTTGAAATTTGATGACGTTATTTTGAAAATTTACTTTTTTTACTTTATTAAGAAATTTGACATCTTTTAATCAGTTTGTCAGCATTGCCACCCCATGAAATGACATGTACAACTCATCAGCTTTCAAAATATGTAAATAAAATGGGGGGTCACCGTCCATCCTGACGAGTAAAATCGGATTTAAAATTGGCAGTTTTTTGGCATAGTTGCACTGTGTATCGCCATTGACGCGCGCGCGGAATTTCAACTTTGACGGCCCCGTATGACGTCATATTGAGTCGGATTGACTTGAAACTTGATACAAATATTCCTTGACATTTCAGACATCCGATCAAAGTGAAAAAACTGGAAATTTCAATTGCATATGAGCTGTGCGTGCGTATATGCGCGCGCGCGTACGCGTCCGTCCGATTTTTTCAATTTTTCAAAAAATGCTCCAAATGGTCTGAAACGTGTGCAAAAAAATTTTGAGCTCGATTGGAGCATACAAATATTTCAACGCGCGCGTACGCGCACGTTTTTAACGATGGGATGAATTTCGAAAACATGAGTAGAATTCCCTTTAATTTAACTTTATGTGACGTAAATTTCATTGAAAAATTCCATTCCAATAATGAGATATGAATGAAAATGTGTTTTCATATAATGACGTCATAGTGACGTCACGGTCGACTGATCACTCTGATTTTAGTTCGATTGCCGTCTTTTGGACACGATACATATATGGTATAAGTTTGACATTCATAGGCAATGCACTTTCTGAGCTAACCTCTACACAACTTTTGGGGAGAAATAAAGAAAAAAAAGAAAGAATCCGTACAGATACAGAAGGTGATCCGAGAGGATACTCGGATCACCTAACTAGAGATTGTAATTTGTCATCACTGACAAATTAAGGTGATCCGATTTTTTTAATCAATGATTCGAGTCCTTATTGCAATAGGCATGACCATACAAGTTCCATCTGTGTTTAGAGACATTGGCCGTGTGATGTTTGCATTCTCATTTAGCAAAGGGAGTCATATCTGCCATGTTTGGTACCAAATTCTGCATATACTATAACGAAGAAACAGCAACAAGTACATATGACCTTTGACCCACCTTTGCACTCCCAAGATTGCATCTGATGAAATAGTGGTTATTTTGTGAAATGATTCTCGCGACATCGTCTATACGTGTGAAAAATATGGGAAAGATAGGACAGGTATTCACCAAGATACAAGATGAAACATTTATGACCTTTGACCCTAATTTACATATCCAAGATGTTGTCCGATCTAGTAGTTGTTATTTCATAAAATAATGTACGTGACATGAACTAAACATGTGCAAAATATGGGGGTGATAGGGCGTGTTTTTCTTGAGTTATTGCAAAGAAAGTTGCAGAAAGAAAGAAATATCTCAATACATAGAAGATAAGCTTTAATTTCAACCAAGTTTTTTTATCGTGATGCCGACAACGTATGAAAAAACGAAGGGCACATTATCGGTAGCGTAAAGTCTCAGCTACAACATATTAAAATCTGGGAGAAATTCACCAAAGGGTAAGTGAGCTAGTGTTCGATAAAGACAATCATGTCAATTTTCACATTTAAAAAAATTCCCTCCCATAGAGATAACACGTCATAACGAAGATACAAAAAGAAGTACATATGACCTTTGACCTCAATTTGCACAGACAAGATGGCATCTGAGTAAAAAGTGGTTATTTTGTGAAATGATCCTTGTAATATGGTCTTTGCGTGTGCAAAATATGGGAAAGATAGAACATGTATTCACTAAGATACAGGATGAAACACTTATGACCTTTGACCCTAATTTACATACCCAAGATGGTGTCAGATCAAGTAGTTGTTATTTTGTGAAATAATGTACGTGACATGAACTAAACATGTGCAAAATATAGAAGTGATAGGGCGTGTTTTTCTTGAGTTATTGCAAAGAAAGTTGCAGAAAGAAAGAAATATCTCAATACATCGAAGATAAGTCTGAATTTCAACCAAAATTTTTGACGTGATCCCGACATCGTATGAAAAAACGAAGGGCACACTTACGGTAGCGTAAGGTCTCAGCTACAACATATCAAAATCTTGGAGAAATTTACCGAAGGGTAAGTGAGCTAGTGCTCGATAAAGATAGTCATGTCAATTTTCATTTCCAGAAAAACTGCACTCCCATAGAGATAACACGTAAACTGGTCAAATTTGACAAGGTTACTTTCAATCCATTTTTACGAGGTGATACCGTTATCCAATCAAAATTTTGTAATTTTATGTTTGAAAGAACATTAAATAAACTACAATATACTGAAATCTGGGTGAAAATTGACAAAGGACTAGTGAGATACGCTCGAATGAACTTGAAATTTGATGACGTCATTTTGAAAATTTACTTTTTTTACTTTATTAAGAAATTTGCTATCTTTTAATCATTTTGTCAGCATTGCCACCGCATGAAATGACATGAACAACTCATCAGCTTTCAGAATATGTAAAGAAAATGGGGGGTCACCGTCCATCCTGACGAGTAAAATCGAATTTAAAATTAGCAGTTTTTTGGCATAGTTGCACTGTATATCGCCATTGACGCGCGCACAGAATTTCAACTTTGACGGGCCCGTATGACGTCATATTGAGTCGCATTGATTTGAAACTTGGTATAAATATTCCTTAACATTTCAGACATCCGATCAAAGTGAAAAAACTGGAAATTTCAATTGCACATGACCTGTGCGTGCGTATATGCGCGCGCGCGTACGCGTCCGTCCGATTTTTTCAATTTTTCAAAAAATGCTCCAAATGGTCTGAAACGTGTGCAAAAAAATTTTGAGCTCGATTAAAGCATACAAATATTTCAACGCGCGCGTACGCGCACGTTTTAAGAGAAAATATGAATTTTGAGAACATGAGTAGAATGCGCATAATTTGAAATATATGTGACGTAAATTTCATTGAAAAATTTCATTCCATTAATGAGATATGATTGAGAATGTGTTTTCATATAATGACGTCATAGTGACGTCACGGTCGACTGATCACAATGATACATTAGATTTGTCGTCTTTGGGACATGATGCATACATGGTATAATTTTGAAATTGATAGGCAGCGGACTTTCTGAGCTAACCTCTGCACAACTTTTGCGGAGAAATAAAGAAACAAAGAAGAAGAAAGAATCCGTACAGATACAGAAGGTGATCCGAAGGATACTCGGATCACCTAAAAAAGAAGAAAGAATCCGTACAGATACAGAAGGTGATCCGAGAGGATACTCGGATCACCTAACTAGAGATTGTAATTTGTCATTACTGACAAATTAAGGTGATCCGATTTTTTGTAATCAATGATTCCAGTCCTGATCGCAATAGGCATGACCATACAGGTTTCATCTGTGTTTAGAGACATTGGCCGTGTGATGTTTGGATTCTCATTTAGAAAAGGGAGTCATATCTGCCATCTTTGGTACTAAATTCTGTATACACTAGATAACAAAGATACAGCAACAAATACATATGACCTTTGACCCACCTTTACACTCCCAAGATGGCATCTGACGAAAAAGAGTTTATTTTGTGAAATGATTCTTGCGACATCGTTTATACGTGAGCAAAATATGGGAAAGATAGGACAGGTATTCACCAAGATACAAGATGAAACATTTATGACCTTTGACCCTAATTTACATACCCAAGATGTTGTCCGATCAAGTAGTTACAATTTTATGAAATAATGAACATGACATGAACTAAACATGTGCAAAATATGGGGGTGATAGAGGCTGTTTTTCTTGAGTTATTGCAAACAAAGTTGTAGAAAGAAAGAAATATCTCAATACATCGAAGATAAGCTTTAATTTCAACCAAGGTTTTTAACATGATCCCGACATTGTATGAAAAAACGAAGGCATACATACGATAGCGCAAAGTCTTCGCTACAACATATTAAAATCTGAGACAAATTCAACGAAGGGTAAGTGAGCTACTGCTCGATAAAGACAACCATGTCAATTTTCACATCTAGAAATGTTCCCTCTCATAGAGATAAAACGTCATCACGAAGATAGAAAAAGAGGTACATATGACCTTTGACCCCACTTTGCACTCCCAAGATGGCATCTGAGCAAAAAGTAGTTATTTTGTGAAATGATTCTTGTAACATGGTCTTTGAGTGCGCAAAATATGGGAAAGATAGGACAGGTATTCACCAAGATACAGGATGAAAAATTTATGACCTTTGACCCTGATTTCCATACCCAAGATGTTGTCCGATCAAGTAGTTGTTATTTTATGAAATAATGTACGTGACATGAACTAAACATGTGCAAAACATGGGGGTGATAGGGGCTGTTTTTCTTAAGTTGTTGCAAAGAAAGTTGCAGAAAGAAAGAAATATCTCAATACATCGAAGATAAGCTTTAATTTCAACCAAGTTTTTTAACGTGATCCCAACATCGTATGAAAAACAAAGAGAATTTTAACGATAGCGCAAAGTCTCGGCTACAACATATTAAAATCTGGGAGAAATTCACCGAAAGGGTAAGTGAGCTAGTGCTCGATAAAGACAATCATGTCAATTTTCACATTAAAAAAAATTCCCTCCCATAGAGATAACACGTCATAACGAAGATACAGAAAGAAGAACATATGACCTTTGACCCCAATTTGCAGAGACAAGATGGCATCTGAGCAAAAAGTAGTTATTTTGTGAAATGATCCTTGTATCATGGTCTTTGCCTGTGCAAAATATGGGAAAGATAGGACATGTATTCACTAAGATACAGGATGAAACACTTACGACCTTTGACCCTAATTTACATACCCAAGATGGTGTCCGATCAAGTAGTTGTTATTTTATTAAATAATGTACGTGACATGAACTAAACATGTGCAAAATATAGAAGTGATAGGGCGTGTTTTTCTTGAGTTATTGCAAAGAAAGTTGCAGAAAGAAAGAAATATCTCAATACATCGAAGATAAGCCTGAATTTCAACCAAAATTTTTGACGTGATCCCGACATCTTATGAAAAAACGAAGGGCACATTTACGGTAGCGTAAAGTCTCAGCTACAACATATTAAAATCTGGGAGAAATTTACCGAAGGGTAAGTGAGCTAGTGCTCGATAAAGATAGTCATGTCAATTTTCATTTCCAGAAAAACTGCACTCCCATAGAGATAACACGTAAACTGGTCAAATTTGACAAGGTTACTTTCAATCCATTTTTACGAGGTGATACCGTTATCCAATCAAAATTTTGTAATTTTATGTTTGAAAGAACATTGAATAAGCTACAACGTACTGAAATCTGGGTGAAAATTGACAAAGGACTAGTGAGATACGCTCGAATGAACTTGAAATTTGATGACGTCATTTTGAAAATTTGCTTTTTTTACTTTATTAAGAAATTTGATATCTTTTAATCATTTTGCCAGCATTGCCACCGCATGAAATGACATGTAAAACTCATCAGCTTTCAGAATATGTAAAGAAAATGGGGGGTCACCGTCCATCCTGACGAGTAAAATCGGATTTAAAATTGGCGATTTTTTGGCATAGTTGAACTGTATATCGCCATTGACGCGCGCGCGGAATTTCAACTTTGACGGGCCCGTATGACGTCATATTGAGTCGGATTGACTTGAAACTTGGTAGAATTATTCCTTGACATCTCAAACATCCGATCCGTGTGAAAAACCGTTAAATTTATATTGCATATGAGCTGTGCGTGCGTATATGCGCGCGCGCGTACGCGTCCGTCCAATTTTTTCAATTTTTCAAAAAATGCTGCAAATGGTCTGAAACGGATGCAAAAATATTTTGAGCTCGATTGGAGCATACAAATATTTCAACGCGCGCGTACGCGCACGTCTTAAGGTAGAGATGATTTTTGAAAATATGGGTACAATCCGCTTGACTTGAAATATATGTGACGTAAATTTCATTGAAAAATTCCATTCCATTAATGAGATATGAATGAGAATGTGTTTTCATATAATGACGTCATAGTGACGTCACGGTCGACTGATCACTATGATTTCATTAGATCTGTCGTCTTTGTGACATGATACATATATGGTATAATTTTGAAATTAATAGGAGTAGCACTTTCTGAGCTAATCGCTGCACAACTTTTGTCCAGAAATAAATAAAGAATCCGTACAGATACAATAGGTGATCCGAAGGATACTCGGATCACCTAACTAGAGATTGTAATTTGTCATCACTGACAAATTAAGGTGATCCGATTTTTTTTTAATCAATGATTCGAGTCCTGATCGTAATAGGCATGACAATACAAGTTTCATCTGTGTTTAGAGACATTGGCCGTGTGAGGTTTGGATTCTCATTTAGAAAAGGGAGTCATATCTGCCATCTTTGGTACCAATTCTGTATACACTGAATAACGAAGATACAGCAACGAATACATATGACCTTTGACCCACCTTTACACTCCCAAGATGGCATCTGAGGAAAAAGTGGTTATTTTGTGAAATGATTCTTGCGACATCGTCTATATTCGTGTGCAAAATATGGCAAAGATAGGACAGGTATTCACCAAGATGCAAAATGCAAAGTCTTAGGTACAACATAAAATCTGGGAGAAATTCACCGAACGGTAAGTGAGAGCTAGTGCTCGATAAAGAAAAGCATGTCGATTTTCACATTAAAAAAAATCCCTCCCATAGAGATAACACGTCATAACGAAAATACAGAAAGAAGTACATATGACCTTTGACCTCACTTTGCACACCCAAGATGGCGTCTGAGCAAAAAGTGGTTATTTTGTGAAATGATCCTTGTTACATGGTCTTTGTGTGCGCAAAATATGGGAAAAATAGGACATGTATTCACAAAGATACAGGATGAAACATTTATGACCTTTGACCCTAATTTACATACCCAAGATGGTGTCTGATCAAGTAGTTGTTATTTTATGAAATAATGTACGTGACATGAACTAAACATGTGCAAAATATGGGATTGATAGCCATTGTTGTTGTTCATCTATTGCACAGAAAGTAGTAGAAAGAAAGAAAAATAAAGAAAAAATATGTTATTTTATAGAAATTTGAAGGAGAAGCATAAAAAAATCAGAAAAAGATAAAGTTAGGAAGGGAGATTAAGACTAACTAAAGAAAAAGAAGAAAAAAAGTGTTTAAAAAAATGAAAAAAAAATATTGGCAGGGGTGAGCCTCGAACCAGGGACCTTAGGATTACGAGTCGGATGCGCTATGCAATGACCTATTTCATGCTCCATAGGCCCTGTGTATTAAGCAAAATGACGCTGCATCGAAGCCACGTGCCATTTTCAACCAAGTTTTTCGACGTGATGCCGACGTCGTATGAAAAAATTGAGGGCACACTTACGATAGCCCACAGTCTCAGCTACAACATACTAAAATCTGGGAAAAATTCACCGAAGCAAAAGTGAGCTAGTGCTCGAAAAAGAGAGTCATGTCAATTTTCACTGCCAGAAAAACTGCTCTCCCATAGAGATAACACGTAAACTGGTCAAATTCTACAAGGATACATTCAATCCATTTTTACGAGGCGATGACGTCATCCAATCAAAATGTTGTTTTTACATTAATGAAAGAACATTTCATAAGCTACAACATACTGAAATATGGGAGAAAATTGGCAGAGGATAAGTGAGATACGCTCGAGTAAACTTGTAATTTGATGACGTCATTTTGAAAATTTACTTTTTTTACTTTATTAAGAAATTTGATATCTTTTAATCATTTTGTCAGCATTGCCTACCCATGAAATGACATGTACAACTCATCAGCTTTCAATATATGTAAAGAAAATGGGGGGTCACCGTCCATCCTGACGAGTAAAATCGGATTTAAAATTGGCAGTTTTTTGGCATAGTTGCACTGTATATCGCCATTGACGCGCGCGCGGAATTTCAACTTTGACGGCCCCGTATGACGTCATATTGAGTCGGATTGACTTGAAACGTGGTATAAATATTCCTTGACATTTCAGACATGCGATCAAAGTGAAAAAACTGGAAATTTCAATTGCATATGAGATGTGCGTGCGTATATGCGCGCGCGCGTACGCGTCCGTCCGATTTTTTCAATTTTTCAAAAAATGCTCCAAATGGTCTGAAACGTGTGCAAAAAAATTTTGAGCTCGATTGGAGCATACAAATATTTCAACGCGCGCGTACGCGCACGTTTTAAGAGAAAATATGAATTTTGAGAACATGAGTAGAATGCGCATAACTTGAAATATATGTGACGTAAATTTCATTGAAAAACTTCATTTCATTAATGAGATATGATTGAGAATGTGTTTTCATATAATGACGTCATAGTGACGTCACGGTCGACTGATCACAATGATACATTAGATTTGCCGTCTTTGGGACATGATGCATACATGATATAATTTTGAAATTGACAGGCAGCGGACTTTCTGAGCTAACCTCTGCACAACTTTTGCGGAGAAATAAAGAAGAAACTAGAGATTGTAATTTGTCATCACTGACAAATTAAGGTGATCCGATTTTTTTTTATCAATGATTCGAGTCCTGATCGCAATAGGCATGACCATACAAGTTTCATCTGTGTTTAGAGACATTGGCCGTGTGATGTTTGCATTCTCATTTAGAAAAGGGAGTCATATCTGCCATCTTTGGTACCAAATTCTGTATACACTGAATAACGAAGATACAGCAATGAATACATATGACCTTTGACCCACCTTTGCACTCCCAAGATTGCATCTGATGAAATAGTGGTTATTTTGTGAAATGATTCTTGCGACATCGTCTATACGTGTGGAAAATATGGGAAAGATAGGACAGGTATTCACTAAGATACAAGATGAAACATTTATGACCTTTGACCCTAATTTACATACCCAAGATGTTGTCTGATCTAGTAGTTGTTATTTAATGAAATAATGTACGAGACATGAACTAAACATGTGCAAAATATGGGGGTGATAGGGCGTGTTTTTCTTGAGTTATTGCAAAGAGAGTTGCAGAAAGAAAGAAATATCTCAATACATAGAAGATAAGCTTTAATTTCAACCAATTTTTTATTGTAATCCCGACATCGTATGAAAAAACAAAGGAAATAAAACGATAGCGAAAAGTCTCAGCTACAACATATTAAAATCTGGGAGAAATTCACCGAAGGGTAAGTGAGCTAGTGCTCGATAAAGACAATCATGTCAATTTTCACATTAAAGAAAATTCCCTTCCATAGAGATAACACGTCATAACGAAGATACAAAAAGAAGTACATATGACCTTTGACCTCAATTTGCACACCCAAGATGGCATCTGAGTAAAAAGTGGTTATTAGGTGATCCGAGTATCCTCGGCCGTAATCTGGCAGAACTCCCTAAGTCGATTTTGGTCGATTTTCAGGTTTTGAGTGTTTTGTGTGTTTTTTCTCATGCTCTTTCAAGTGGGCCAAAAAATAAGTTGTGAATCGGTACAGAAAGTTATTTTTAGAAAGTAATTTTGGCAAAATTCCTGAGGAGAGAGGGCGATTAATCTGGCAGAACTGCGTAAGTCGAGATTCGAAATGAATTTTCCGATGTTAATCAGGCAGAACTGCGTAAGTCGACTTACGACAACGCTTGGACCAAGGTGTTCCTGCATCCCGCACGGACATGGTATATCTTAACACGCGCGTGCGCGACCTTGGTAGTGACGAACGCGCTGCGCGTTCAGGCTAGCAGTGCCTAGCTAGCTAGCTAGACACGTCGTACGGCTACGTGTATTGTACACGACGAAAGTCGCGCTAAAGCAATAACCCTCGTTACTCTTGGGGGAAATTGCCACTTTCTTTCCCTTCATAGACTGCCAGGCTTCAAAACAGGTCAATATACGGTATGCCTTACTATTAAGTTTTGCTACAATCTAATGCTTTTTAAGCCTAGAGCATTTCTAGATCTAACAAACGTTATAGTTTGCATCTTGTCTGACATCACGCTCCAGTCAACTTTAGGCCTACTTAGTACTGCTGCAGCACTTGTCCATTGTTAGTGTACGTGAAATCAATGTACTGTGCGGTAGCGTAGGTCACGCGAACAACAATATCTGTAATCCATTGACCATAGCTTCTTATTTTGTTTTTTATTGTAATAAGCGGTTAGTGGGCTTGGATCTATGGGATTGATCTCGAGAAGTTTAATGAATATCTGGGATACCGTCCATAACGATGGCATTTTCGATCCAATCCTACAGACGTCAGAAATTGACCAATACTAACACTTTTACAGTTTACTTTTTAATACGGGTACCGTACCGGTACTCTCAGTAGAGTTATGCAGTAGGGGCCTACTAGACTACTGGGGCCTACCGTTACTTAACTTAGGCTGAATCGCCGGTTATTCTGTCATTACTCAGTTTTCTATTTTTCTAGATTTGATTCGGCCAGACATTCTTGAAATCTGTAATATGAAGAATCTAGAATCTACAGGTTAAACGCTAAATTATAAACATTTAGCCGTAGAAATAGATCTGAAACTTAGATTTAGATCCGTGTTCTATACATTACTACTAGTACTACTAGACATTATAGGCTATAGACTTTATAGTCTTACCGTTAGTCATTATAGATAGGCAGGTTAAGCTTTACGTTGTTCTTAGATCTACTATAACATTAGTACCTTCTAGGCCTAGATCCCCAATAAACAGTCTAGCTGTAGATTTAGCCCCTACCTGGATATAGAGTCTAGATCTAGAGTCTAGACTAGAAAATCTAGAAACTCATTTTTATTGATCTACTGTACTAGTCTGTTATAATGACGCCCCAAAATAGACGTCTGGATGTTACATAGACCTAGACAATCGAGTAGACAGAGTTCGAGAGTTCTCGTACGTTTTTAATAGGCCTGCGTAGATAGTAACGGTTAGAACACTACTACCCTAACGTTAGTACTGTAGTGACAATAAGGCCTACAGTAGGAGTCGACACAAACGAGAACTAGGGTCTATTTTTTTTATTTTCTAATAAAGCTGTAAATAAACTTTTAGTCAGGCCTAGCTCCTAGTATTCTTTAATTTAAATAGAGTTTAGGCCTTCAGCCAAAAGGGTCTAGGCTTACTCTTACTTTGGGCATAGAGTAGGAATACTAGGATAATGAGATCAGTAGGCCTATCGTATGCAGATTCCTACGTACCGCTCTACTAGTCTCTAGATGTCTAGTGTATCGTTAGGCCTGAATAGACTACGGTCTAGACGGTCTACAGTGTAGTACCTGTAGTCTTGATGAACAATATAGCTTAACATCTAGAACCTAGTCTAATATTATTCTTAATCCAAATGCAATGCTTCATGAGATCGACAATAACCCAAGCAGCAGCCAGGCTTTTGATGTAGCAGTACTTCTTGTGCCGCTAAATAATACTGAAACATGAACACAGACTGACAACATTTGGGGAAAGCAAGTTATTTTCCACGTACAAATGAATGGATAAAATGAAATTAAATGTGAATCAATAATGATGACTTTATACAATACAAATATTTCAACAAAATTGTACTCGATCTAAAATATTCATTGTTTTGACACTGCATCCGCTGAATAGTGAGAGGATGGATGGTAAAATACGATAGACAACCCGCAGAAAATAGACCGAGATACGTAGTTCTGGTTGATAAACCACGTGTTTATCAGCAACTGCGTATCTCTAGGAGATACGCAGTTCTGGCTGATAAGCACGTGGTTGACCACGAAAAGAGATACGTAGTTCTGCCTGATGAAACACGTGCTTATCAGGCAGAACTGCGTAACTCCTAGAGATACGCAGTTCTGCCTGAAAAACCCCCCGCATGGCCGAAAACTTACGCAGTTCTGGCTGATCAACCCGGGCACGTGACCAGAGATACGCAGTTCTGCCAGATTACGATCGCAAAAATTTGGCGACGATTAATCTGGCAGAACTGCGTAAGTTTTTTAAATTGGTAATTTTTACTACTTAAAAAGGTCAAATTGTCATTTTTTTGCTGGAAATAAATTCTTTAGACCAATTATGACCGAGAAAAGAGGAAAAATGCAACTCATCGTATCTCAGTTTAGAAAGGTGTAACATTGAATCTTTAAACCCGATTTCTGGCGTAATGTGTTAAAGGAGATACGCAGTTCTGCCAGATTACGGCCGTCCTCTCGGATCACCTATTGTATCTGTACGGATTCTTTCTTCTTCTTTCTTTCTTTATTTCTCCCCAAAAGTTGTGCAGAGGTTAGCTCAGAAAGTACTCTGCCTATCAATTTCAAACTTATACCATGTATGTATCGTGTCCCAAAGACGGCAATCGAACTAAAATCAAAGTGATCAGTCGACCGTGACGTCACTATGACGTCATTATATGAAAACACATTTTCAGTCATATCTCATTAATGGAATGAAGTTTTTCAATGAAATTAACGTCACATATATTTCAAGTTATGCACATTCTACTCATATTCTCAAAATTTACATTTTCTCTTAGTACGTGCGCGTACGCGCGCGTTGAAATATTTGTATGCTCAAATCGAGCTCAAATTTTTTTTGCACACGTTTCAGACCATTTGCAGCATTTTTTGAAAAATTGAAAAAATCGGACGGACGCGTACGCGCGCGCGCATATACGCACGCACAGCTTATATGCAATAGAAATTTCCCGTTTTTTCACACGTATCGGCTGCCTGAAATGTCAAGGAATATTTCTACCAAGTTTCAAGTCAATCCGACTCAATATGACGTCATACGGGCCCGTCAAAGTTGAAATTCCGCGCGCGCGTCAATGGCGATATACAGTACAACTATGCCAAAAAACTGCCAATTTTGAATCCGATTTTACTCGTCAGGATGGACGGTGACCCCCCATTTTCTATACATATTTTGAAAACTGATGAGTTGTACATGTCATTTCATGGGTTGGCAACGCTGACAAAATGATTAAAAGATATCAAATTTCTTAATAAAGTAAAAAAAGTAAATTTTCAAAATGACGTCATCAAATTTCAAGTTCATTCGAGCGTATCTCACTAGTCCTTTGTCAATTTTCACCCAGATTTCAGTATGATGTAGCTTATTTAATGTTCTTTCAAACATAAAATTACAGTGTTCTGATTGGATAACAGTATCCCCTCGTAAAAATGGATTAAAAGTAATCTTGTCAAATTTGACCAGTTTACGTGTTATCTCTATGGGAGTGCAGTTTTTCTGGAAATGAAAATTGACATGACTATCTTTATCGAGCACTAGCTCACTTAAGCTTCGGTAAATTTCTCCCAGATTTTAATATGTTGTAGCTGAGACTTTACGCTACCGTAAGTGTGCCCTTTGTTTTTTCATACGATGTCAAAATCACGTCAAAAAATTGGGTTGAAATTCAGGCTTATCTTCGATGTATTGAGATATTTCTTTCTTTCTGTAACTTTCTTTGCAATAACTCAAGAAAAACGGCCTCTATCACTTCCATATTTTGCACATGTTTAGTTCATGTCACGTGAATTATTTCATAAAATAACAACTACTTGATCGGACACCATCTTGGGTATGTAAATTAGGGTCAAAGGTCATAAGTGTTTCACCCTGTATCTTAGTGAATACATGTTCTATCTTTCCCATATTTTGCACACGCAAAGACCATGTTACAAGGATCATTTCACAAAATAATCACTTTTTACTCAGATGCCATCTTGTCTGTGCAAATTGAGGTCAAAGGTCATATGTACTTCTTTTTGTATCTTCGTTATGGCGTGTTATCTCTATGGGAGGGAATTTTTTTAAATGTGAAAATTGACATGATTGTCTTTATCGAGCACTAGCTCACTTACCCTTCGGTGGAGTTCTCCCAGATTTTAATATGTTGTAGCTGAGACTTTGCGCTATCGTTATGTGGCCTTCATTTTTTTCATACGATGTCGGAATTACGATAAAAAACTTGGTTGAAATTAAAGCTTATCTTCTATGTATTTAGATATTTCTTTCTTTCTGCAACTTTCTTTGCAATAACTCAAGAAAAACACGCCCTATCACCCTCATATTTTGCACATGTTTAGTTCATGGCTCGTACATTATTTCATAAAATAACAACTACTAGATCGGACAACATCTTGGGTATGTAAATTAGGGTCAAAGGTCATAAATGTTTCATCTTGTATCTTAGTGAATACCTGTCCTATCTTTCCCATATTTTTCACACGTATAGACGATGTCGCGAGAATCATTTCACAAAATAACCACTATTTCATCAGATGCAATCTTGGGAGTGCAAAGGTGGGTCAAAGGTCATATGTACTTGTTGCTGTTTCTTCGTTATAGTGTATACAGAATTTGGTACCTAACATGGCAGATATGACTCCCTTTGCTAAATGAGAATGCAAACATCACACGGCCAATGTCTCTAAACACAGATGAAACTTGTATGGTCATGCCTATTGCGATCAGGACTCGAATCATTGATAAAAAAAAATCGGATCACCTTAATTTGTCAGTGATGACAAATTACAATCTCTAGTTTTGTGAAATGATCCTTGTAACATGGTCTTTGCGTGTGCAAAATATGGGAAAGATGGGACATGTATTCACTAAGATACAGGGTGAAACACTTATGACCTTTGACCCTACTTTACATACCCAAGATGGTGTCCGATCAAGTAGTTGTTATTTTATGAAATAATGTACGTGACATGAACTAAACATGTGCAAAATATAGAAGTGATAGAGGCCGTTTTTCTTGAGTTATTGCAAAGAAAGTTGCAGAAAGAAAGAAATATCTCAATACATCGAAGATAAGCCTGAATTTCAACCCAATTTTTTGACGTGATTCCGACATCGTATGAAAAAACAAAGGGCACACTTACGGTAGGGTAACGTCTCAGCTACAACATATTAAAATCTGGGAGAAATTTACTGAAGCTTAAGTGAGCTAGTGCTCGATAAAGATAGTCATGTCAATTTTCATTTCCAGAAAAACTGCACTCCCATAGAGATAACACGTAAACTGGTCAAATTTGACAAGATTACTTTCAATCCATTTTTACGAGGTGATACCGTTATCCAATCAAAATATTGTAATTTTATGTTTGAAAGAACATTAAATAAGCTACATCATACTGAAATCTGGGTGAAAATTGACAAAGGACTAGTGAGATACGCTCGAATAAACTTGAAATTTGATGACGTCATTTTGAAAATTTACTTTTTTTACTTTATTAAGAAATTTGATATCTTTTAATCATTTTGTCAGCATTGCCACCCCATGAAATGACATGTACAACTCATCAGCTTTCAAAATATGTACAGAAAATGGAGGGTCACCGTCCATCCTGACGAGTAAAATCGGATTTAAAATTGGCGGTTTTTTGGCATAGTTGTACTGTATATCGCCATTGACGCGCGCGCGGAATTTCAACTTTGACGGGCCCGTATGACCTCATATTGAGTCGGATTGACTTGAAACTTGGTAGAAATATTCCTTGACATTTCAGGCAGCCGATAAATGTGAAAAAACGGGAAATTTCTATTGCATATGAGCTGTGCGTGCGTATATGAGCGCGCGCGTACGCGTCCGTCCAATTTTTTCAATTTTTCAAAAAATGCTCCAAATGGTCTGAAACGTGTGCAAAAAAAATTTGAGCTCGATTTGAGCATACAAATATTTCAACGCGCGCGTACGCGCACGTTTTAAGATATAGATGAATTTTGAGAATGTGAGTAGAATGCGCTTGACTTGAACTATATGTGACGTAAATTTGATTGAAAAATTCCATTCCATTAATGAGATATGAATGAAAATGTATTTCATATAATGACGTCATAGTGACGTCACGGTCGACTGATCACAATGATTTTACAAGATTTGTCGTCTTTGGGTCACCATACATATATGGTATAAGTTTGACATTGATAGGCAATGTACTTTCTGAGCTAACCTCTGCACAACTTTTGGGGAGAAATAAAGAAAACTAGAGATTGTAATTTGTCATCACTGACAAATTAAGGTGATCCGATTTTTTTTTATCAATGATTCGAGTCCTGATCGCAATAGGCATGACCATACAAGTTTCATCTGTGTTTAGAGACATTGGCCGTGTGATGTTTGCATTCTCATTTAGAAAAGGGAGTCATATCTGCCATCTTTGGTACCAAATTCTGTATACACTGAATAACGAAGATACAGCAATGAATACATATGACCTTTGACCCACCTTTGCACTCCCAAGATTACATCTGATGAAATAGTGGTTATTTTGTGAAATGATTCTCGCGACATCGTCTATACGTGTGAAAAATATGGGAAAGATAGGACAGGTATTCACTAAGATACAAGATGAAACATTTATGACCTTTGACCCTAATTTACATACCCAAGATGTTGTCCGATCTAGTAGTTGTTATTTTATGAAATAATGTACGAGACATGAACTAAACATGTGCAAAATATGGGGGTGATAGGGCGTGTTTTTCTTGAGTTATTGCAAAGAAAGTTGCAGAAAGAAAGAAATATCTCAATACATAGAAGATAAGCTTTAATTTCAACCAATTTTTTATCGTAATTCCGACATCGTATGAAAAAACGAATTAAATAAAACGATAGCGCAAAGTCTCAGCTACAATATATTAAAATCTGGGAGAAATTCACCGAAGGGTAAGTGAGCTAGTGCTCGATAGAGACAATCATGTCAATTTTCACATTAAAGAAAATTCCCTCCCATAGAGATAACACGTCATAACGAAGATACAAAAAGAAGTACATATGACCTTTGACCTCAATTTGCACAGACAAGATGGCATCTGAGTAAATAGTGATTATTTTGTGAAATGATCCTTGTAACATGGTCTTTGCGTGTGCAAAATATGGGAAAGATAAGACATGTATTCACTAAGATACAGGGTGAAACACCTATGACCTTTGACCCTAATTTACATACCCAAGATGGTGTCCGATCAAGTAGCTGTTATTTTATGAAATAATTCACGTGACATGAACTAAACATGTGCAAAATATAGAAGTGATAGAGGCCGTTTTTCTTGAGTTATTGCAAAGAAAGTTGCAGAAAGAAAGAAATATCTCAATACATCGAAGATAAGCCTGAATTTCAACCCAATTTTTTGACGTGATTTTGACATCGTATGAAAAAACAAAGGGCACACTTACGGTAGCGTAAAGTCTCAGCTACAACATATTAAAATCTGGGAGAAATTTACCGAAGCTTAAGTGAGCTAGTGCTCGATAAAGATAGTCATGTCAATTTTCATTTCCAGAAAAACTGCACTCCCATAGAGATAACACGTAAACTGGTCAAATTTGACAAGATTACTTTTAATCCATTTTTACGAGGTGATACTGTTATCCAATCAGAACACTGTAATTTTATGTTTGAAAGAACATTAAATAAGCTACATCATACTGAAATCTGGGTGAAAATTGACAAAGGACTAGTGAGATACGCTCGAATGAACTTGAAATTTGATGACGTCATTTTGAAAATTTACTTTTTTTACTTTATTAAGAAATTTGATATCTTTTAATCATTTTGTCAGCGTTGCCAACCCATGAAATGACATGTACAACTCATCAGTTTTCAAAATATGTATAGAAAATAGGGGGTCACCGTCCATCCTGACGAGTAAAATCGGATTCAAAATTGGCAGTTTTTTGGCATAGTTGTACTGTATATCGCCATTGACGCGCGCGCGGAATTTCAACTTTGACGGGCCCGTATGACGTCATATTGAGTCGGATTGACTTGAAACTTGGTAGAAATATTCCTTGACATTTCAGGCAGCCGATACGTGTGAAAAAACGGGAAATTTCTATTGCATATAAGCTGTGCGTGCGTATATGCGCGCGCGCGTACGCGTCCGTCCGATTTTTTCAATTTTTCAAAAAATGCTCCAAATGGTCTGAAACGTGTGCAAAAAAAATTTGAGTTCGATTTGAGCATACAAATATTTCAACGCGCGCGTACGCGCACGTACTAAGAGAAAATGTAAATTTTGAGAATATGAGTAGAATGTGCATAACTTGAAATATATGTGACGTAAATTTCATTGAAAAACTTCATTCCATTAATGAGATATGACTGAAAATGTGTTTTCATATAATGACGTCATAGTGACGTCACGGTCGACTGATCACTTTGATTTTAGTTCGATTGCCGTCTTTGGGACACGATACATACATGGTATAAGTTTGAAATTGATAGGCAGAGTACTTTCTGAGCTAACCTCTGCACAACTTTTGGGGAGAAATAAAGAAAGAAAGAAGAAGAAAGAATCCGTACAGATACAATAGGTGATCCGAGAGGATACTCGGATCACCTAACTAGAGATTGTAATTTGTCATCACTGACAAATTAAGGTGATCCGATTTTTTTTTATCAATGATTCGGGTCCTGATCGCAATAGGCATGACCATACAAGTTTCATCTGTGTTTAGAGACATTGGCCGTGTGATGTTTGCATTCTCATTTAGCAAAGGGAGTCATATCTGCCATGTTAGGTACCAAATTCTGTATACACTATAACGAAGAAACAGCATCAAGTACATATGACCTTTGACCCACCTTTACACTCCCAAGATTGCATCTGATGAAATAGTGGTTATTTTGTGAAATGATTCTCGCGACATCGTCTATACGTGTGAAAAATATGGGAAAGATAGGACAGGTATTCACTAAGATGCAAGATGAAACATTTATGACCTTTGACCCTTATTTACATACCCAAGATGGTGTCCGATCTAGTAGTTGTTATTTTATGAAATAATGTACGAGCCATGAACTAAACATGTGCAAAATATGGGGGTGATAGGGCGTGTTTTTCTTGAGTTATTGCAAAGAAAGTTGCAGAAAGAAAGAAATATCTCAATACATAGAAGATAAGCTTTAATTTCAACCAAGTTTTTTATCGTAATTTCGACATCGCATGAAAAAAACAAAGGACACATAACGATAGCGCAAAGTCTCAACTACAACATATTAAAATCTGGGAGAAATTCACCGAAGGGTAAGTGAGCTAGTGCTCGATATAGACAATCATGTCAATTTTCACATTAAAAAAAATTCCCTCCCATAGAGATAACACGTCATAACGAAGATACAACAAGAAGCACATATGACCTTTGACCTCAATTTGCACAGACAAGATGGCATCTGAGTAAAAAGTGGTTATTTTGTGAAATGATTCTTGTAACATGGTCTTTGCGTGTGCAAAATATGGGAAAGATAGGACATGTATTCACTAAGATACAGGGTGAAACACTTATGACCTTTGACCCTAATTTACATACCCAAGATGGTGTCTGATCAAGTAGTTGTTATTTTATGAAATACTTCACGTGACATGAACTAAACATGTGCAAAATATGGAAGTGATAGAGGCCGTTTTTCTTGGGTTATTGCAAAGGAAGCTGCAGAAAGAAAGAAATATCTCAATACATCGAAGATAAGCCTGAATTTCAACCCAATTTTTTGACGTGATTCTGACATCGTATGAAAAAACGAAGGGCACACTTACGGTAGCGTAAAGTCTCAGCTACAACATATTAAAATCTGGGAGAAATTTACCGAAGCTTAAGTGAGCTAGTGCTCGATAAAGATAGTCATGTCAATTTTCATTTCCAGAAAAACTGCACCCCCATAGAGATAACACGTAAACTGGTCAAATTTGACAAGATTACTTTCAATCCATTTGTACGAGGTGATACCGTTATCCAATCAAAATTTTGTAATTTTATGTTTGAAAGAACATTAAATAAGCTACATCATACTGAAATCTGGGTTAAAATTGACAAAGGACTAGTGAGATACGCTCGAATGAACGTGAAATTTGATGACGTCATTTTGAAAATTTACTTTTTTTACTTTATTAAGAAATTTGATATCTTTTAATCATTTTGTCAGCATTGCCACCCCATGAAATGACATGTACATCTCATCAGCTTTCAAAATATGTACAGAAAATGGGGGGTCACCGTCCATCCTGACGAGTAAAATCGGATTTAAACTTGGCAGTTTTTTGGCATAGTTGTACTGTATATCGCCATTGACGCGCGCGCGGAATTTCAACTTTGACGGGCCCGTATGACGTCATATTGAGTCGGATTGACTTGAAACTTGGTAGAAATATTCCTTGACATTTCAGGCAGCCGATAAGTGTGAAAAAACTGGAAATTTCTATTCCATATGAGCTGTGCGTGCGTATATGCGCGCGCGCGTACGCGTCCGTCCGATTTTTTCAATTTTTCAAAAAATGCTCCAAATGCTCTGAAACGTGTGCAAAAAAATTTTGAGCTCGATTGGAGCATACAAATATTTCAACGCGCGCATACGCGCACGTTTTAAGAGAATATATGAATTTTGAGAATATGAGTAGAATGCGCATAACTTGAAATATTTGTGACGTAAATTTCATTGAAAAATTCTATTCCATTAATGAGATATGATTGAGAATGTGTTTTCATATAATGACGTCATAGTGACGTCACGGTCAACTGATCACATTGATACATTAGATTTGTCGTCTTTAGGACATGATGCATACATGGTATGATTTTGAAATTGATAACCAGCGGACTTTCTGAGCTAACCTCTGCACAACTTTTGCGGAGAAATAAAGAAACAAAGAAGAAGAAAGAATCCGTACAGATACAGAAGGTGATCCGAAGGATACTCGGATCACCTAAAAAGAATCCGTACAGATACAGAAGGTGATCCGAGAGGATACTCGGATCACCTAACTAGAGATTGTAATTTGTCATCACTGACAAATTAAGGTGATCCGATTTTTTTTATCAATGATTCGAGTCCTGATACTGCAAAGTCTCAGCTACAACATATCAAAATCTGAGAGAAATTCACCGAAGCATAAGTAAGATAGTGCTCGATAAAGAGAGTCATGTCAATTTTCACATCTAAAAAATTCCCTCCCATAGAGATAACACGTCATAGCGAACATAGAAAAAGAAGTACATATGACCTTTGACCCCACTTTGCACAGACAAGATGGCATCTGAGCAAAAAGTGGTTATTTTATGAAATGATCCCTGTAACATGGATTTTACGTGTGCAAAATATGGGAAAGATAGGTCATGTATTCACCAAGATACAGGATGAAACATTTATGACCTTTGACCCTAATTTACATACCCAAGATGGCGTCTGATCAAGTAGTTGTTATTTTATGAAATAATGTTCGTGACATGAACTAAACATGTGCAAAATATGGTGGTGATAGGGTATGTTTTTCTTGAGTTATTGCACATAAAGTTGCAAAAAGAAAGGAATATCTCAATACATCGAAGATAAACTTTAATTTCAACCAAGTTTTTTCACGTGATCCCGACAACGTATGAAAAAACAAAGGGCACACTTACGATAGCCCTACGTCTCAGCTACAACATATTAAAACCTTAGAGAAATTCACTAAAGCATAAGTGAGCTAGTGCACGATAAAGATAGTCATGTCAATTTTCATTTCCATAAAAATTGCACTCCCATAGAGATTACACGTAAACTGGTCAAATTTGACAAGGTTACCTTCAATCCATTTTTTCGAGGTGATGTCGTCATCTAATGAAAATTGTGTATTTAATTTATGAAAGAGCATTTCATAAGCTACAACATATTGAAATTTGGGTGAAAATTGGCAAAGGATAAGTGAGATACGCTCGAGTAAACTTGAAATTTGATGACGTCATTTTGAAAATTTACTTTTTTTACTTTATTAAGAAATTTGATATCTTTTAATCATTTTTTCAGCATCGCCAACCCATGAAATGACATATACAACTCATCAGCTTTCAGAATATGTAAAGGAAATGGGGGGTCACCGTCCATCCTGACGAGTAAAATCGGATTTAAGATTTGCGGTTTTTTGGCATAGTTGCACTGTCTATCGCCATTGACGCGCGCGCGGAATTTCAACTTTGACGGGCCCGTATGACGTCATATTGAGTCGGATTGACTTGAAACTTGGTAGAAATATTCCTTCACATTTCAGACATCTGATCACAGTGAAAAAAATGGGAAATTTCTATTGCATATGAGCTGTGCGTGCGTATATGCGCGCGCGCGTACGCGTCCGTCCGATTTTTTCATTTTTTCAAAAAATGCTCTAAATGGTCTGAAACGTGTGCAAAAAAATTTTGGGCTTGATTGGAGCATACAAATATTTCAACGCGCGCGTACGCGCACGTTTTAAGAGAAAATATAAATTTTGACAATATGAATAGAATTCGCTTGACTTGAAATATATGTGACGTAAATTTCATTTAAAAATTCCATCCCATTAATGAGATATGATTGAGAATGTGTTTTCATATAATGACGTCATAGTGACGTCACGGTCAACTGATCACAATGATTTTACTTGATCTGTCGTCTTTGGGACACGATACATACATGGTATAAGTTTGAACTTGATAGGCATAGCACTTTCTGAGCTAACCTCTGCACAACTTTTGAGGAGAAATAAAGAAAGAAACAAAGAAAGAAGAACTAGAGATTGTAATTTGTCATCACTGACAAATTAAGGTGATCCGATTTTTTTTTTAATCAATGATTCAAGTCCTGATCGCAATAGGCATGACCATGACAGGTTTCATCTGTGTTCAGAGACATTGGCCGTGTGATGTTTGGATTCTCATTTAGAAAAGGTCGTCATATCTGCCATCTTTGGTACCAAATCTGTATACACTATAACGAAGATACAGCAACAAGTACATAATAACCTTTGACCCCACTTTGCACAACCTAGATGGCATCTGAGCAAAGAATGGTTATTTTGTGAAATGATTCTTGTAACATGATCTTTACGTGTGCAAAATATGGGAAAGATAAGACATGTATTCACCAAGATACAGGATGAAACATATGTGACCTTTGACCCTAATTTACATACCCAAGATATTGTCCGATCAAGTAGTTGTTATTTTATCAATCAATCAATTCAATCTTTATTTCCGATTCAATATATAATATACAAAATATATGTGAATATGAGCAAATTGTACAAAAAGTGAGTTTAAAAACAATGGAAACGACAACAAAACAAAGCGAGATTATGATAAAGACAAAAGAACAAAAAAAAAAAACACATCGGGAAAACAGATATCACAGGTACATAGAAAACAGAAACTCATTAACATTATGTGTTTGGTTGACCGGAAAATGGTATGCGCGTAGAAAGCCAGAATAGGCTTGTTATGTTGCACATACTCCGCGTTATAATCATTTGAAAATTACTTTAAAAAAAAATCAAATTAATCATAACAAAAAAGAGAAAAACATTAAACACCATCATACAAATAGAAGAAAGACCAATGCATCCATACATAATAATCCAATCAATACTTACTAATCAATAACTTCTTGTACTGCCTTTTGAACATATTATTAAACTGTGTATTGAATTTGCTCAATTCTAACGTATTCCATAAAACAGGACCAGTATGACGTAACGAATATTTAGATTTATCGGTTAAAAAACGCCATCGATGAAGATGATTTGACGATCTTGTATAATAATTATGTACATCAGAGTTCACAGAAAACATATTTTGTAAATAAGGTGAAAGAGTTTTAGCATGGAAACGTTGCATAAAGGAACATATTTGAATTTTATTCAAATCTTGCAATTTAAGAGTGTGTAATGATTTAAAAAGTTTAGATGTTGAAGCTCTATAATCTGACTTTGTACAAATTCGAATTGCTTTCTTTTGTAGTATAAAAAGTCTTTGAGTATGGCAAGAATACGTGTTTCCCCAAATAGAATTGCAATAAGATAAAACAGATAAAATATAAGCATTATAAAGAGCGAACAAAATGTAACTTGGCAAATCATATTTCAGTCGATTCAAAATTCCAATAAAACGAGAAATTTTTGTACAGACAAAGTCAATATGATCGCTCCAACTCAACTTACTGTTTAATACAACACCTAAAAAATTTACAGATTCATAAAATTTCAAACGTATATCACCAATTTTTAAAATCATATCATCAGTATTATACTGCACACCTCCGCGTTTAAAAAGTACACATTGTGTTTTACTTATATTCAAAGTGAGCATATTGCACTTAAACCAATTATGTACTTGATAAAGATTTTTGTTTAAAAGTTCAATCAACACATTGATATCATTATGAGAGGCAAGAAGTGAGGTGTCGTCTGCATATAAAATAAAATGAGATTCATGGCAAGAATTGACAATATCGTTTATATAAATCAAAAACAGTAAAGGTCCAAGAATGGATCCCTGAGGCACACCCGTATTGATATTTCTAAAAGACGAATGGAAAGAATCATAAACAGTGAATTGTTTCCGCCCACATAAATAAGATCTGAACCACTTAAGACAGACACCACGAACACCATAATATTGCAATTTTTGAAGTAAAATTTCATGAGAAAGACAATCAAATGCTTTAGAAAGATCCATGAATATTGCCAAAACTTCTTTACCATCATTCATTTCTTGAATTATTCTGTCTTGTATTTCTATAACTGCCATTTTACGAAATAATGTACGTGACATGAGCTAAACATGTGCAAAATATGGGGGTGATAGGGGCTGTTTTTCTTGAGTTATTGCAAAGAAAGTTGCAGAAACATAGAAATATCTCAATACATCGAAGATAAGCTTAATTTCAACCAAGTATTTTAACATGATCCCGACATCATATGAAAAAACAAAGGGCACGTAACGATAGCGCAAAGTCTAAGTTACAACATATTAAAATCTGAGAAAAATTCACCGAAGGGTAATTGAGCTAGTGCTCGATAAAGACAATCATGTCAATTTTCACATCTAGAAAAATTCCCTCCCATAGAGATAACACGTCATAACGAAGAAACAGAAAGAAGTACATATGACCTTTTGACCCCACTTTGCACAGACAAGATGACATCTGAGCAAAGAGTGGTTATTTTGTGAAATGATTCTTGTAACATGATCTTTGCGTGTGCAAAATATTGGAGAGATAGGACATGTATTCACTTAGATACAGGATGAACCATTTATGACCTTTGACCCTAATTTACATACCGAAGATTGTGTCCGATCAAGTAATTGTTACTTTATGAAATGATGTACGTAACATGAACTAAACATGTGCGAAATATTGGATAGATAGGGCTTGTTTTTCTTGAGTTATTGCAAAGAAAGTTGCAAAAGGAAATTAATATGAAAATACATCGAAGATAAGCTTTAATTTCAACCAAGTTTTTGGACGTGATTCCGACACCGTATGAAAAAATGAAGGGCACACTTACGATAGCCCAAAGTCTCAGCTACAACATATCGAAATCTGGGAGAAATTCACCGAAGCATAAGTGAGCTAGTGCTCGAAAAAGATAGTCATGTCAATTTTCACTTCCAGAAAAACTGCTCTCCCATAGAGATAACACGTAAACTGGTCAAATTTTACAAGGATGCTTTCAATCCATTTTTACGAGGTGATGACGTCATCCAATCAAATTTTTGTAATTATAAATATGAAAGTACATTTAATAAGCTACAACATACTGAAAACTGGGTGAAAATTGGCAAAGGATAAGCGAGATACGCTCGAGTGAACTTGAAATTTGATGACGTCATTTTGAAAATTTACTTTTTTTACTTTATTAAGAAATTTGATATCTTTTAATCATTTTTTCAGTATCGCCAACCCATGAAATGATATGTAAAACTCATCAGCTTTCAAAATATGTAAAGAAAATGGGAGGTCACCGTCCATCCTGACGAGTAAAATCGGATTTAAAATTGGCGGTTTTTTGGCATTGTTGCATTGTATATCGCCATTGACGCGCGCGCGGAATTTCAACTTTGACGGGCCCGTATGACGTCATATTGAGTCGGATTGACTTGAAACTTGGAAGAAATATTCCTTGACATTTCAGGCATATGATAAATGTGAAAAAACGGGAAATTTCTATTCCATATGACATGTGCGTGCGTATATGTGCGCGCGCGTACGCGTCCGTCCAATTTTTTCAATTTTTCAAAAAATGCTCTAAATGGTCTGAAACGTGTGCAAAAAGATTTTGAGCTCGATTGGAGCATACAAATATTTCAACGCGCGCGTACGCGCACGTTTTAATAATAAATATGAATTTTGATAATATGAGTAAAATGTGCTTGACTTGAAATATATGTGACGTAAATTTCATTGAAAATGTCCATTCCATTAATGAGATATGAATGAAAATGTGTTTTCATATAATGACGTCATAGTGACGTCACGGTCGACTGATCACTATGATTTTACTTGCGCTGTCGTCTTTGCGACATGATACATATATGGTGTAAGTTTGACATTGAGAGGCAATGCACTTTCTGAGCTAACCTCTGCACAACTTTTGAGGAGAAATAAAGAAAGAAACAAAGAAAGAAGAAAGATTCAGTACAGATACAGAAGGTGATCCGAGAGGATACTCGGATCACCTAATAAAGAATCAGTACAGATACAGAAGGTGATCCGAGAGGATACTCGGATCACCTAACTAGAGATTGTAATTTGTCATCACTGACAAATTAAGGTGATCCGATTTTTTTTTTATCAATGATTCGAGTCCTGATCGCAATAGGCATGACCATACAAGTTTCATCTGTGTTTAGAGACATTGGCCGTGTGATGTTTGCATTCTCATTTAGAAAAGGGAGTCATATCTGCCATCTTTGGTACCAAATTCTGTATACACTGAATAACGAAGATACAGCAATGAATACATATGACCTTTGACCCACCTTTGCACTCCCAAGATTGCATCTGATGAAATAGTGGTTATTTTGTGAAATGATTCTCGCGACATCGTCTATACGTGTGGAAAATATGGGAAAGATAGGACAGGTATTCACTAAGATACAAGATGAAACATTTATGACCTTTGACCCTAATTTACATACCCAAGATGTTGTCTGATCTAGTAGTTGTTATTTTATGAAATAATGTACGAGACATGAACTAAACATGTGCAAAATATGGGGGTGATAAGGCGTGTTTTTCTTGAGTTATTGCAAAGAGAGTTGCAGAAAGAAAGAAATATCTCAATACATAGAAGATAAGCTTTAATTTCAACCAATTTTTTATCGTAATCCCGACATCGTATGAAAAAACAAATGAAATAAAACGATAGCGCAAAGTCTCAGCTACAACATATTAAAATCTGGGAGAAATTCACCGAAGGGTAAGTGAGCTAGTGCTCGATAAAGACAATCATGTCAATTTTCACATTAAAGAAAATTCCCTCCCATAGAGATAACACGTCATAACGAAGATACAAAAAGAAGTACATATGACCTTTGAACTCAATTTGCAACGACAAGATGGCATCTGAGTAAAAAGTGGTTATTTTGTGAAATGATCCTTGTAACATGGTCTTTGCGTGTGCAAAATATGGGAAAGATAGGACATGTATTCACTAAGATACAGGGTGAAACACTTATGACCTTTGACCCTACTTTACATACCCAAGATGGTGTCCGATCAAGTAGTTGTTATTTTATGAAATAATGTACGTGACATGAACTAAACATGTGCAAAATATAGAAGTGATAGAGGCCGTTTTTCTTGAGTTATTGCAAAGAAAGTTGCAGAAAGAAAGAAATATCTCAATACATCGAAGATAAGCCTGAATTTCAACCCAATTTTTTGACGTGATTCCGACATCGTATGAAAAAACAAAGGGCACACTTACGGTAGGGTAAAGTCTCAGCTACAACATATTAAAATCTGGGAGAAATTTACCGAAGCTTAAGTGAGCTAGTGCTCGATAAAGATAGTCATGTCAATTTTCAATTCCAGAAAAACTGCACTCCCATAGAGATAACACGTAAACTGGTCAAATTTGACAAGATTACTTTTAATCCATTTTTACGAGGTGATACCATTATCCAATCAAAATATTGTAAATATATGTTTGAAAGAACATTTAATAAGCTACATCATACTGAAATCTGGGTGAAAATTGACAAAGGACTAGTGAGATACGCTCGAATGAACTTGAAATTTGATGACGTCATTTTGAAAATTTACTTTTTTTACTTTATTAAGAAATTTGATATCTTTTAATCATTTTGTCAGCATTGCCACCCCATGAAATGACATGTACAACTCATCAGCTTTCAAAATATGTACAGAAAATGGAGGGTCACCGTCCATCCTGACGAGTAAAATCGGATTTAAAATTGGCAGTTTTTTGGCATAGTTGTACTGTATATCGCCATTGACGCGCGCGCGGAATTTCAACTTTGATGGGCCCGTATGACCTCATATTGAGTCGGATTGACTTGAAACTTGGTAGAAATATTCCTTGACATTTAAGGCAGCCGATAAGTGTGAAAAACGGGAAATTTCTATTGCATATGAGCTGTGCGTGCGTATATGAGCGCGCGCGTACGCGTCCGTCCAATTTTTTCAATTTTTCAAAAAATGCTCTAAATGGTCTGAAACGTGTGCAAAAAAATTTTGAGCTCGATTGGAGCATACAAATATTTCAACGCGCGCGTACGCGCACGTTTTAAGATAAAATATGAATTTTGAGAATATGAGTAGAATGCGCATCACTTGAAATATATGTGACGTAAATTTCATTTAAAAATTCCATTCCATTAATGAGATATGATTGAGAATGTGTTTTCATATAATGACGTCATAGTGACGTCATGGTCGACTGATCACTTTGATTTTAGTTCGATTGCCGTCTTTGGGAGACGATACATATACGGTATAATTTTGAAATTGATAGGAGGAGCACTTTCTGAGCTAATCGATACACAACTTTTGAGGAGAAATAAAGAAGAAGAAAAACTAGAGATTGTAATTTGTCATCACTGACAAATTAAGGTGATCCGATTTTTTTTTATCAATGATTCGAGTCCTGATCGCAATAGGCATGACCATACAAGTTTCATCTGTGTTTAGAGACATTGGCCGTGTGATGTTTGCATTCTCATTTAGAAAAGGGAGTCATATCTGCCATCTTTGGTACCAAATTCTGTATACACTGAATAACGAAGATACAGCAATGAATACATATGACCTTTGACCCACCTTTGCACTCCCAAGATTGCATCTGATGAAATAGTGGTTATTTTGTGAAATGATTCTCGCGACATCGTCTATACGTGTGAAAAATATGGGAAAGATAGAACAGGTATTCACTAAGATACAAGATGAAACCTTTATGACCTTTGACCCTAATTTACATACCCAAGATGTTGTCCGATCTAGTAGTTGTTATTTTATGAAATAATGTACGTGACATGAACTAAACATGTGCAAAATATGGGGGTGATAAGGCGTGTTTTTCTTGAGTTATTGCAAAGAAAGTTGCAGAAAGAAAGAAATATCTCAATACATAGAAGATAAGCTTTAATTTTAACCAATTTTTCATCGTAATCCCGACATTGTATGAAAAAACGAAGGAAACAAAACGATAGCGCAAAGTCTCAGCTACAACATATTAAAATCTGGGAGAAATTCACCGAAGGGTAAGTAAGCTAGTGTTCGATAAAGACAATCATGCCAATTTTCACATTAAAGAAAATTCCCTCCCATAGAGATAACACGTCATAACGAAGATACAAAAAGAAGTACATATGACCTTTGACCTCAATTTGCACAGACAAGATGGCATCTGAGTAAAAAGTGGTTATTTTGTGAAATGATCCTTGTAACATGGCCTTTGCGTGTGCAAAATATGGGAAAGATACAACATATATTCACTAAGATACAAGGTGAAACACTTATGACCTTTGACCCTAATTTACATACCCAAGATGGTGTTCGATCAAGTAGTTGTTATTTTATGAAATAATGTTCGTGATATGAACTAAACATGTGCAAAATAATGTGGTGATAGGGTATGTTTTTCTTGGGTTATTGCACATAAAGTTGCAAAAAGAAAGAAATATTTCAATACATGGAAGATAAACATTAATTTCAAGTAAGATTTTTGACATGATCCCGACATCGTTAGAAAAAACGGAGGGCACACTCACGATAGCCCAAAATCTCAGCTACAATATATTAAAATCTGGGAGAAATTCACCGAAGCATAAGTGAGCTAGTGCTCGATAAAGATAGGAATGTCAATTTTCATTTCCATAAAAACTGCACTCCCATAGAGATTACACGTAAACTGGTCAAATTTGACAAGGTTACTTTCAATCCATTTTTACGAGGTGATGCCGTCATCCAATCAAAATTATGTTTCTACAATTATGAAAGAACAATTCATAAGCTACAACATACTGAAATTTGGGTGAAAATTGGCAAAGGATAAGTGAGATACGCTTGAGTAAACTTGAAATTTGATGACGTCATTTTGAAAATTAACTTTTTTTACTTTATTAAGAAATTTGATATCTTTTAATCATTTTGTCAGCATAGCCAACCCATGAAATGATATGTACAACTCATCAGCTTTCAGAATATGTCAAGAAATTGGGGGGTCACCGTCCATCCTGACGAGTAAAATCCGATTTAAAATTGGCGGTTTTTTGGCATAGTTGCACTGTGTATCCCCATTGACGCACGCGCGGAATTTTGATTTTGACGGGCCCGTATGACGTCATATTGAGTCGGATCGACTTGAAACTTGGTAGAAATATTCCTTGACATTTTGGACATTCGATCCGTGTGAAAAAACTGAAAATTTCTATTGCATATGAGCTGTGCATGCGAATATGTGCGCGCGCGTACACGTCCGTCCAATTTTTTCAATTTTTCAAAAAATGCTCCAAATGGTCTGAAACGTGTGCAAAAAAATTTTGAGCTCGATTTGAGCATACAAATATTTCAACGCGCGCGTACGCGCGCGTTTTTGAGATAAAAATGAATTTTGAGAATATGAGTACAATTCACTTGACTTGAAATATATGTGACGTAAATTTCATTGAAATATTCCATTCCATTAATGAGATATGCATGAAAATGTGTTTTCATATAATGACGTCATAGTGACGTCACGGTCGACTGATCACTTTGATTTTACTTGCGCTGTCGTCTTTGTGACATGATACATATATGGTATAAGTTTGACATTGAGAGGCAATGCACTTTCTGAGCTAATCGATGCACAAATTTTGAGGAGATAGAAATAAAGAAAGAATCCGTACAGAAACAATAGGTGATCCGAGAGGATACTCGGATCACCTAACAAAGAATCCGTACAGATACAGAAGGTGATCCGAGAGGATACTCGGATCACCTAACTAGAGATTGTAATTTGTCATCACTGACAAATTAAGGTGATCCGATCTTTTTTTTAATCAATGATTCGAGTCCTGATACTGCAAAGTCTCAGCTACAACATATTGAAATCTGAGAGAAATTCACCGGAGCATAAGTAAGATAGTGCTCGATAAAGAGAGTCATGTCAATTTTCACATCTAAAAAATTCCCTCCCATAGAGATAACACGTCATAGCAAAGATAGAAAAAGAAGTACATATGACCTTTGACCCCACTTTGCACAGACAAGATGGCATCTGAGCAAAAAGTGGTTATTTTATGAAATGATCCCTGTAACATGGTCTTTACGTGTGCAAAATATGGGAAAGATAAGACATGTATTCACCAAGATACAGGATGAAACATCTATGACCTTTGACCCTAATTTACATACCCAAGATGGCGTCTGATCAAGTAGTTGTAATTTTATGAAATAATTTTCGTGACATGAACTAAACATGTGCAAAATATGAAGGTGATAGGGGCTGTTTTTCTTGAGTTATTGCAAAGAAAGTTGCAGAAAGACAGAAATATTTCAATACATCGAAGATAAACTTTAATTTCAACCAAGTTTTTTAACGTGATCCCGACAACGTATGAAAAAACGAAGGGCACACTTACGATAGCCCTACATCTCAGCTACAACATATTAAAATCTTAGAGAAATTCACCGAAGCATAAGTGAGCTAGTGCTCGATAAAGATAGTCATGTCAATTTTCATTTCCATAAAAATTGCACTCCCATAGAGATTACACGTAAACTAGTCAAATTTGACAAGGTTACCTTCAATCCATTTTTTCGAGGTGATGTCGTCATCAAATCAAAATTGTTTAATTACATTTATGAAAGAGCATTTCATAAGCTACAACATATTGAAATTTGGGTGAAAATTGGCAAAGGATTAGTGAGATACGCTCGAGTAAACTTGAAATTTGATGACGTCATTTTGAAAATTTACTTTTTTTACTTTATTAAGAAATTTGATATCTTTTAATCATTTTATCAGCATAGCCAGCCCATGAAATGACATGTACAACTCATCACCTTTCAGAATATGTAAAGAAAATGGGGGGTCACCGTCCATCCTGATGAGTAAAATCCGATTTAAAATTGGCGGTTTTTTGGCATAGTTGCACTGTGTATCCCCATTGACGCACGCGCGGAATTTTGAATTTGACGGGCCCGTATGACGTCATATTGAGTCGGATCGACTTGAAACTTGGTAGAAATATTCCTTGAAATTTCGGACATCCGATCTGTGTGAAAAAATTGAAAATTTCTATTTCATATTAGCTGTGCGTGCGTATATGTGCGCGCGCGTACGCGTCCGTCCAATTTTTTCAATTTTTCAAAAAATGCTCCAAATGGTCTGAAACGTGTGCAAAAAAAATTTGAGCTGGATTTGAGCATACAAATATTTCAACGCGCGCGTACGCGCGCGTTTTGAGATGAAAATGAATTTTGAGAATATGAGTAG
Source organism: Diadema antillarum (assembly GCF_040938485.1). Lineage (NCBI taxonomy): Eukaryota > Metazoa > Echinodermata > Echinoidea > Diadematoida > Diadematidae > Diadema > Diadema antillarum. The sequence continues at coordinate 1,242,398 of NW_027270968.1, read as the reverse complement.
AATGCGCTTGACTTGAAATATATGTGACGTAAATTTCATTGAAATATTCCATTCCATTAATGAGATATGCATGAAAATGTGTTTTCATATAATGACGTCATAGTGACGTCACGGTCGACTGATCACTATGATTTTACTTGCGCTGTCGTCTTTGCGACATGATACATATATGGTATAAGTCTGACATTGAGAGGCAATGCACTTTCTGAGCTAACCTCTGCACAACTTTTGAGGAGAAATAAAGAAGAAGAAGAAGAAGAAGAACAAAGAATCAGTACAGATACAGAAGGTGATCCGAGAGGATACTCGGATCACCTAACTAGAGATTGTAATTTGTCATTACTGACAAATTAAGGTGATCCGATTTTTTTTTTAATCAATGATTCGAGGTCTGATCGCAATAGGCATGACCATACAGGTTTCATCTGTGTTTAGAGACATTGGCCGTGTGATGTTTGGATTCTCATTTAGAAAAGGGAGTCATATCTGTCATCTTTGGTACCAAATTCTGTATACACTAGATAACGAAGATACAGCAACAAATACATAATTTAGGCATGACCATACAGGTTTCATCTGTGTTTAGGGACATTCGCCGTGTGATATTTGGAATCTCATTTAGAAAAGCGAGTCAGACCTGCCATCTTTGGTACCAAATTCCGTATACACTGTAACGAAGATACAGAATGAAGTATATTTGACCATTGACCCCACTTTGCACAGCCAGGATGGCATCTAAGCAAAAAGTGGTTATTTCGTAAAATGATTCTTGTAACATGGTCTTTGCGTGTGCAAAATATAGAAGAGATAGGACATGTATTCACTAAGATACAGAATGAAACATTTATGACCTTTGACCCTAATTTACATACCCAAGATGGTGTCTGATCAAGAAGTTGTTATTTTATGAAATAATGTACGTGACATGAACTAAACATGTGCAAAATTTGAGGGTGATAGACGCTGTTTTTCTTGAGTTATTGCAAAGAATGTTGCAGAAAGAAAAGAAACATCTCAATACATTGAAGATAAGCTTTAAATTCAACCACGTTTTTTAACGTGATCCCGACATCGTATGAAAAAGACGAAGGGTAAAATACGATAGCCCAAAGTCTCAGCTACAACATATTAAGATCTGGGAGAAATTCACCGAAGCATAAGTGAGCTATTGCTCGAAAAAGATAGTCATGTCAAATTTCATTTGCAGAAAAACTGCACTCCCATAGAGATAACACGTCATAATTCAGTTCAGTTCAGTTCAGTTTTTATTTCTGCATTTCAAAATCAATACTGCAATACTGCATTTCAAAATCAATAATGAAGATACAGAAAGAAGAATATATGACCTTTGACCGCACTTTTCACAGACATGATGGCATCTGAGCAAAAAGTGGTTATTTTGTGGAATGATTCTTGTAACATGGTCTTTGCGTGTGCAAAATATGGGAGAGATAGGACATGTATTCACCAAGATACAGGATGAAACATTTATGACCTTTCACCCTAATTTACATACCCAAGATGGTGTCCGATCAAGTAATTGTTATTTTATGAAATAATGTACGTGACATGAACAAAACATGTGCAAAATATGGGATTAATAGCCATTGTTGTTGTTCATCTATTGCACAGAAAGTAGTAGAAAGAAAGAAAAATAAAGAAAAAATTATGTTATTTTTATAGAAATTTGAAGGAGAAGCATGAAAAAAATCAGAAAAAGATAAAGTTAGGAAAGGAGATTAAGACTAACTAAAGAAAAAGAAGAAAAAATAGTGTTTAAAAAATTTAAAAACAACTGGCAGGGGTGAGCATCGAACCAGGGACCTTAGGATTACGAGTCGGATGCGCTATGCAATGACCTATTTCATGCTCCATAGGCCCTGTGTATTAAGCAAATTGACGCTGCATCGAAGCCACATGCAATTTTCAACCAAATTTTTCGACGTGATGCCGACGTCGTATGAAAAAATGGAGGGCACACTTACGATAGCCCAAAGTCTCAGCTACAACATACTAAAATCTGGCAAAAATTCACCAAAGCATAAGTGAGCTAGTGCTCGAAAAAGATAGTCATGTCAATTTTCACTGCCAGAAAAACTGCTCTCCCATAGAGATAACACGTAAACTGGTCAAATTTTACAAGGATACTTTCAATCCATTTTTACGAGGTGATGACGTTATCCAATCAAAATGTTGTTTTTACATTAATGAAAGAACATTTCATAAGCTACAACATACTGAAATCTGGGTGAAAATTGGCGAAATTTAAGTGAGATACGCTCGAGTGAATTTGAAATTTGATGACGTCATTTTGAAAATTTACTTTGTTTACTTTATTAAGAAATGTGATATCTTTTAATCATTTTTTCAGTATCGCCAACCCATGAAATGACATGTACAACTCATCAGCTTTTAGAATATGTCAAGAAAATGGGGGGTCATCGTCCATCCTGACGAGTAAAATCCGATTTAAAATTGGCGGTTTTTTGGCATAGTTGCACTGTGTATCCCCATTGACGCACGCGCGGAATTTTGAATTTGACGGGCCCGTATGACGTCATATTGAGTCGGATCGACTTGAAACTTGATAGAAATATTCCTTGACATTTTGGAAATCCGATCTGTGTGAAAAAACTGAAAATTTCTATTGCATATGAGCTGTGCGTGCGTATATGCGCGCGCGCGTACGCGTCCGTCCGATTTTTTCAATTTTTCAAAAAATGCTCCAAATGGTCTGAAACGTGTGCAAAAAAAAATTGAGCTCGATTTGAGCATACAAATATTTCAACGCGCGCGTACGCGCACGTATCAAGAGAAAATGTGAATTTTGAGAATATGAGTAAAATGCGCATAACTTGAAATATATGTGACGTAAATTTCATTGAAAAACTTCATTCCATTAATGAGATATGATTGAGAATGTGTTTTCATATAATGACGTCATAGTGACGTCACGGTCGACTGATCACTTTGATTTTAGTTCGATTGCCGTCTTTGGGACACTATACATACATGGTATAAGTTTGAACTTGATAGACATAGCACTTTCTGAGCTAACCTCTGCACAACTTTTGGGGAGAAATAAAGAAAGAAGAAGAAGAAGAAGAAGAAGAAGAAAGAATCCGTACAGATACAATAGGTGATCCGAGAGGATACTCGGATCACCTAACAAAGAATCCGTACAGATACAGAAGGTGATCCGAGAGGATACTCGGATCACCTAATCAGTACAGATACAGAAGGTGATCCGAGAGGATACTCGGATCACCTAATAACAACTACTTGATCAGACACCATCTTGAGTATGTAAATTAGGGTCAAAGGTCATAAGTGTTTCATCCTGTATCTTAGTGAATACCTGTCCTATCTTTCCCATATTTTGCAAACGCAAAGACCATGTTACAAGGATCATTTCACAAAATAACCACTTTTTACTCAGATACCATCTTGTCTGTGCAAATTGAGGTCAAAGGTCATAATTATGTACCTCTTTTTGTATCTTCGTTATGACGTGTTATCTCTATGGGAGGGAATTTTTTTAAATGTGAAAATTGACATGATTGTCTTTATCGAGCACTAGCTCACTTATCCTTCGGTGAATTTCTCTTAGATTTTAATATGTTGTAGCTGAGACTTTGCGCTATCGATAACTTTGATTTCGTTTTTTCATACGATGTCGGGATCACGATAAAAAACTTGGTTGAAATTAAAGCTTATCTTCTATGTATTGAGATATTTCTTTCTTTCTGCAACTTTCTTTGCAATAACTCAAGAAAAACACGCCCTATCACCCCCATATTCTGCACATGTTTAGTTCATGTCACGTACATTATTTCATAAAATAACAACTACTTGATCGGACAACATCTTGGGTATGTAAATTAGGGTCAAAGGTCATAAATGTTTCATCTTGTATCTTGGCGAATACCTGTCCTATCTTTTCCATATTTTGCACACGTATAGACGATGTCGCAAGAATCATTTCACAAAATAACCACTTTTTCCTCAGATGCCATCTTGGGAGTGTAAAGGTGGGTCAAAGGTCATATGTATTTGTTGTTGTATCTTCGTTATCTAGTGTATACGGAATTTGGTACCAAAGATGGCAGATATGACTCCCTTTTCTAAACGAGAATTCAAACATCACACGGCCAACGTTTTTAACAACAGACGAAACCTGTATGGTCATGCCTATTGCGATCAGGACTCGAATCATTGATGAAAAAAAAAAATCGGATCACCTTAATTTGTCAGTAATGACAAATTACAATCTCTAGTTTTCATATTTTATTTCATTTCATTTTCAAGGTCCAAAGCAATACAGAATCGCTACCAAGTAGGCCCTAACAGCAATCAATAGATCGCGATCAACAGAATCGGGATTGGCATGGTCTTTATATTGTCAACGAAATCAAAGCCACAGATAATAAGGAATACGATGACATCCAAGTGACAATAAAATCATCAACGATTCGGTTCCCATCGGTTACTGAAGAATGACCTCATGCATAAAGAGCTCTTCCTTTCAAAGTGAACCCGGAAACCCGACAATCCACAAGAATCTGACTGTTACATAATGTTATCATTTCCATATGTTGTTTTTTCTGCGTGTTTCCATGTATTTCTATCTCTCTCGGATTGTTCGCCCATGGAGTTTATTCACTCTCTTCCGGGAGCTTTGACGCAGCGGTTTTTATGGCCAGGGAGGTCACCTCCCTGTTATGACCAGGAAGGTGACCTCCCTGTTATGACGGTAGACAGACGATTTGATGATATTGCAACGTAAAATCTTTCTTTCCAGGAGACTTGTCCTTTCTCATAAAGAGCTATGTAGGGGGAAAATAAGCGATCTGAGTTGACAGAACACGACCTGTTGACATTGATACACAGTTTTACAACGAGGGAAGGTTTTGTAATTGTACATTCTTCTTTTATCTTTCTACGCATACTACGATGTAGTGTCCTCTCGGCCATCAACAGTGACTGCACAGAAACTTTAAAAAAAAATCACAACTTTTTGATGATTGACCGATTTTCTTCAAACTTCAAACATCAATGTAACTATGGATATTGCTGCATGTACTCAAGCCATAATTTTGAGTAAAGATGAATCGTTACCACTGGTCACTCAGCAATGTCGCATTAAAGGGGTATTCCAAGCAATTTTCACAAAGTTCACATCCTGTAGTACATGAATGAACATCCCTATGTACAGATTTGTGGAGTTATCATGGCTATTCTTTCAGTCAACCTACCAGGTTTTGGGAATACTCTCACGCGAAGTTTTTGAAAACAGACTCCTTTAGCTTGCTGATTTGTTTTTATACAACCTAGGCACATTAATGTATCAGTTATCAGCCAACGCCTTGCCTGACATATTTACGCATATGCTTCAGCAAAAAACAAAACAAAACAAAAACTATGCAGTTCATGCATACCCCACAAGATAAAGAGGTTGATTTTATCTTACACGTAGTAGCAAACTCTTTGCTCAAAACAAACAAACAAACAAACAAACAAACAAACAAACAAACAAACAAAGTGCTAATTGAAAAGTCAACTACCTAGGCCTTACATGAATAAGCAGTGAATGCATTAATGATCTCATCACTTCAAAACCTCGACAACTGTTGTAGTTCATACACAAAATCTTGACATATTGATATTTTGATTTTGGAGAAACGCAGATATGCCCAAGTCTTAAATCCTAATATCTGACTATCAAATGTTCTTCAGCCAAGAATGATATTATGTTATATGTTATTCTATAAAATTGAAGTTCTGTCGTTTGTTTTATGTGTGTTCCCGACTTGATATGGAAAAAAGTGTTTTGGTCACGATATCATCAACTCAAACAATAGCCCGACCAGACGCTGTTAATGCGCTGTGCGAATACAGCCTGTCGCGTTACGTACGTACAGCGACTGGGCTGTGTCTAGTATACTCAAATATAAAGTGAGCTGATGATGTCGTGACCGAAACACTATTTTTTTCTTTCTTTTTAATGCAACATCGCTGAGTGACCAATGGTACCGCCCTTTTATGGTCATGAGCGTTCGTCACATTCAACTTAACTCACACAATATGGCTTGAGTACACGCAACAATATCAACAGGACATACATTGTGTGTGGTTTAATAGTGAAAGTTTGAAGAAAATCGGACAAACGTTCATAAGTTGTATTGTTTTTTTTTTAAGTTTCTGTGCAGTCACTGCTGGGTGAGAAGACCTACTACATCGTACCATGCGTAAGGACATAAAAGAAAAAATATACAAAACCTTCCCTCGTCGTAAAACATTTTATCACTGTCAGCTGATCGAATTTTGTCCAATCAGATCTTTCGTTTCTACATTTCCTCGGCTCGTTCTGAGAAAGGACAGGTCGTCTGTCTGCAGTCATAACAGGGAGGTCACCTTCCTGGTCAACCGCTACGTCAAAGCTCCAGGAAAAGAGTGAAAAATCCGGGTGCGAACAATCGGAGAGAGATAGAGAAAGAAATAAAGAGAGAAACTGGCAGAAAAACATATGGAAATGATATTATGTTAGAAAGTAAGGATCTTGCAGGATGTCGGGCTTCCAGGTTGAACTTTGGAAGGAAGCTTTATACATGAGGTCATTTTCCAGTAACCGACGGAACGGTGGTGATTTGATTTTCATTCCTTATTACTATCTTTGCTTTGATTTCGGTGGCAATGTAAAAATCATAACGATTCGCCAATGCCTTCTGATCGCGATCTATTCATTACTGTTACTTGGTAATACAAATCCTGTATTGTTTTGGACCTGTAATATCAAATGAAATGAAAATGAAAATAATGTGTGATATGAAAACCGATAAAAAAAATACTGTTTTTTAATTTAATACTGTGGCCTTCCTGATAACTCCGAATTAAGATTAAAAAATTGTGTAAGATGGAGGGGACTTCAGAAAAAGGAAAGATTGTACTTTATTTTCAGTCTTCCCGTGAACAATAGCTAATTACTGAAATAATAAAACTAAGGCATTTTTTTTTCAAAAAAGGAAAGAAAAAGGAAAAATGTACACACATACACACACGCACGCACACACACACATACATACGAACACGAGGCAGCTTTTGGTGGATGAGAAACCGAAAAAATCAGTGCTCCTCAGTCATTACTCTGCATTGAGCTGAAGCAGGATTTGCTACAATACAACGGCCATTTTTTTTTTCTAATGATGGGAGATGTATTGTCGAGTCTTTCGCTATTCTTATCAACGATTTACTCGATAAGAAAATATCAATTCACTGTGATGCAGCAAGGATTAGGCGGCATGTTTGGGAAATTTTATACCCTTTAAGAGTTAATAGGCTGTAGGTGCATGAAGTCAATACTATGGATATTGATTCAAACTCCTGACTTCACGTTACCTTCAACATGCCATACGGTAGATAGATGCGACGGAACGCTTATAATGTGTTTGTGTGTGTGGAAGGGTCGGGTGGAGGTGGGGATCAAGGCTCAAAACAAAAACACAGCTATTCAGCCTATTCAACTGTATCTTCGCATGGTGATCCCATTTACAAAATAATTTTAACTGCAGTTTTAGGAAGATGAACGCATATTCCGCTGATGACCGTTTGATATTTTACATTAACCTCTTTCAATACATGACGGATCAATCATGAAGTGTACGTTTGCTTTACCTCTGGTTTCAGCGTTAATCGTGTCTATGCTCCCATATAATCACTATACTAGTATTCATACTGTTGAACTCGTTCTGAAGTTGATCGTATTCATGCTTGTAGTTTATTTTTGTGCTATTTTCTCCATCAATACATTATTCTCTTTCATTTCTCTTTTTTCCATTTTCTTTCTTTTTTCTTTTACTTCTTCTGCCCCTTTGTAGCTTGCTATATTTTCGCTTTTGTATAGTTTCGTTATTAGTATTTTGTGTCCTATCTCCACTACAAAACGAATCTGCATTGAAAGGGCGGTCACAAGCTTTGCTTTTGCAGTTCCTTTATATTTCACATGTTATAGAAAATTACCTTGCATGATTACACAATTTCTCGTCATCAACTGACCAACTTTATATCATATTTTCTATCCTGCTTGTTTGTGTGTTTTTTTCATTTATCTATTTTTCTTTTGCTTAGTAAGTATACAGATGTGTGATGAAGTGAAATATGAAAGGAAAAGTGCTGGAACTGTTCACTGTGTCTCGAGTGTAAAGATCGGTGCAGTTTCAGTCATTCAATTCGAACTGGATCACCATTGTCATCAGCGGAGTATGCGTTCATCTTCCTAATACAGCAGGATAGATTATTTTGGAATACACAATCAAGACACAGTTGAATAGGCCAAATAGCTGCGTTGTTGTTGCCATGGAGCCTTGACCCCCACCTCCACCCCCGCACATACACACATGAACACACACACACACACACTCACACACACACACACACACACACGCGCGCGCGCGCACACACACACACTTGAATACACACACACACAGCAAACAGTATTTTCCTTTTGTTAAAATATTTTACTGATTTTGTTTGCATAGATCTTTTCTGATTTAAAGTTAAGTAACATATAAAATGAAATAAAAAGACATGAAATGAAATGAAATGAAATGAAACGAAATGAAATGAAATGAAAACCCCTGTAGATATATTTTACGTTATTTTTGCACATGGCAAGGAGAAAGCTTTAAAGCTAATGATGATATCACAAACCTTTGTTTGTGCCAAACGTCGGTTTTCATATCACACATTATCTTCATTTTCATTTCATTTTATTACATTTCATTTCCAGGTCCAAAGCAATACTGAATTATTACCCGGTATAATAAGAGTCATTAATAGATTGGTATGGCCTTTAAATTGTCAACGAAATCAAAGCAACAGATAATGAGGAATACGATGACATCCAAGTGACAATGAAATAATCACCGATTCCTCAGATTACTGGAGAAGGACCTAATGCACAAAAATTCCTTCGAAAATGAAACTGGAGGCCCGGCATCCCACAAGATTCCTAATACTATTTGCATATGTTGTTTTTTCTGCCTGTTTCTCTCTATTTCTTTTTCTATCTCTCTCCGATTGCTTGCACCTGGATCTTTCATTTTCTGGAGCTCTGACGTAGCGGATGTTATGACCAGGAAGTGACCTGACGACTTGTTGATTTTGCAACGTACTCTTTCCAAGAGACCTGTCCTTTCTCAGATTCTCGAACGACCTATGTAGGGGGAAAAGGAAATAAAAGATCTGATTGGACAAAACACCATCAGTTGACGGTGATACACAGTTTTACGACGACGGAAAGTTTTGGTATATTTTTCTTATATCTTTTGATTTACCAATTCATAGTTGTTTATAACTATGTACAAGTCTGAAAATCATCCGGTCTCCTTTGAAGGGAGATTACAAATCAGTTAAAAATTAGTCTAAAGACAAAATAAAATCCTATGAACAGAAATGTTGCAATCTATGATGCAAGTTTGATGAAACTCTGATAAAATGTAGGGAAGATGTATATAAAATTGACGTGCGTTAATCTGTACGAAATAATGTTTTCAAAAAGATGACAAAACGCTCAATTAAATGAGCTGATGATGCCGTGACCGAAACGCTTCTTTTTTTTTTCTTTTAAAGTCGTAAACACGCAAAAAACGACAAAAGTTCAGTTTTATAGAATAACATGTAGCAAAAATTGTATTCTTGGCTGATGAATATTTGAAAAAACGATCAGTCAGTTATCAGGATTTAAGAGTTGGGCATATTCTGCGTTTCTGCAGAATAAAAACACAAATACGTCAAGATTTTGAGTGCAAACTACGACAGTTGTCGTGGTTTTGAAGCGATGAGGTCATGAATGCATTCATTGCGCATTCACGCAGTTGACTTTTCAACAAACACTTTGTGAAAATTGTTTAGATTTTCGAGATTTAATTCATTAATTATTTTTCGTCAAACTTTTGAAGAAAAAAATCATGGTTGCAATTTTACTCTTTCCTATTTTTAAGCTGGTCAGCAAAAGCCTTTCTAAGTAAGAATTTAAGATTTTCTATAAAGTGTGTTCCTATAATTCACGTTTTTTACATATCTTAGTGTTGTATCTATAGGATTCAATCTGTTTATTATACAGCGATCCGTGCTGTAAGGGGTATTGAGTTAATCTTTTCAACTTGGTCTATGGTAAAAGCCAATGTATGATTATAATTGTTTGGATTGGTGAGAAGGCACAATTATAAATATCCTTTAGCAAGAAAAACTTAAAAAACGAAGAGGATGATGTAGCTAAAGAAGGAAGAAATGACTGCACGGTTGAAACTGTGGAAAGGAGAATGTGTAGCAATAAAGATTCCAGTTCATCGGATATTTAATACATGCACGTCACTTCGGCTCTCTTTTCGTAAATCAAGGGAAAGTAAAAAGTGACCCTGAAATCAATCGCAAATTAACCTGACCTGTCAAAATCCAACTTTTAATTAACTGTGAAGTCTACGTTGTATAAAGCGATTCGATGTTTAGACTTTTAAAAATGCGGACTTGATGATTGCTGTGGGAGCGTTGTAATTAATTTCTGGGTATCATAATCAACCAAAAACAAAAACAAAAAACAAAAAACCGTAAACTAATTAAGCTCTCACATCTACCCGTTTGGAAATAACAATACAAAAATAGATCAAGCAATTTTATAAGGTAGGCCCCGGAAATTCACGAATATATCAACATCTGTCTTGGCTACTACTTAAGCAACATCGCCAAACTTAAAGGAATGGTACAGTGTTGGTGGAGATGAGAATTCGGCTTTTAACTTTTTGCGAAATACCAAGAAAACACTTATGAAATAGCACAGAACATACCATTTTAAGAGGAATTCAAACTTTATTTGATGAAAATCGGGTTTGGAATGACTGAAACATCCCAAACAAAGTAAAACAAAGCGATCGTAATAAATTACACACGTGTGGGTCCCACACTTTATTAGAATCGCTCTGTTTTGGATATCTCAGCCATTTCAAAACCAATTTTCATCAAACAAATGTTGAATTCCTCATGGAATTGGATGATCATTCATATTTCATCAGAGGTATGTCATTATCTCACCAAATAATGTTAGAAAGCTGAAATTAGGTGTCAACCAAAACAATATTAATCCGTTTAAGCCTCAGAATTTGCTCAGTGTTGATGTAACTGAATACAAATCAAAATCAGCTAAGGAATGAATGTCCAAGAAACAACTACATCGTCACCAATCCCAGCGGTTAGAGAAAATGACCTCTTGCATAAAGCCTTCCCTGGAAAGTAAAGGTTGAAGGGTGACAGACCAGAGGACTCTGATTTACTGATGTTCGGCTGTTCGCATCCTAACCTTTTATTCTTTTCCCTGGAGCGCTGACGTCATAAATGTTGTATTGTATTGAGGAGTCACCGAGCGCTTTCAAGTCTGGCTCTAGTAGACAGAGCAACACGGTTGTTTTGAATAGAATCGATATTGCTTACGTAATCCTTCCAAGAAACTTATCTCGGAACATGAAATAAACGATCAGAGAAAATGAAATAAAGGATCTGATTGGACAAAACACGATAAGTCGACAGCATACACTGTTTTTCGACGAAGGAAGATTTTGGTATATAAAATGTTCTTTCCTAAAGGGTGTATCTCATCCGCGAAAGTCACTCGGAGAGAGGGAACCTGTAAAGTGGTATGAAATATCTGCGACTGTTAGGTCATGATTTGTAGTCTTGAAGTGTTTTATAGCGGACATCGTACAGAACCTGGGCTCGATCAGAAACAGGAGAATCCATGCATGATTGTATATCTGAACATTCCATTACTATATGCAGGACTCTGCTGCTCGGAGCTACTGCTGCTATTGAAATTCTCCACTGACACAGCTTCCGACGTTAACTGTGAGTACAGCCACTACCTTAAAGGTCCTGTTTACCTTATTTGGAAGAAGTGATAAATAAAATTTTCAAGATATTACTTTGAATGCATATGTGTATGGTCAGTTGTATCACAAAGCATCCTACCTTTTGTTTTGTTTTGTTTTTTGCAATAAGGCCTGAAGTATAAGAAGATATCACAATTTCTTTTTCATATTAAAATATAATTGTAGACGGTATAGTCTGAAACATTTTTATTATAACTATAGTTCACGTTTTGTTAGTTAAACTAGTTAACATCGATTATACTGGTTCAAAATTTTACATTGGTTTTTTCAATCCCTAACTCACATTTTAGAACTATTTTGGAGCACTAATGCTGGGGTTTTGTTTCATCTGCAAATGATAAATTTTGCCTTTAATCTAGAATGGAAATAGCTAGGACTCGAATATTGCCAAAGGGGGTTCGAGCGATTCAAGTTACTTTAAAGTGTTTGATCGATTTGCCAACAGTTTCGGTATGCATCAAGTCACTTATCTACTTAAGTATACTAGGCCTATATAGACTCACCTAAACTAGGCCTATCTAATTTATTGGGGAAAATGACAATTATGTCATAATCATAACTTTTTTTCAAACTTCTTTTTCCAAACTTTCTGAACTTCAGGGTTTTCTTTCCTTATTTTTTTTTTACCAGCATCTATCATCATTAATTGATACAGAACTTTTGAACGTGCTAGATAGGTCTAGTTTAGGTGAGTCTAGATTACTCGATGCATACTCGATGGCAAATCAGACACTTTAAAGTAACTCGAATCTCCCTTTGAGTCCTATTTCCATCTAAATTATAGGCAAAATTTAACATTTGCAGATGAAACAAAAACCTAGCATTAGTACTTCAAAATAGTTCTAAAATGTGAGTTAGGGATAGAAACAACCAAAAAAGAAAAAGAAACACTTCAAATATTTTTTTTCCATCACAAACAAGGGTCAAAGGGCTTGTCAGGCAAAAAGGAGAAATCATTATTTGTTAGTTTCTAGTCCTCATCAAACCTGATATTCATATGAAAAAATTACCAAATATCCCTGCATGGAGATAACCACCATTTGCCTTTTTCCCCCTTTCTTTTCCCCTTTCTCAACACCTGTCCCGATTTTCGTTGTATTGTTGAATTTGTAGTGTTCTTTTTTCGTGGTTTGGTGTGTCTTAGTTCATGTACGTAGGACTATAGGCCCGATATGATACTTGTCCTACAAGTATCTTGTTTGTTTGTGATGTTAGTCTCCAGCCGTCTCTGCTGGATCGACATTTGCGTTTCATTTAGTGTATCAGCCCTCTGAATAAATACAAATGTGTGTATATTTTTAGGTTTAATTTGATCAATACAAAAATTGGAAAAAATTCAAACGGGTTTGGTGACCACGCACGAATATTTTTTTTTCCCGTATGTATCGTATTTTGCAACGAGGGGCGGGGGGGGGGGCACAATCTACAAGCTTCGCTTTTCAGTGGGTCACCGATCTCCATCCTGTGATTAATCTGTCACTACAATGTTTGTTTTTTTGTATGTTCCTTCTAAAACATGGTATACCTCCCATTTTATCGGTAACTTACGTTGAAATTCTTCACTTTCTTGTCTACTGTGCATATGTATTAATTATTGCTTATGTTGCGGCGGACCTTGAACCGAACCACCAGATTACGTAAATTATAAAGAAAGAGGGGAAATGGCTGCATGTATAAGTAGAAACCGTGGAAAGGAGAATGTGTAAAAAAAGATTCCTGTTAAGCGGATATTTAAAGAAATCCGTCAGACTGTTCACGAGTAAGTGAGTCCTGTCATTTCTTTCGCTCTCAGAGGATCCTGTTTGAAGTCAGAATTGACCCCGAAATCAATTATATCTCTGAGCGACCCACGTACGACCAATTTAACTTTCGATTAATCTCCGTTTAATGATGAGACTAATTAACTTAAAATTCGAGTCTTTATAATAAGAACTTAAATAATTCATGACTGATTTGGGGAAGTTTTTTTTTTTTTTTATTCAAGTTCCATATTCCACATTCCATATTCTGGTTTCATATTCCATTTGATTTCGGAGTAAAATATGTATAACACAACACTCAATTTTAGACATAATTTCACAAATGTATAAGGACACTAATAAAATTATGTGTAAATATGAAGAACCTACTAAAAAGCAATGCTTGTAGGATGTAGGTTCCAAAGAAATAATATAAGCGTTTAGTACTACATGCTAATTACGAAAGATGACGAAACACGAGCGAAAATCGGTATGTCGAGATTATAATAAACTCTACGGAATGTACAAAATAGTTTATGATGTTCAAGGTAAATCTCAGTGATTCAATGCTACATAAAATTGCACTGTTGGTCAAAGATATGTGGTCAAATGATGTCAGTTGTAGGCCTAATTGATTTCGTGGTCACATGATCAATCAAATAACGTGGAATATGTAGTCCAACTGAATTAACAAAAAAGAGCATGCAGCTTCAAAATGGCAAATATTTGGAAAAAAACACACAATAACAGCTGTGATGTAATGGTACTTTAAGATTCTCTCCAATTTATTTCAGTATCTTCGTTACGACAAAGAGATTGAGCTCGAACTACTCTACAGTCTCTAGCAGGAGTAAGACCTGCAGTTCAGTATAGTTTTCTCAACAAGGTCGGTCAACAAATAGGAGACAGCGCCATGCTTGGGAGGGTGGTCAGGTTTCGTCAGGAGAGGCAGACTTTGCTGTCAACCATCGTCACCTTGACAACTCTAGCAGCAGTCTGCCAAGCGCAGGGTAAGAAACCATCCTGTTTTGTTTTTTTATTTTAAAGGAAACCTTTTATCTCCACAAGCAGACATTTACTCTGTTTATTGTGCAGATCTTAACGATCTACACGATTTTACTTTCACAAGATTGGCCGCAGTCTGCTTAGAACAGACTTTACGGGGCGATCATACATTGAAATACATACATACATTGAAAGAGTAAATGTGAAATTGACGTTCGTAAATCCTAACGAACGTGAATACATACTATAGTATACCCAAATCTGCATTCTTTCAAGACAGGAATGGTCCACAACCCCGTGTCTCTCAAAGGGATTAAACTTCAGTCATGTAGTAAGTTTGGATTAACCCCGTTCCCCTTGCTCTGGCCAGTCTAAATGTAAAATGCGGCAAAGGACTCAACCGATGATCTTCTAGGTACATACAAGCACACAATCTTATAGACGATTATATTTTCTTCTTGCGACTTGAATAGAAATAAAATGCTATTTCTTTCTATAATCCAATTCTATAATCATTTGGGAACAGACTCCTTCTCACTCAGTCTTAGTAGTAGCGGTGACCCGCTTCTCCCGTGCGTCTATCACGGAATTCCCTACCTGCATGGGGACAGCTGGAAGATAGACGAATGTACAACATGTAACTGCGACAATGCCACAACAGCATGCTGCTATATCTGCCCGGATAGTGAGGTTTTTGATCAACTGCCTGTAAATATAAGATTATGCTATGGCATGCAGCACAACATAACCACCTATTATCGGAACACGAATTGGTGTCGGCCTTAAAGTTCACAAATGCAGTCCTTAAATAACTGAATATATTAACATTTTCTATCATCCTTCTTGGAGGACAGATTTCTTCTCACTCAGTCTCAGTAGCAATGTCCTGCTACTCCCGTGCGTGTATCGGGGAATTCCCTACCTACATGGTGAGAGCTGGAAGGTGGACGAATGTACAACATGTAACTGCGACAATGCCACAACAACTTGCGTCATAGAGTCTTGTCAGCCTGCCTTCTGCAAGAACCCCATAAAACCCGAGGGAGAATGCTGCTATATCTGCCCGGATGGTGAGTTTTTTGATCAACTGCCTATAAAGATAAGAGTATGCTATAGCATGCAGCATAACATGTTTGGACCTATTATCGGAACACGAATTGGTGTCGGCCTTAAAGTTCACAAATGCAGTCCTTAGATCCATAGAGAAATTTCAAAGCTCCTCGCTTTTCTTTTATTCTCGCTTTATCCGTTGCATAATGCATGTGTCTCCTCCAGAAAGCGATGGTAAAGCGAGTTACAAGAATGAAGGAAACTTTGCAGTCGGGACAAGACCAAATTGAGTGAATAAAAGACTGCATAATGAGTATTTGTTCAACTATAGTGTTACTGATTTGACCTGGCTATGGCTGAGTGAAAGTGATCGAGATATGAAGATACATGTATGAAGAAGTGCTTTGAAAGACCGAGCATGTCATTTCATTCACAGATAATGATAGTACGAAATTGAAAAAAAAAAAAATCTCCGCAAAATCATCCAAAAAAGTTTTTACTTGAAGAATAAGGTTTGGCAAAGTGGCTTGATCGATTATGATTCACTATGACCTTTGCCAACCTGTGCAGTCAATGCTATTTAACTGGTCTAAAATGTTATTTTTATGCATTTTCTCTACATCACTAGAGCAAACACCTCCAGAATCAGACGGTGAAACCGGGAAAGGCGACAATACTGAGGGTGAGAAGAAAATTAAATGTCTTGCGTATATAAGCCTTTTTATCTGCCTATAATAAAGCAATTTGGGTGAAATTGCTTATCAATATGGCACCGGTATACTTATAAGCACATTTATACAATAGAGACAGAGAAAGAGCGAATGACAAATTGACGCCGTATAATATTCTTGTATTGAACATGTATTAACCCTAAAGGGGTCGGACTTTTTTGGCTATGCTCAGACCGGAGGGGGGGGGGGGGATGGATTCTTCCCCCCCCCCCCAGTTCTCGGCCATCGGTGGTGCGATCGCGATGATATTTTGCATGCGTGAGACCCACGTCATAATCTACAAGATTGTTTCATAAGATTTTTTTGAAACAATCAATTTCTAATTTTCATTAATTGATTATGCAAATTAAGCTCAAGATGATATTCTAGCTTAATTAAAAGCATTGAGATTCTAATTTTTGATCTGTAAATCTGTTTTAGCATATTCAACAATTGTACATCACAAAAACTTCCAAAACTCATTTCAATTATTATGTATTTTATTGTTTTCAGAATTTTTTATGTATTTCTTTGTTTTTCAACTTTTGTTTTTTCTTTGTTTTTTTCATTGGAAATTGTCACTGACCACTTTTCTACCATAATTAGCACCAAATTAATCAATAAAAGTGATTAATTGTAAAAATAATCAGGTTTTTATGACTTTCATGAGAGAACACTGTTTTCCATAGGAAATGTACACAAAATCACAAAATTGTGCCCGTTTTGGGGCGACATTCCGTTACAAAAATGGGCGTGGCTTCGCAAAAGTATGCGCGGACGTTGCAAATTTGGACTCAAAAGTTGCGCGAGACTTGAACGAAGAAAGTCAAGACGCCTCGCGACGAGGCCTCCTCGCGTTACAGATTTATAGCGCGAAACGTCGGGGGGGGGGGGGGGGAGAGGGCGGATTCCGCCCCCCCCCCCCCCCCCCCGGCCCTTTTACGGTTAATACAAAGCTGTGCACATGAGAAATTGTAACTTTTCAAACTTGCGAATGAAAAACAAAGGAAAAGGTGTTTATTTGTACTTTGTCTTTATAAAATAAGAAAACATCTGTGGACTTTGAAATTACCCGCTTCTCAGATTGCCAGTGTCATCATTCCTCACCGTGATACAGAAAAGTCTTTTAAACTGAAGAAAGGGTATCTTGTTGTTATCATTGGCATGGATAATAATATTTTCTTCCTACCTTTTAAACTGAATATATTAACATTTTCTATCATCCTTCTTGGAGGACAGATTCCTTCTCACTCAGTCTTAGTGGCAATGTCCCACTTCTCCCGTGCGTGTATCGGGGAATTCCCTACCTACATGGTGAGAGCTGGAAGGTAGACGAATGTACAACATGTAACTGCGACAATGCCACAACAACTTGCGTCATAGAGTCTTGTCAGCCTATCTTCTGCAAGAACCCCATAAAACCCGAGGGAGAATGCTGCTATATCTGCCCGGATGGTGAGTTTTTTGATCAACTGCCTATAAAGATACGAGTATGCTATAGCATGCAGCATAACATGTTTGGACCTATTATCGGAACACGAATTGGTGTCGGCCTTAAAGTTCACAAATGCAGTCCTTAAATACATTGAGAAATTTCAAAGCTCCTCGCTTTTCTTTTATTCTCGCTTTATCCGTTGCATAATGCATATGCCTCCTCCAGAAAGCGATGGTAAAGCGAGTTACAAGAATGAAGGAAACTTTGCAGTCGGGACAAGACCAAATTGAGTGAATAAAAGACTGCATAATGAGTATTTGTTCAACTATAGTGTTACTGATTTGACCTGGCTATGGCTGAGTGAAAGTGATCGAGATATGAAGATACATGTATGAAGAAGTGCTTTAAAAGATCGAGCATATCATTTCATTCACAGATAATAGTAGTACGAAATTGAAAAAAAAAAATCTCTGCAAAATCATCCAAAAAAGTTTTTACTTGATAAATAAGGTTTGGCAAAGTGGCTTGATCGATTATGATTCACTATGACCTTTGCCAACCTGTGCAGTCAATGCTATTTAACTGGTCTAAAATGTTATTTTTATGCATTTTCTCTACATTACTAGAGCAAACACCTCCAGAATCAGACGGTGAAACCGGGAAAGGCGACAATACTGAGGGTGAGAAGAAAATGAAATGTCTTGCGTATATAAGCCTTTTTTTAAGGAGAAAATTGTGTCAAGTAAGTGAGTTAATTCAAAGTACTATCTGCCTATAATAACGCAATTTGGGTGAGATTGCTTCTCAATATGGCACCGGTATACTTATAAACACATTCATACCATAGAGACAGAGAAAGAGCGAGTGAAAAATTGACGCCGTATAATATTCTTGTATTGAACATGTATTAACCCTAAAGGGGCCGGGCCTTTTTGGCTATGCTCAGACCGGGGGGGGGGGGGGGGGGGGGGGGGGATGGATTCCGCCCCCCCCCCCCCCCCCCCCCCCCCCCCGATCTCGGCCATCGGTGGTGCGATCGCGATGAAATTTTGCATGCGTGAGACCCACGTCATAATCTACAAGATTGTGTCATAAGATTTTTTTGAAACAATCAATTTCTAAATTTCATTAATTAATTATGGAAATTAAGCTCAAGATGATATTCTAGCTTAATTAAAAGCATTGAGATTTTAATTTTTGATCTGTAAATCTGTTTTAGCATATTCAACAATTGTACATCACAAAAACTTCCAAAACTCATTTCAATTCTTATGTATTTCATTGTTTTCAGAATTTCTTATGTATTTCTTTGTTTTTCAACTGTTGTTTTTTTTTCTTTGGTTTTTTCATTGGAAATTGTCACTGACCACTTTTCTACCATAATAAGCACAAAATTAATCAATGAAAGTGATTAATTGTAAAAATTATCAGGTTTTTATGACTTTCATGAGAGAACACTGTTTTCCATAGGAGTGTACACAAAATCACAAAATTGTGCCCGTTTTGGGGCGACATTCCGTTACAAAAATGGGCGTGGCTTCGTAAAAGTATGCGCGGACGTTGCAAATTTGGACTCAAAAGTTGCGCGAGACTTGAACGAAGAAAGTCAAGAAGCCTCGCGACGAGGCCTCCTCGCGTTACAGATTTATAGCGCGAAACGTCGGGGGGGGGGGGAGGGCGGATTCCGCCCCCCCCCCCCCGGCCCTTTTAGGGTTAATACAAAGCTGTGCACATGAGAAATTGTAACTTTTCAAACTTGCGAATGAAAAACAAAGGAAAAGGTGTTTATTTGTCCTTTGTCTTTATAAAATAAGAAAACATTATGTGGACTTTGAAATTACCCGCTTCTCAGATTGCCAGTGTCATCATTCCTCACCGTGATACAGAAAAGTCTTTTAAACTGAAGAAGGGGTATCTTGTTGTTATCATTGGCATGGATAATAATATTTTCTTCCTACCTTTTAAACTGAATATATTAACATTTTCTATCATCCTTCTTGGAGGACAGATTCCTTCTCACTCAGTCTTAGTGGCAATGTCCCACTTCTCCCGTGCGTCTATCGGGGAAGTCCCTACCTACATGGTGAGAGCTGGAAGGTAGACGAATGTACAACATGTAACTGCGACAATGCCACAACAACTTGCGTCATAGAGTCTTGTCAGCCTATCTTCTGCAAGAACCCCATAAAACCCGAGGGAGAATGCTGCTATATCTGCCCGGATGGTGAGTTTTTTGATCAACTGCCTATAAAGATACGAGTATGCTATAGCATGCAGCATAACATGTTTGGACCTATTATCGGAACACGAATTGGTGTCGGCCTTAAAGTTCACAAATGCAGTCCTTAGATACATTGAGAAATTTCAAAGCTCCTCGCTTTTCTTTTATTCTCGCTTTATCCGTTGCATAATGCATATGTCTCCTCCAGAAAGCGATGGTAAAGCGAGTTACAAGAATGAAGGAAACTTTGCAGTCGGGACAAGACCAAATTGAGTGAATAAAAGATTGCATAATGAGTATTTGTTCAACTATAGTGTTACTGATTTGACCTGGCTATGGCTGAGTGAAAGTGATCGAGATATGAAGATACATGTATGAAGAAGTGCTTTGAAAGATCGAACATATCATTTCATTCACAGATAATAGTAGTACGAAATTGAAAAAAAAAAATCTCTGCAAAATCATCCAAAAAAGTTTTTACTTGAGGAATAAGGTTTGGCAAAGTGGCTTGATCGATTGTGATTCACTATGACCTTTGCCAACCTGTGCAGTCAATGCTATTTAACTGGTCTAAAATGTTATTTTTATGCATTTTCTCTACATCACTAGAGCAAACACCTCCAGAATCAGACGGTGAAACCGGGAAAGGCGACAATACTGAGGGTGAGAAGAAAATGAAATGTCTTGCGTATATAAGCCTTTTTTTAAGGAGAAAATTGTGTCAAGTAAGTGAGTTAATTCAAAGTACTATCTGCCTATAATAAAGCAATTTGGGTGAGATTGCTTCTCAATATGGCACCGGTATACTTATAAACACATTCATACAATAGAGACAGAGAAAGAGCGAGTGAAAAATTGACGCCGTATAATATTCTTGTATTGAACATGTATTAACCCTAAAGGGGCCGGGCTTTTTTTACTATGCTCAGACCGGAGGGGGGGGGGGGATGGATTCTTCCCCCCCCCCCCAGTTCTCGGCCATCGGTGGTGCGATCGCGATGAAATTTTGCATGAGTGAGACCCACGTCATAATCTACAAGATTGTGTCATAAGATTTTTTTGAAACAATCAATTTCTAAATTTCATTAATTAATTATGGAAATTAAGCTCAAGATGATATTCTAGCTTAATTAAAAGCATTGAGATTTTAATTTTTGATCTGTAAATCTGTTTTAGCATATTCAACAATTGTACATCACAAAAACTTCCAAAACTCATTTCAATTCTTATGTATTTCATTGTTTTCAGAATTTCTTATGTATTTCTTTGTTTTTCAACTGTTGTTTTTTTTCTTTGGTTTTTTCATTGGAAATTGTCACTGACTACTTTTCTACCATAATAAGCACAAAATTAATCAATGAAAGTGATTAATTGTAAAAATTATCAGGTTTTTATGACTTTCATGAGAGAACACTGTTTTCCATAGGAGTGTACACAAAATCACAAAATTGTGCCCGTTTTGGGGCGACATTCCGTTACAAAAATGGGCGTGGCTTCGTAAAAGTATGCGCGGACGTTGCAAATTTGGACTCAAAAGTTGCGCGAGACTTGAACGAAGAAAGTCAAGAAGCCTCGCGACGAGGCCTCCTCGCGTTACAGATTTATAGCGCGAAACGTGGGGGGGGGGGGGGAGGGCGGATTCCGCCCCCCCCCCCCCCCCGGCCCTTTTAGGGTTAATACAAAGCTGTGCACATGAGAAATTGTAACTTTTCAAACTTGCGAATGAAAAACAAAGGAAAAGGTGTTTATTTGTCCTTTGTCTTTATAAAATAAGAAAACATTATGTGGACTTTGAAATTACCCGCTTCTCAGATTGCCAGTGTCATCATTCCTCACCGTGATACAGAAAAGTCTTTTAAACTGAAGAAGGGGTATCTTGTTATTATCATTGGCATGGATAATAATATTTTCTTCCTACCTTTTAAACTGAATATATTAACATTTTCTATCATCCTTCTTGGAGGACAGATTCCTTCTCACTCAGTCTTAGTGGCAATGTCCCACTTCTCCCGTGCGTCTATCGGGGAAGTCCCTACCTACATGGTGAGAGCTGGAAGGTAGACGAATGTACAACATGTAACTGCGACAATGCCACAGCAACTTGCGTCATAGAGTCTTGTCAGCCTGCCTTCTGCAAGAACCCCATAAAACCCGAGGGAGAATGCTGCTATATCTGCCCGGATGGTGAGTTTTTTGATCAACTGCCTATAAAGATACGAGTATGCTATAGCATGCAGCATAACATGTTTGGACCTATTATCGGAACACGAATTGGTGTCGGCCTTAAAGTTCACAAATGCAGTCCTTAGATACATTGAGAAATTTCAAAGCTCCTCGCTTTTCTTTTATTCTCGCTTTATCCGTTGCATAATGCATATGTCTCCTCCAGAAAGCGATGGTAAAGCGAGTTACAAGAATGAAGGAAACTTTGCAGTCGGGACAAGACCAAATTGAGTGAATAAAAGATTGCATAATGAGTATTTGTTCAACTATAGTGTTACTGATTTGACCTGGCTATGGCTGAGTGAAAGTGATCGAGATATGAAGATACATGTATGAAGAAGTGCTTTGAAAGATCGAACATATCATTTCATTCACAGATAATAGTAGTACGAAATTGAAAAAAAAAAAAATCTCTGCAAAATCATCCAAAAAAGTTTTTACTTGAGGAATAAGGTTTGGCAAAGTGGCTTGATCGATTGTGATTCACTATGACCTTTGCCAACCTGTGCAGTCAATGCTATTTAACTGGTCTAAAATGTTATTTTTATGCATTTTCTCTACATCACTAGAGCAAACACCTCCAGAATCAGACGGTGAAACCGGGAAAGGCGACAATACTGAGGGTGAGAAGAAAATGAAATGTCTTGCGTATATAAGCCTTTTTTTAAGGAGAAAATTGTGTCAAGTAAGTGAGTTAATTCAAAGTACTATCTGCCTATAATAAAGCAATTTGGGTGAGATTGCTTCTCAATATGGCACCGGTATACTTATAAACACATTCATACAATAGAGACAGAGAAAGAGCGAGTGAAAAATTGACGCCGTATAATATTCTTGTATTGAACATGTATTAACCCTAAAGGGGCCGGGCTTTTTTTACTATGCTCAGACCGGAGGGGGGGGGGGGGGGATGGATTCTTCCCCCCCCCCAGTTCTCGGCCATCGGTGGTGCGATCGCGATGAAATTTTGCATGAGTGAGACCCACGTCATAATCTACAAGATTGTGTCATAAGATTTTTTGAAACAATCAATTTCTAATTTTCATTAATTAATTATGCAAATTAAGCTCAAGATGATATTCTAGCTTAATTAAAAGCATTGAGATTCTAATTTTTGATCTGTAAATCTGTTTTAGCATATTCAACAATTGTACATCACAAAAACTTCCAAAACTCATTTCAATTCTTATGTATTTCATTGTTTTCAGAATTTCTTATGTATTTCTTTGTTTTTCAACTGTTGTGTTTTTTCTTTGTGTTTTCATTGGAAATTGTCACTGACCACTTTTCTACCATAATAAGCACAAAATTAATTAATGAAAGTGATTAATTGTAAAAATTATCAGGTTTTTATGACTTTCATGAGAGAACACTGTTTTCCATAGGAAATGTACACAAAATCACAAAATTGTGCCCGTTTTGGGGCGACATTCTGTTACAAAAATGGGCGTGGCTTCGTAAAAGTATGCGCGGACGTTGCAAATTTGGACTCAAAAGTTGCGCGAGACTTGAATGAAGAAAGTCAAGAAGCCTCGCGACGAGGCCTTCTCGCGCTACAGATTTATAGCGTGAAACGTTCAGGGGGGGGGGGGCGGATTCCGCCCCACCCCAGCCCTTTTAGGGTTAATACAAAGCTGTGCACATGAGAAATTGTAACTTTTCAAACTTGCGAATGAAAAACAAAGGAAAAGGTGTTTATTTGTACTTTGTCTTTATAAAATAAGAAAACATCTGTGGACTTTGAAATTACCCGCTTCTCAGATTGCCAGTGTCATCATTCCTCACCGTGATACAGAAAAGTCTTTTAATCTGAAGAAGGGGTATCTTGTTGTTATCATTGGCATAGATAATAATATTTTCTTCCTACCTTTTAAACTGAATATATTAACATTTTCTATCATCCTTCTTGGAGGACAGATTTCTTCTCACTCAGTCTCAGTAGCAATGTCCTGCTACTCCCGTGCGTCTATCGGGGAATTCCCTACCTACATGGTGAGAGCTGGAAGGTAGACGAATGTACAACATGTAACTGCGACAATGCCACAGCAACTTGCGTCATAGAGTCTTGTCAGCCTGCCTTCTGCAAGAACGCCATAAAACCCGAGGGAGAATGCTGCTATATCTGCCCGGATGGTGAGTTTTTTGATCAACTGCCTATAAAGATAAGAGTATGCTATAGCATGCAGCATAACATGTTTGGACCTATTATCCGAACACGAATTGGTGTCGGCCTTAAAGTTCACAAATGCAGTCCTTAAATACATTGAGAAATATCAAAGCTCCTCGCTTTTCTTTTATTCTCGCTTTATCCGATGCATAATGCATATATATTATGCCTCCTCCAGAAAGCGATGGTAAAGCGAGTTACAAGAATGAAGGAAACTTTGCAGTCGGGACAAGACCAAATTGAGGGAATAAAAGACTGCATAATGAGTATTTTGTTCAACTATAGTGTTACTGATTTGACCTGGCTATGGCTGAGTGAAAGTGATCGAGATGTGAAGATGTGAAGAAATTCTTGAAAAGATCGTGCATAAAATTCCATTCACAGAGGAATAATAGCATAAAATTATTAAACAAAAAACCCAAATCTCTGTAGATAGCGTTTTCTTGAAAAAAAAAAGTTAGTCAAAATGGCTTGATTGATAATGAGTCTTCATGGCCTTTGTAAACCTGTGTAAATCAGTACAATTTAACTCGTCTAAAATTGTATTTCTATGCATTTTCCCTACATCACTAGAGCAAACACCTCAAGAATCAGACGGTGAAACCGGGGAAGGCGACAATACTGAGGGTGAGAAGAAAATGAATTGTCTTGCGTAAAGTTTTTTTAACGAGAAAATTGTATGGCGAATGCTGCTATGCCCTGGTGGTGAGTCGTCGTTGTACCCCATAAGACGCGAGGGAGAATGCTGTTTTACCAGTTTTGATTTGATTTGATTTGATTGGTTCTGCATTATATCATTGCTCATGCAGATACATACACATATATCATACACATTGATGGTGCCATGCATAGAAGTGGATATACATAAACATTAATAATTGCTAACAAAGTAAGTTTCTTCATTACCTTTAGAATATACAGCAATACAGTTTCTTCATTTTCTTTACAATGTACAACAGAACATAATCAGTGATGCAATGAATAACGCAGAAGGGCTACAGCGTAAGAATTGCTTGATTAGCATACAGCCCTCGTACATAATACATAACACTTTACAGTGATGTGTGTTTTTTGAGCAACTGCCTATAGATTTTGAGGTACCATGGAGCAAAACCTACTTTGATCATTGAAATAGGCATGCCTAACTAAATAAAACGCGAGTGGTGTCGGTCTTTAAGTACAGAAAAAGACAAACAACCAAACAGTCAACAAAATGAAATGTCTTGAGATATACAAAAAAAAAATCTCAATTTCAGTTGTCAAAACGGATAGTAAAATGTTAGAGGGAGAAATCCAGACCAATGAAAAGTTAGTCTAAAGAGAAGCACAAGAGTGAATATTTCATCAAAATTGGAATAAAATTACGGAAAGGAAATAGTTCTGAAGTTGTCCTAATTTTCACAACGTAGATCTTCAACAGTTAGTTAGACTCAGTATGAATATTGAAATTGATGAGTTCAAAACGTCATCGCGACACGCGTTACCACCTCGTTTGTCGAAACAAAATATCATGATATTGTGTGTGTATGTGTGTATGTGTGTGTGTATGTGTGTGTGTATTTGTGTGTGTATGCGTGCGTATATAAATGTGTGTGTATGTGTGTGTTTGTGCATGTTCAAAGGAAATTATGCCCAATCCTCTGACTGATCTTTTCTTGAAGGTATTCAGCCAGGAATAACGTTACGTTCTGCACTTTTATTGCAGAAGAATCGATTTTTCGTCAGTATTTGAAAACCATTGATGGAAACTAACAAAATCGTCACTACTTTATTGTCATGTCACAAAGTCACAAGTTATGACGTTTTGAAGTTTTGCTAATTTCTGCAAAACAGTTCTTGTACAGTGGGCATGGATATGCAAATGAGTGAGCTAACCATGTCATATCCTCACAATTAGTGTAAAAAAATGAGGAAAATTCAATGTTTCTGTCGTATACTGAAGTCTAAAACATGATACTATTCCTGATTGAGTATCTTCACAATAGTAATCAGTTAGATATAGACACATTACGAGGATTTGAGCCTCAGGCATACCATCTTTGCGTGTGATTGAAAAACTTGGAATTTCTAAATTTTATGTACAAACTATATGGAAAGTTATGAGGGAATGACATGCTCTCTTTTCCATTTGCATATTCATATTGACTGTTCAAGAACTGTTTACCCCAAAAATAGCGAAACTTCAAAATGTCATAACTTCGTCATTTTTCATCCAGTTTCGATCGAAATTATGTCGTTGAACTCATAATATTTTACTCTTTCTTATCAGACTAACTTATATTTGGACTGGATTTTCCCCTTAAACAACTCACTCGACACGTTCACATTATAATTTTTCTGTGGACTTTCGTTCGTCAGCAAGCAATGTGCGACCGAACAAGGTGGCGCTTGAACTCTTTCTGTGTTTTGAGCCCCAGAAAACCCCAATGCACTGTCTAAAATCTCTGTCACATACAGGTTTAAACAGCTTAGTGCACGCAACACCTTTGCCAGGCAGATCTTTTATAAAGATTAAAATGAAAAGGAATTAGCGGCAAGTACAGGTATTATTCTGACGTTTCTGCCTCACCTTTTCCTCTCGTTCCCTCAGTGTAATGGGCCCCAATGATGTAAAGGTTCCTATTCCTCTGGTTTCAAAGTATCATCTGAACATTTCCACATCTGTTTGTTCTTTTCATCTTTTGACATATTAGCTTATGTTTATTCTGAGGAGTATTTGATTTATGTTGTTTTAATATTGATTTGTTTCGCATAGTTCGACACACATTTCGATTGTGCGCAGCGTTGTGTATAATGAAATGCAATGTGCATGTATGGCTTATAGTTTCAGATTCATGTCCACTGTCTCTTGGTACCGATGTCAACCCAGCCTCTTCTTGCGAGCAATTGAGAGAAGAATGCGACAAACCCAGCGGTCGTTACGTGATTGGAAACAGCGCCGTCTCTGCTGAGGTAGGCAGTCTGAGATCTCCGGAAAACTAAACCGTCTTTTTCGGTCCATGACACTATATATTTCCCAAAAATATGACCAATCACCAATTTCGTGTCACAAAGAATTCACGACTATTAGACATCATTGCAACATTATTAATGCAGCTTCACGATCGACTGCTTTTAAATAGTGTCACGCCTTCTTATCAATTCTACTCGTTAGATACACTCCTGCACTCACTAAATGACGAACTCAATGAACAAAACTGCGAAGCTATTGAGAGCAAATATGGTTATAACCCCATAATTAAAAATGAAAGGCGTCACGACTTCTTCACCAGCGAAAAAAAAAACCCAAGTATTTTATAGCCGTTTCAGAAAATTCATAATCACTAAAAACAAGGTGTATCTCCCATCCACTGAATTACTTTTGAATAAAAATTCTCTCGATCCACCTCCATCTTTTCTTCATTATCATTTACACTACCAGTATAAAATTCTTTCCGTTTTAAATACAAACAAATCAAATTCCTTATTTTCATAAGTTCATTCAATATTTTTTTCATAATATTGTTTACCTGTTGAATTGATATTTCAAAAAAGCACTGTAATTTGTCGATGATTGTCGTGCTAGGTAGCTTCCTCACCGATTGACAAATCGTTACTTGTATCTCCTTTTAAGCATAAGTCATTTTTTAAGGCCAGTGATATCGGCAATTTCCTCCATTTTGTATGCATATATATTTTGACATTTCAATAGATTTTCAGACGAGAACAATTTTTGTGTTATTTTGCAATTTCTAAAACAATTTTGTTGATGGTGTGATTTCTTTTTACAATGGACCATAATAATTCAACACCCAGCAGTGCTGGTATTATAGACAAATTCCTTAAGGCCGTGTCACACCCGCCTTGCGTGCGACTTGCAAAGAACAATTTTGACTACCCGGAGGTCCCCGTAGACATCCGCACATGACAGTACCTAGCATGTATCTCAAAAGTAGTCGCCCGGAGGTGCGCATGCATATTGTTTTACCCGCAACCGAGTTTAGGCCCTGTCACAGCCTTTCCGGGCAAGCTACTCGGGCTTGTTACGTGTAGGGATTTTCTAGCATACCGGACATTCCTGAGGGCGGAAAAGGATTTGTGCGAGTCCGCGCATGTGTCTTACTTGCTGGACGCGTTATACTTGCGAGTATACTGTGTGACCTTTGTACCGGTCGCGTGGGGGCTGACAACTTAGTGAAGGAATTCCTCTAATGGAATGGCTGAAATCTCACAGAATTTCATTATCTTGGCTGCATACGGGACTGCGAAGTACCTGCGTGGGAATTGCCTGGGAAGTACTGCCGCTAAGGGTCTCCTACTGGCGTTCTGCATGGACCTCTACGGGCATTCCCGCGACTCACCCGGAAAAAGTTTTGGTCATGCTCAAAACTTGGCTGCGGTTAAATCGGACTTGCGTGAGCACCTCCGGGCAACTACGCGCTAGATACTGTCAGGCGCGGACCAACTGCGGAGAGCTCCTTGGAGTAAATTTGTTTCCCCGCAAGTCAAGCCGCAGAAGTTCCCCCGTACGGTATGACAAGGCATGAATGAAAATTGCAAACATTCTTGTTCGCCCGCTGAAAATCTTCTACGTGCTGGAAACTACCTCCTCGCCACAAGCCCGCGTTATGGTGTGACACGGCCTTTACAGCAATGAATGTTGACAAGAGATGTAATCAACCTTCCACATTAGATGGCATTAACTTGTCTTACAATTATTATCTCTCATACTCTTATAAAAAGTATTACTCTTAAGTTAAGGAAAGCCGTTGTCTTTACTGTATTTAGCCATAATTTGGGCCCATATTCGACATGCAGCATCAAGCTAATGAGTTGATTGTCTGTAACCTTCTTGTTGTGCACTGTAGGTCTATTGTGAAATGGACCTTCTGGGAAAGGCCTGGGTTCGTTACGGCATGTCTAGCATGGGAGATGTCTGGAGGTATGTGGATGAAAAGGAGATCGAGGCCAAGCTTGAGATCATCTCTTTATCCAGCATCGAACAGATGATAGCACTCAACTTCACCAACTTCCACGTCGAGACAGATGTGGACTTCAAGTTGAGAGCCCATGACGGGATGAATCCATCTCGTCTGACGATGCGAACTATTCCAGAGTTGGCGCAGAAGGCGGTGTACATTGACGGTTTTGCCGAAGATCGCATCAAGATCAAGTTCTACAAGAAAAGCGGTAAGACTCGTAGTGATTGCTGAATTCTGAGATGCAAAACGTATAGGCCCTATGTACTAGTGAATTCGTCAAGTAATGTTTAGTATTAGAGATATTTGTTGTTCAGTTAGGCCCATCTTTGACACTATGATTAGTGTTGTTCTACAACAATTGCTTTCTGCGCCTGTATACACGATGTAATCGAGCTCAAAAAATATCATTGTATCCCGTTCGGTACTTGGTATGTTTAAAATTGAGCTGTAAATCAGAGACTCAAAATTCTCAAATACAGAGTCATTTTAAATTTGGGAAGGTAAAATATGACAAAAAGGGGAGATATATAGTGGAGAAGGCTTGAAACAAAGTTTTACTTGTGAGATTGGCCAATTAAGGGAATTATAGAAAAGGACCGAAAACGGGGAAAACATGATTATATCTTTACCTCTAAGTAACTTATGACCGACATCCGATCAGGAGACCTTGCACTTTAATGTACAATGATGCACAGGATAGAGTGCGTTAGTGAAGGTGCGGCGCACTCGAGAGTATTGACAATGGTGCAACATGCACTCGGCGCACATAAATAATCCTGTGCATCATTTGTTTTATAAAATGGGTCGAAAACTAACAGCATTTTTCACGTACCTTTGTGGGTCAATACCAGTCAGCTACATGTAGTACTCGCTCAAAAGTCAAGATGTCCGAAGATGTTCGTCCCAAACATTTACGCACGTCGCACTCGGAAATCCCGCACATACATGTATATGTATCAGCTGTACGTACCACAAGAGTATAATACGTACGATGTGTGTTATGCACAAGAAAGGCCGGCTGGCAGCCCGAACTAAAAGTTGTTTACAGGATTGACAGCGCGTATAGCGCGCATCCATTTTCAATGCTTATCAGTCTATCGATCATATAATTTCTTGTATTACGTGTGGGGGGAATGCAGCCTACAAGCTCAGCTTTTTAGCATTCCTCCCCATTTCCAACATTTTCCTATACCTACAAGTTTTCTGTAAATTTATCCTTTGCTTTGTATGATGAAATTTATGCACTGTATTCAATTTTTGTAATATATTTATATGTTTTTGTTGGAAATGAAAAATAAATGAATGAATGAATGAATGAATAGTAGCGCGTGACGCACTTGTAACAACTGATTAAGTGCGCACTGCTAGTGTAAACATTGTGACGTCAGGCCGTGCATGTTAGTAAGGAAATAATGCACGCACACGTGACTCATTTCAGCGCTTCCAATTGGCTACATTCTTGAACCCATTTTATAACATGCGGTGATGTATTTTCTAGTATTGTAAGTGTGCCTATGCTTTGTGTTTACGTATGGCTCTTACAGAGTTACAATGAAGCTTCACTGCACCGGTATCTTCTCTCATAACTGAATTAAATACAGTATGCATGTTCATTACTCATAAGAATCTCTGCAACTGTACAAGTTTATAGTTCTATACGCCTTTGTAACTTTTCTCACTGAGTTCCCTTTTGCATTGTGTTTGTACCCAGTCGATGCCATCCAGTGTGTACCAGGCAGCGGTCAAGATGGTGAAGGGAAACTTCCCAGCAAATGTGGGCATGGTGGCACGCCCCCTGATTACAGCAGTTCTGAGCCGATGTTCTTCCAGTCTGTTCATTTCTTGCCCTGGGCACCATCTGCAAGGCTGGCACGCCTTTCTCAGGGGAAACTCCCCCGAAACGTGTACACCTGGAATGGAACTTACTACTTCGTGTATGCCAGAAACTAGTTGCCAAAATGTAGTGTTTTGATGACATGGTTTGTAGATAAGAATAAAGTTCGTGTGATTTAGAAAAAAACACACAACAGTATTACATTTTCTTAGATTGTATGTTTCCTTTTTGTGATTAAGAAAAGAAAAGAAAACAGTGAGCGTAAATCCGGTAGAGCAGTACAGAAAAAAACATATCTAGGGCATTAACTGTAACCAAATAAAATCAAATGATGTACTCCTGTGCAGTCTTATCTCAGGAAATATCAATTTTTTAAAGTTGAACGTCGGAAAATATATAAAATTCTTTTAAATTTCGTTTTTATTTTTCACTCTTGTCTGTTTGCAACGCTCTTTTCAAGTACATAAGTGTGCATTAACATGGTACATTATGAAATTTAATGCAGTCTTATCTTTACTTGTCGAGATAGCCAGTCCTGATTTTTTCCATGCTCTGTATTTTCCCATTGTGACGTCACCTCTTCATCTGATTTTTGTGGTTACTTCTGATGGGCCCTATTTTCTTCTTACATGTTGTATGAAAGAAAAGACAAAGAATAAAACTCTGATTGCATAATACAATTACAGCAACAAACTTTCCCTGTTTGGTTCCTTTTTCCTAACATCTCTGTTCGATTCATATTGGATTCGTGTGTGCGCACGTGTGTGTGTGTGTGTATGTGCGTGTGTATGTGTATGCACTTATTGTGTCGATGAGAAAACATGGACAGTAATGAAAGAATGGTATGAGTGGTTTTACATTAAGAGTGTGAATCAAATATATTGCATATCAGTAATATTCTTAAAAACTAAATTGAGAATTATTATGTTCCACAAGCGGTGTGCAAGAAAGACTTGCTGTTGTTTTTTTGTTTTTGTTTTTCTTAGAGGAGCATTCTTATATGAAATGGAGATAGCTTGTAAAATGAAATTTATGAGATGTATGCTTCGGAGAGTAATAGAGTAATAAAAGTGAATAATCTCTCCACGAATGATACGTTTAGAGAGTTTTAATTTTTGTTACATTTTAGCCGAATTTAAGTGGAATAGATGTTTTAATGATGCTTTTTGATAAGGAGACGCAATGAACCTCTATAACGGAATGTAACTTTTCTTTCATTGAAAAAGACGGGAAACATTTCGTTTCATATCATGCTATTTATATGCCATACACAAACAATACAAAATTATTTACATATAGGTGAAAAGGCGTAGATAATAGTGGGAAGTGAATATGACACTTAACAATGAAGGAAACATCAATTAACCAAATGATACATAGGCATAAATGTACACACACACACATGCACGCATACAAATGCAAGGTAACATTACACTGACTGAAAAATGCAGAAAACATTTCATTGCATGTCATGTTTCTTAAATCCAAATCAAAACAATAAAAGATTATCAAAACAGTAATTTGCAAAAGTAGGTAAAATGACATATTAAGATCATACAATGAAGTGAATACAATTTACGTGAAAGAAACATCAAATAGTGTGAAGTGTTTGTTTATCGAGGAAGATAATTAAACATATAACTGCACTTCAGTGTTATGTAATCTTTCTCTCGCCACAGGGGTATGCCCCAATTCTCTTAAGATAGCGAAAGTTGTTCCAGTATTTAAAAAAAAAAAGCGTGACCCTTCTGTTTTGAGTAATTACCGACCAATATCTATACTCTCCAGTTCATCCATTAAAAAAAAAAAAATCACATACGGCTCTATCATTTTCTTCATAGGAATGATCTCCTCTCATCCCAAATCAGTTCATTTTCAGAAGGGATAGTCCAACGACCTGGCAACAACTCACTTATTGGATAAAATCACTGAATCACTAGCTACGAGTAATATAAAACAAAATGATGGGTATATTTATGGATCTTTCCAAAGCGTTTAACACTATAGATCATGATATTGTAGTTTAAGTTACAACGATATGGCATTCGTGGTTAACACTTTCCATGGATTATTGATTGCTTATCGTGTAGAAAGCGATATGTATAACATCATTTAAATCATCTGTATCTCGAAAATCTTATACTATTTGTGATGTTTCTCACTGATCAATTTTGGACCCTTTCCTGTTTCTTACATACATCAATGATATCATAAAATCAACCACTTTTCCACTGGTAATATCGCCTATCACAAAGTTAAACCATCCACTTTTCGACTTTGTAAGTACGTTATCCCATCATTAGTTCAATAACTTATCCACTTTGCTATGACATTATATAGGTTTTCCCATCCATTTTCGCACTTTTGTCATTCAATATCAAAGATTTATTATTCAATTTCGTCCCGAGAAGCACGTGGAACGCAAATCCTAACTTCAATTTCGTCAATTGTCACTGTAATTCGTTTTTCGTCTAACATTTTCGAAGACATAGCATTCAAAATCGTCAATTGTCATTCAAATTCATCCCTCCCGCTGACGAATCGCAGAATGTGAAGATCAAATTCGTTTTTGTTCACATAATTTCATGAATTTTGCATTCATATTAGCCAGATGTTGTCGTCTGCGAGACGATACGTCTGTTTGTGTCTGTGTGTACTCAGATTGCTTGTGTGTGTGTCTGTATCTGTGGCTCTGTATGTGTGTGTGTGTGTTTGTGGGGGGGGGGGGGGGGGAGGGAGACACTTGTGTCTATGTTAACTCCCGAATGTAAAATGTGAATGGTTACAGAAAAAAATGCATAAATGACTGGGAAATCACGCCGGATAGAGATATGAGAGGAATATGAATGAAAATTTAACGAAAATGATTGACAAAAGACGAAATCGATCTTGCTGTTTTGAGTGCTGCGAGTGAGACTGATGAATTTGAACTGTATATGACGAAAATGTATGCCAAATGACTAAATTGAATGGACTTTATTTGAAAATGAACGACGAAAGACGAATTTGAAAGTAAGATTGGCCTATTCCCGACATCCCGCGACGAAATTGAAGTAACGTTATAAATTTGTGAAATTGAATGAAAAAAAGTTTGAAAATGAATGGGAAAACATATATCAATGTTGGACCAACATTATACCAATTACTTTTCAGCCACGTAATGACGTTATCCGAACGTTAGACCAACCATGTATCGACCACTTTTCCATCGTGTTATGACGTTACCCAACGTTAGACCAACATTATACCAACCACTTTTCCACCACATTATGACTATCCCAGCGTTATACCCACCCATTTTTAACTGTGTTATTGTCTTATCTGAAATCAAACATTCTTCCACCTTGAATAATCCGTTGGCCCAATGCCAGAAACATGACGTGTACTGAACATCATTTTGGCCGTGAGACCAGCATTAGCCCAACATTGAATGCTTGACGTTAGACTTAAAACTAAACTAATTTTCCGCCTGGTTATGACGTTAGTCCAACGTTATGCCAACCACTTTTCCAATGTGATATGATATTGTCACAAAGTTAAACCAACCACTTTTCGACTTTGTAATGACGTCATTCGAACATTAGAGCAACCACGTTTCCACCTTGTTATGAAGTCTTCCCACCCTTGGGCAAACGTAATACCGACCACTTTCCAGCACATACTGGCGTTAGACCAACGTTTGAACCAGCATTTAACCCAACGTCAGAATTGACATGACATTACAACAACGCCATTTTGGCAGGCCGACCAACATTAGTCGACGGTGGAGCGTGATGTTATGACGACGTTGGTGCAATACCATACCAATACGCTATATACACTATTTTTCAACCTTCAATGATATGTTGGGCCTACGTTGCGTTGGTCCAATGTCATGCATGTACTCTGGCCCAATACCAAAATATTAACCCAACGTCATATTGGCCGTTAGGCCAACATTGGCCAAAAAGTGAAAGTTTGTTGTTAGATCAACGCTGGTAAAGTGTTGGTAGGCCTTACAGATCAACTTTTTGGTACAACATCAGAAACATAAGAGAACCTTAGTCACAACGTCGTTTTTGCCAGTAAGCCAACATTTGCCCACAGTGAAACTTGACATTGGAACGACGACGTTGGTACATTTTCAGACCATTATTTATCAACCAATTTTCCACCTTGAATGATCCGTTGACTCAATGTTGGTTCAATGTCACGCTAGTGTGTTGGTCCAACGTCAGCGAAATGACTTTAGCCCAACGTCGTTTTATCCGGCGGCATACATGCCAACATTTTGTTTTGAGAAAGCGGAAGAATCCAGGCGGGGAAGGTTGTCGGAAGGGGTGGTCTTACTCACCTTCCAGAGCAGGGAAAATGCGCAAAAGTGGTGTTGAGAGTATCATAAACCAACACAAATCAACATGACTGTGGATTTCAGGAGACCTTTAAAGGCATAATTTACCATTTGCAGATGAAACAAAAACCCAGCACTAGTGCTTCAACATAGTTCTAAAATGTGAGGGATATATATAGAAACAACCTATGTAATGATTTGAAGCAGTATAATCGATGTTAAAGGCAGCCGATCGCCATCCCTAATGGTACGTAAACTCCGAACGACCGAAGTTTGTGCATGCAATTGCGCAATGCTACCACTGAGACAAGTGTGTGTGTGTATGTGCGTTGTGTGTACGCATCATACACAAACATTGTCACCGCGAGCTGCGGTGATTGGAGGAGAGAGGCCAGAAGACGCTGCGGCGTGTGTGTGTGTGTGTGTGTGTGTGTGCGTGTGTGTGTACGCATCATACACAAATATTGTCACCGCGAGCTGCGTTGATTGGAGGAGAGAGGCTAGAAGACGCGTGGCTCTTTCGGCCTCTCTTCATGTGCATGCGCACTGAGAGTGTGCGTCCATTCGGAAGCTCTCGTGGCTCGCTGGAACAGCCATTTTGGGTTAGGAGATGAGCACAGGGAGCTCTCTTGTAGCCTACCGTATTTTCGCTGACCCATTGAGCCAGCGCTATTCTCATTCGGGGGTCACTACATTTGATACAGAATGGGGGAGGCAGCGTGTTGCGTTCGTCTCCGTGCCGCACAAACCACTCGCCACGACTGAGTGTCTTTAAGTATTGTTAGATATACAAAATGTGAACAATAGTTGTAATAAAAATGTTTCCAGACTATTATAAACCGTCTAGAGTTATGGTTTAATGAGAATAATAGTGATATCTCCTTATATTTTAGGCTTTATTGCAAAACTGTTAGATGGTTATGTTTTGTGGTACAACTGACCTACATATACATGCTTCAAAAGAGATATATTGAACATCTTTAAAATCACCATCTCTGCTCCCAAAAGTGAACATTACCTTTAAGGGTGACAATGGGGAGGGAAGTT
Organism: Diadema antillarum; assembly: GCF_040938485.1. Classification (NCBI taxonomy): domain Eukaryota; kingdom Metazoa; phylum Echinodermata; class Echinoidea; order Diadematoida; family Diadematidae; genus Diadema; species Diadema antillarum. The sequence continues at coordinate 1,205,740 of NW_027270968.1, read as the reverse complement.
CTCGCTCTGTATAGCGCAATGGATGTCTAGGTAAGGTGGGTGGAATGCACAAAGACTCACGCTCCTAGGGGATTTCATCTTAGGGGGGGGGGGGGCGGTTAGTCTGCGAGGGAGCGAAGCGACCGAGCCCGAGCGAGCGGAGCGAGCGAGGGGGGGGGGGGAGGGTGTGGTAGGGGGGTGTCCCCCCTCCCACGGTAAGAACTTTTTGCATTTTGATGTTGTAAATGGTGCAATTTGATGCATGTTTTTGCGCGTTTTTTCGACGTGAAACAGTCCCACTTGTTTAAGGTTGCAGTATACTTTACTGTAGTTTATCATTGAACAATTTGCCTATAAAATGGTATGATTTAAATACACTTCTTGTATTAATTCTTTTTCACTGAATATCATGAACGCGACTGAACCCGAGCGAACGGAGCGAGCGCTGGGGGAGGGGAGGGTGTGGGAGGGGAGTGTCCCCCCTCCCACGGTAAGAACTTTTTGCATTTTGATGTTGCAAATGGTGCAATTTGATGCATGTTTTTGCGTGTTTTATCGATGTGAAACAGTCCCACTTGTTTAAGGTAGCAGTATATTTTACTGTAGATTATCATTGAACAATATGCCTATAAAATGGTATCATTTAAAAACACTTCTAGTACTACTTCTTTTCACTGAATATCATGAACGCGACTGAACCCGAGCGAACGGAGCGAGCGAAGGGGGAGGGGAGGGTGTGGGAGGGGGGTGTCCCCCCTCCCACGGTAAGAACTTTTTGCATTTTGATGTTGCAAATGGTGCAATTTGATGCATGTTTTTGCGTGTTTTAACGAGTTGAAATAGTCCCACTTGTTTAAGGTTGCAGTATATCTTGATGTAGATTATCATTGAACAATTTGCCTGTAATATGGCATGATTTAAATACACTTCTTGTATTAATTTTTTTTCACTGAATATCATGAACGCGACTGAACCCGAACGAGCGGAGCGAGCGAGGGGGGAGGGGAAGGTGTATGAGAACTTTTTGCATTTTGATGTTGCAAATGGTGCAATTTGATGCATGTTTTTGCGCGTTTTATCGACGTGAAACAGTAACATTTGTTTGGTAGCAGTGTATTTTGATGTAGATTATTATTGAACAATTTGCCTATAAAATGGTATCATTTAAATAATCTTCTAGTATTAATTCTTTTCACTGAATATCATGAACGCGACTGAACCCGAACAAGCGGAGCGAGCGAAGGGGGAGGGGAGGGTGTGGGAGGGGGGTGTCCCCCCCCCCCCCCCTTCCCACGGTGAGAACTTTTTGCATTTTGATGTTGCAAATGGTGCAATTTGATGCATGTTTTTGCGTGTTTTAACGAGTTGAAACAGTCCCACTTGTTTAAGGTTGCAGTATATTTTAGTGTAGATTATTATTGAACAATTTGCCTATAAAATGGTATCATTTAAATAATCTTCTTGTATTAATTCTTACACTGAATATCATGAACGCTGTCTGTTCAGCAATCAAACAGAAAAAGCATGCACACGAGGGTGTAGATAGGGGCATATCCCCTCCCACACGAACGTGATTTTGCGTTTTCAGACCTGAAATTCAGCGATCTGGTGCACATTTTTGGTGCAATACTTTTTCATCGAAGTGTTAAAATCACGGAATTTAGCTCTTATTCCGAATGTGCACCATCTGTGTGTATGTATAAAGTCTAGTGAGGTAGAGCTTAGGGGAAGGGGGATTTCCCCTCCCGCTCGCGGAGCTTTTGCGTTTTTAGAATTGAAATAAAGCGATCTGGGTATAGCCACAATCTACTTCTATGCATGGCGGAAGGGTAGGGGGGGGGGAGGGGCGGGCGAGCAGGAAGAAGGCGTGGGCGAGTGTTATCTCCACCCTTCCCTTCCGATGGAGCTTTTGCCTTTTTAAGGTTGAAATTGAGATATCTCGTATACGCATATTTGATGGAATCAACATTTGGGAAATCACCAAAAAAAAAAAAAAAAATACTGATGGGGGGGGGGGACTGAGGGAGGAAAGGGTCGATTAAAAGGGGAAACTCCCCTTATACATGAGGGAACCTTGAGTTTTCGGAATATAAGTGATAAGTCTTGTGCACTCGGAATTATTCATAATTTTTTTGCAAATCTAAAAAGTGTACTAAGCTAGGGAAAGAGGCACAGAGGGGGAGGGTTTGGGAGGGGGTATCCCCCTCCCAAGCACGAGAGATTTTGCATATTTTGAATTGAAATTCAACGATCTGGTGCACACTTTGAGTGAAATATTCAAAAAGATATCTTATTTGATGAAAGGTTGCAAAGGAGACCCGCTTCATGTGCATGCATACAGTATACACGCTTTTTTTTTTTCCGCCTCCCAAATCCCCGGTCCAAATCTTAGGGGGGGGGGGGGGGGGGGGGTGGGGGGCGACCGCCCCCATCGCCCCCCCCCCCCCCCCCCCCCCCCGGCTACGCCAGTGCCAAGGAGCAGACAAACACGTATTTTTCAATTCTCTTCTTCATGCCATCGAGATATCTGAAAAGCAACTTTAATTGGTTTTCATCAGTCGACCGTGCATTCGGTACTTAGCAGTCTGGCACCCTGTACCTCGTTGAACCTACATCGTCACTTCAACAGACTCTCGATATGGATATCACAACATACAAAGGTGTAGAAAGCACCCGACCGCCATCAAGATCAATATATTTCACATCATTTTTTGGTGCTATTTGGGCTTTGCTTAGTATAACAATATGGCAGAGGTCATTTTACGAAACGAAAGTCGCTGTTCATTTTCCCTTTTGTTAATTTTTTTTTCATTCATGTTCTCAAAACGAAACAAAATCAAAATCCACAACCTCCAGATAATTCTTTGCCACCCACTTAATACTACGACCTATACCCAAACACGCATAATTGAATGTAGCACACACACACACACACACACACACACACACGCACACACACGCATAAACATATTACATCATAAATTTACAATAACACCTAAACACCTGTTGTTTATATATTTTCCCACTTTGGATATTCTCACTTCTCATAGTAGATGTACAACTCTCGAATGGCAATTATGAACACGATAATGACTGAGAGAGTGTGAGCTGCAGTCTACAGTGCTTTTGACCAGAAAAAGAAAATAAAAAAGAAAGACAGAGTCATTAATGGTGCTGGCTACTTGCTTGGGATTTGAAGGATATGGGCGGTACGCTTGAGTTCATACTGTTTTCATAGCCATGAGCCCTTTGAAATACATAGAATAATTTGTCTTTTATCAGTGATGGTACTGATAATTACACTGTTACTGTTTTACGACCTTGTACTGATTCATCACGCGTCATAGCCATCTGGGAAAGCGGGTGGGACAACGTCGGCTTAGCTTTGGGAAAACGGCATGAAAAGATAATGAGTACTCATTAGACAAAGTCTACAATTTAAAACTGGTTATAATATCTAAAAGACTTAAATGTTAAAAGTATCAATGCTGGGATTACATTTTGAAGTATGTGAGAAATTATCACTGCATTCTTGTTACGTTTTTCACAATTTCAAATTGTGTTATTACAAAGTATTTTCACATTTGGATTATTGTGACAAAAGTGTCATCCACTTGATAAGCATTTCACTAAGCTTTATCTTCACGGGGGTTATTAAGTAGATGACATACTTTTCTTTGAGCTGTGAAATAGAGACAGGAATAGATTGGGGAGATGCAGAAGAGTTGAGACAATTTTTTTTCCCTATTTTTGGAAATATTTCATAAGCAATCTTAGCTTATAACAAGTGTTTGTTACCAAATCAATGTACAACTATAAAGCTGTTTTGTATCTTTTGAATGTTGTTTTTGATCAGTTCCTATAAAATAAAATTAAAAAAAAAAAATCTGTGAAAATAAAAATTTCAAGTGATTTTACGCTATCACGTTAAGCTCTTTCGTACTAAATGCAAAACAGCAATGACCCTGTACACGAAAGGAAGTATAATGATAATTTGAGTCAGTGAGGCATTGGGGTCATCCCGCGAGACCGACGCCCACGAGTTCGACATTGAAAACAGGTCCACAAGTCGTATATTACACAGCCCATGAGTTCGACACCAAAAACAGCCCACGAGTTCGACAGGTACAACACTGGCCTCAATGTGTCGGTCTCGTGAGCCTTGTTAGCTTAGTGTCGAACTCATGAGCTGTATTATTCGTGAGTTGTATACTAGTAACTCGTGGGCTGTATGACACCTAGCCTGTATGACACGTGGGCAATACGACTCGTGGCTGTCGGTCTAGTCCACTGCCTGATCATCTACCGATAGCGCGATAAGCTATGGAGCGGCGCACTGAGGTGGATGCGTAATGATGAAAAACGTCCAGAATCTGGACTACTGTCGGTCTCGTGACGTGCACCCGAGGCATCTGTCGGGTGTGTTGTTTATTGGTGGTACCACCGGCAGTCTCTCTGTTGCGGGTTGAGCTTTTTTCTCCATCCTAGATCCGAACTCGGTCAGTCTTTCAGAAGCAGTGTACCACGTTTGCAGAATGTAGGTCATTCATGTTCTGTTTTGTTGATACTGTTCAACGGAATTCGTTCCTCGTCATTTTCCGAGATCAGCGAGAGTACCTGAAGAATCCTTGAAGAATTACAGTAAAAAAAAATCAATGTAAGTGTTGTACTTTCATTACCACATCAAACATTGTGAAGCAGAGACCTAAAAGCATCATAATGGTGTAGCATTAAATACACTAGCCTGGAACTCTTAACTGAAACAGCGCCTTATATCATAATGTCTTTGACAACTGCACTTTCATCTGCATTTTCTTTGTTTTGCTTTGTCCTGACAGGTACAAGCGTATGTATCAGGCTGAAGCCTGATGACATACCTTGTTTAATCGTCCGCCCGTTCTCTTTTTTTCATCTTATTTAATGTTTTACCTTATTCCGATGGTCCTGAATCTAAATCCACATTTATTTTCTTATATAAATTGTAACAAATTGCAAATACTGCAATGATAATTTCTTCGTTGGTATTGAAAACGAATGTGGATAATGACACTCTTTCATCTGCCATAAACCCTGAGAACGGCGGGAAACCGCCAGAAAAATTAAACATGCAAGTTTAATTTTCTGTGGCGGTCTTGGCGGTTTGAAATGGACCGTGTTCAAAACGCCGTTCACCGTATAAAGAACGGCATCCTCCGAGTTTGCACCGCAAGATCCGTGATAATACTGTGTTAACACCGCCATAAGTTTTCATGCAAAAACAAATGTTGAACTTAAAAGAGAATAATGCGTCCGGCGACACTTCGTGGTGGAGAAATAAAAAAAAAAAAGCAAAGATAAGCCCATAATACAAGATCGTTCCTTTGTCAGCAGAGTTTAGAGTTGGGAGTAGGCCTATAGATGTTGACTGAGCTACAGAATGACGGTGAATAAACATTGCAGATTGTTGTGCAAAAATGATAACCTCATTTTGTAAAATTGTCTGATGTTTGTGAACAGGGCCAAGATCTATGAGTACAAACTATAAGTGCACCTATCTGCTTAATGCTCATGAGCATCACGATTAACATGAATATCTTCTATGCCACACTCTAGCTTGATGTATAGGGAGGGACAAGGACCAATCGTCCTGAAGCGGGAACACAACAACATAAACATAAGAAAGTAAATTTCGGAGGTTTCCTCTTTCTTTTACAATGTCCTCATAGAGCAGTAATATTCGAAATTTTGAGAAAGCTGCTAATAGTCCATAATAATGATTTAAATTTCCACATGTGTATGATTTTAGCAGTCATTTGAATTTGAATCACGATGCAAGAAGGGCTTCATCAAAGTAAAGATCAGTTACCAAGTCGTCAGTGACTATTTCCGGAAAATACTGATACATTAAACTTCTTTTTTTTTTCACATGTAACAGAATTTAATTAGGCAGAACAGGGTAACTTCACATCTTGGGATCTATAATGGCGGCCAGGTTGCATGCCACCTTTTTATGTCTTTTTAGAATAACAAAATTATTAGTCATATCTCTGTGTTCTTAAGTATTAGACTGTCATCCCTTGGAGGGGATGTTAACCTTTCGAATACGCATAAAACATCGAATAACAGTTATTAGGCGCCTCAGGGAACTTATCCCTAGGGACATTTACCCCCCCCCCCCCCCCCCCCCTCCGGAAATACTGGTTAGAGTAAGTATTAGGGTTAGGGTTAGGTTAAGGGTTTGAGTTTGAGTTTAGGGTGTAGGGTTAGGATTGGTTTCAGGATTAGGGTTACACAAAGTGTGGGATTAGGGGAAGGGTCTGGGCCAATTTCCCTAGAACCCTATCGGGATATGAAGGCTAATCTTATGCATATAGATTATCATTATGGCTCCATACTACAAGATATACTAGACACCAATTGATTTGACAAAAATCTTTCGATTGAAAAAAAAAAATTACGCAAAGATGCCAATTATTGGTTTTCACCGTGTGGGTTCCAACCTGCCGAATCACTTTAGAGCATAATCACTATTATAGTCCTCCTGCAGTTTCCTGACATTAGGAGAAGGTAACGAAATTACCAATTTTATACCACGGAATGAGTCGGAAATAGATTGACACAATGAATACATCCGCTCTTTACCATGTCTAGCAAGCAAAAAAAGTTTCAAATTACCCGGTTAATACCATTGGAATGACAAGGATGGCTGCAGCGACGTAAAAAGTAACCGGAGTCATGCCAATGCTGACGGTGTAGGTAAATTGTCCGTCAAAAAACAAGTAAGAAAGGCCGATGGCAAGTGACAATGGCACGGCTAGCATGGAAAACGCCGCATCTGTTATAAATCAAAGCAAATGGATGCAATTCATCAGGAGTGGATATTCACAACAACAACAACAACAACAACAACAAAAATCGTTAAGGTCTACGCTTTTCGAACAAGACCATTTGTCTTGTCATTTTTCATGTTCCTAGCATAGCAGAAGTACAGTATGCAGTATCAGTTCAATCATCATTGGCCTTATGGTGTTATTAGTGGAAGTAGTGGTAAACTAAATTAACTTTACCTTTGGCATGAAGAAGGTATACAATAATCAATATATATATATATATATATATATATATATATATATATATTTATTTATATATTGTAGATATATATACATATATATATATAGTGATTATATGTTATATTGTATTGAAAAGTATTGAAAACAAAATATTGAAAGAGTTATTACAGAATAAAATAATGGGTGAATGAGCTGCATCGTATAAAAGAATGTAATTATAAGCTTCTATATAATTACAAATTAGAATCATTTGACAAATAATTCAAAGCACTGATGAGAGTATCTTTTTTGTATATATTGTGCCCAAAACGTACGGAAACAATCACTCATATCAGTTTTTGTTGTATTCACAGTTAAAGATAATAATATATCAATAGGTTGAATGTTTGAAAATTGATGTTGATATAAGATATCATGTTATATGATGTTGTTCTGTTTTACTATGTTGGCAAAAAAAGACGTCTCTCTTATGTTTTATATGATCATGTCATTTTAATGTTGTTCATGTAATTGTGTATTGTATATATTTTTTGTTTTGTAAAAGGCATGTGAACAAAACAAATATCCTTGATAAAGACATACATGTATGTGTGTATGTGTGTGTGTGAGTATGTGTGAATACGTTTGTTTGTATACTGATGTCTATGAAGTACATTTATTTCTGCTCTCATTATTTTCGACTAAACGTGATATGTACTTTATAAATAATCAAAAGGTATTGCGAGTTTTTTGTACATCATTTCTTGGTGTTATGTTAGATGAACATCTTAATTGGGCGCCTTATACAGATGATGTTTTGCATAAAATATCCTGTGCAACAAACGTGATTTATAGGATAAGACATTTCTTATCGTTAAGGATTTTATTATATATTTATAACGCCACTATATTGCCACATTTAACACATTGTTCAATGATTTGGGGCCAATGTGCAAAATCTGTTCACACTTAAGAAAAGGTCATTACGTGCAATAACAAATTCTCACCCTTCAACACCTTCCCAGCCTCTGTTTAAAAAGTTCCAGCTTCTTACTTATTTGATATATGTAAACTACAAACCGCCTCATTTATGTATAATGTATATTCATAAGATATTACCCTCTGTCTTTGATGACATGTTTAAATATACGAGAGATATTCATTTATATAACACTAGACAAACTGGTAAGATATTACCTCTTCTCAGATATGTTACATCGCAAAGATCTATTAAATATCAAGGAGTACATGTTTGGAGTTCTGTGCCTGATGAAATGAAGTTATGTCCTATCCTTGTCTCTTTTAAACGCAGATATAAAAATATTTGTTGAATAATTATAACTGAAGTTTCTGCAGAAATTTAATCTAATGTTCATGTGATATCTGCATTGTGTATTTTTTTTACTTATTTTTCACTCATAGTTTGCCTGTTTTCATTTTTTTTTCTGTTTTTTAATCGTCTTTCTTTCCCTCCTTTTAAGCGTATCTCATAATGCACATAAAAGCTCAAGTGGGAGTCCAGCCGTAGAAAGGTTAATGGCCTCTACTGGCTCCTCCATTTTCTCTCTTAGAATTTTCTTTCTCTTTTTTTTTTCTCTTCATTGTGCTTGTTTTTGTTGTACATGTATACTGTTACCGAATGTAATGTTATCATCTTCACCTTGTTCTTTGTTACATGTATTTTAATGAGAATTTGGAAATAAATGAAATGAATAATATTATGAGAAGTATAAATAATGAAATTGACGTGAATTGAAAAGAAAAGAAAAAACACGTGTTTGAGAGCACAGAAAACAGAATACAACAGGGAATGAAAAACCAATTCTAAGAGAGTCCACATACATAAATCCACAAGGAGTAAGAAAACAAATAGCAAGCTGCAAATTTCCTCGACACCTAGGGACGACAGAGTTAGCATTTTCTGTGAAAGCTGATGATCAAATGGAATATAACCGGTTGAACTTACCCCGTTCTTCAGCCGAGTCAAGTCGTGAGATGAGGTTTCTACCAAGAGGTTCCGGTAAAGAGCGCAGGAGACCTACAGCAGAAGCTAAAGAAATTTTTGGAATGCGATAAATTTTCAGCCTGCTTTGCACTGTTAAGTTACAATTTCTAGGAGTTTGTGAAAGTACATATTTGGCAGTTTACAAGCACCAGTCAGGAATTTGTCAAGCGGATATTTTTGATATTGCAAAAGGTTTGAGAATGCACTGCCATACACGTATCACTGTACGAAGCATATTATAAATATTGATTACGGAGTACACGCACCACAACACAATGTTGGTAAACATGGAAATAAAAAGCGGCATGTGGAGAGAACAGGTCTACTTGAAAATAAAACATTATGTTCATCACCATTCCGAATGAAAACAAAGATAAATTAATTATGAGTCAATCTTTCACAGATTCGTTTATCTCAATTCACATCATTACAGAAGTGATGTTTGGCATTTTATTCACTTAAATTGCATATTGGCTGTATATTCTCCACTCTTTAAACAATTTCGACTTCACTTCTTGTATATAAGTTCTGTTTAGATCATCCTTTTGGAGGCCTTTCCTCAGACAACGCGTGAAATCAAGGAGGTATAAGAAATGGAGTTCCAACTGGCTGTAATTATTCAATCAGTTATCACTATTCTATTGTTGTACACAGGAATTCCACAGGATGATCAATGCCTTTGATGACGGGGTTTGATACCGCCGTCTTAGCTCTTGCTGAGCAATCGGAAAATTCATTTCATTAACTTAATGTTGGATATATTTTGCTTGATTATCTATCAAATGAAACGAAATCTCACTTAATGATAAAGTACATTAAACAAAGGCCACTCCCTCCTAGAAATACGTGCAAAAGTGTAAATCAGAGCTGTATCATGTGAAAGTTTTTAAAACTGTACCCTCCTGGAAAGCCGGTTTTATTACTTTTCCACTTAATTCCTACAAATGAAACTGATCTGGAATAATCTTCAAGTATGATTCTTTAATAATAGATATACTGGGATTAGTGGCCGGGCACGGCTAGTGGAGTAATTTTCATTTTCATTTCATCATTTTTTTGCGCAATTTTTATTCGCGTATCTCCGTGTCTTTACCATTATACATCACCTATCTTTTATTAGTAGGGATGGCAAAAAGTAATTACCATCACAAAGACATATCTTACTTAGAAAGTGGCTGATGATTATGCAATGAGACATGGGTCAATTGTCTTCCTATCTTCGCGCGCAGATCCAGTTTGCCACATGCCTCAAATACTTTGGAGTGGCGGCATCGAACCTGGCTTCAAAGGAAATACGACAGTGTTGTGACACCATTCTCTTGAACCTCCTTTGTTATGGAACTTTACGCACCAATGAAGGCAAGCTGGGTTGTGTTTTCTGCCAGGGCACAGGTGATCAGCTGGGCGATAAACGAGACGAGTCCGAAATGAATCAACCAGTGCTCGGAAAAACACTTCAGTAGAGGTTTGGTAACTATAGTTGCAACTGGAATAGGAAAATGTGTTAATGTATGATCATAGAAACGGTGGGTGCCATACAAAATATCAGTAATCTATATACTGAGCATGATAGAGTAAGCGACAGTTAAGTAAACTATTCAATCAGTTTTAAATTGCATGACGACAACATGTTATGTACAGCATACTATGACATTTGTTTTTTCTTTGGTCAAATGTATTCACCCTCAAACGTTGTTTGTGAAATTCGTGTGTATCGTTGGAGTAAGACACTGCGCATTTAATTTTGTTTACATAATTTGGTCAAAATAAGCCCCCAAAAATATAGAATCAGAATAGCCATACATTGTTTTAGCAAGAAAAACAAAATAAACATAATATACAATAGTTGTGTACATAATCACTTTGGGGTATGTTGACGAAGCAAGTGAGGTACCCCCCCCCCCCCCGAAAACACACGCACGCACGCACGCACACACGTACTGCAATCGTGAAAGCTATCTTATGGAGCATACGGAGAGAGGTAATATCGTCATACCAAATATGGAAGACAGATGACTCAGGAAAAATATAGCGCAATCGGTACATACTAGTATGCCTACCCTCTGTTTGATGGAGTTTTTCTGTATTTTGTCTTGTTCTATTTTTTCGCTACTAGGTTAATCATGTATTAACGTATACTAAAGTTTTGTGGGTGAACACAAACCTCTCTAGCCATTGATAGCATGAACAATGATTATGATAATAAGGTAATAAGAAAACGTATAGAATTAAGTTCTTACTTGCTGCAGGAACCAGAGCAACACTGGCATTAAAGCATCCCACAAAAATGGCTGTCCAACAGAAAGGTTTTCCCAGACTATAAATCACGACGACATCAAAAATGCTCCCTCGTACAAAACGCACGAGACAGATGATGACGGTCAGTATGACGACGTTAGTCCTCTTGCGCCTCTCGAAGCGTGTGCAGAATCCAGCCAGACTATCAAAAGACTTCTGAAGGATAGTACCTATTCGGAGGGGTTCACGCTTAGGTACTGTCTCCAAGACCAATCCTGGCCATGTTGTGTAGGCAATGTTGATTACAGCCAATATTGTTGGGAACGCGAAGGAGACAGGAAAGTTATTAGAGTAACCGAGAATCAAACCTCCAAGCGTTTGACCGCAACCCCAACCCGCCTCATACATAAGTGTGAGAACGACTATCCTCTGTGTTCTAGACTTTCCCACGGAAGAGTCAGCAACATAAGCCAGGGATACTGTTATGACACCTTCTATATCCCCACCCAACCCAAGCACAGCGGCCCCAAGGAGAGTTAAGGACAAGGGTAGACCAAAGAGCGCTACCAGGAGAAAGATGAGAGGAGCAATGAGATGGCATACTACGCCTATGATTAGGATCGGCTTTCGACCGGTGAAGCTCGAGGCAGCTACCAGGAATGTCGCCGTTACAACTGGTGGAAGACCAGAGAGAACTGCAAGCCACGTGTTCCACCAGGCTGTCTCGGATTGTATCTGTTTTTCGAGATGATCCGTGACGTCCCCATCAGAACACGTGCCGTTTAGGTTATAGTGATTGATCGAGTAATTATAATGTTGCGCTAGACTATCTTGGGCGTACAATGTCCTGAGAGTGGAGAGGGCTCCTTGGACTGCCGCTATCAGGAAGTTGATTGGTTCTGTCGCCACGAAGCGTACCCTGCTGATGTGCTCTACTGTTTCCCCCATTTTGTGATGTTGTTGCAAAGTGAAACACCGGCTATTCTGTTAATGACAGAATGAACATAGAATCGGAAACATTTTTTTTTCTCTCATTTTATGATTTGTCGGTAACTCACCACGAAACTAATATCGTTAATTGCATTTCCGCGAGTGTTTCGTGATGATTATCATAAACTATAGACTATTGGTAAGGGGATTGGTTTCACCTACCCTTTTTATTCTGTCGCCGACTTAAATATTGATAAAGAACCTTTTGATAGCAAATGATGATTAGAGTAATAATGATAACAATAATAACAATTTGTACTATGATTAACTTTTGTTATACTTTGAGCTTGTTTCACTTACTGTTGAATAGAAAGAACATAATTGAGTTGGAATTAAAGAATAGGACAACGAAAGGGCTGGTCTAAAAACATGATTTTTGGAAAAAATACTAGATTTTTGAAAAAAATGTGAAAATAAATTTACACCCCAGTAACACCAGCTGGTGTGGTCTCTTATTGAAGCTGGACGGGTGTTAAACCATTGATATTAACACCAACAAATATCAAATCAACACCATGTGGTGTCATTTTTTAATTAACACCAGAACAGTGTCAAAATAACACCAGGTACAGTGTCAAATTAACACCACGAAGTGTCAGGTGAACACTTTTCAACACCATCACAGTGCATTTTCAACACCTGTGGGTGTGGTCCTTTATTGAAGTTTGACCGGTGTTAGATTTAACACCCGTGGTGTTAAATCTAACACCCATGTTTTTACAGTGTACACATCATACACACACATGTTTACAGACACTCCCCTCAAGCGCATGTTTGATATACAGCAAGAGGTTATTTCCTTGTGGTAAGAATCTGAATTTTATATATGTAAGGTTGTGTTTTTTGTGATAGCATTTGTTGTATAGTAAAAGACGGTTTTGTTATGTTCTGTGTAGGTCTATGCATGTTCGTCGAGTACAAATGGGAGCAATTCAGTACTAAACAAACAAATCATAATACACTGTACGCTTGAATACACACATGCTCAATGCACACACGTTAAATGCACACACACATAATCGTATACACTTTAGTATTATGTGACGTTTAAAGACACATCCTTTAGGCACCTCAGCAGCTGTTCGAAATGCACCAAGAGGCATTTTACTCGTAGCAAATTATCGGAATTACATTTTATGCATTTTACCGTGTATGTATATAAAGAATTGCAATTTCATGTTTATATCTGTAGTACAAACAGGTTTGTTATATTCATATGTATACATCATGTCTTTTATGTACAATTGTGAGCAATTCAGCAATCCATATCGCTGCGAGTCACGATTTCAATAAACCATGAATAATAATAATAATGTTTTATCTTTACTGTTTCCTCAACGCGACTTTTACAATATTTGTCGAGCACTAACCTGTTGAATAAATGCATGTATTCTTGGTAGTCTGTACAGTCCTGTGAACGCTTTCACTGCTTCTAACTTAAACCCTTGCGGCTGGGTCAGGTAGATGTAGACAGGTAATATTATCTAGTGTAATAAAGCCCACGTATTCAAAGAGTTCACGGTGATTGTCTGATTGTGAACACGGCTTAACGGGTGCAGGCATTTGGCTGCAATGGAGCGCCAAGTGGAGGCTGTTTCGGTCCAACGACTTTATACGTAACTGGCAAGTGTAGTAGTCGCGATTCTGAGGAGCTGCCTGCTGCACATGCATCTCAAAACATGGTGAATACTCATTCACCCCGAAGTCTCTGGAATACGGTTGCCGTTGAGGCATTGAGGGTAGGTCGCCATGAGTCTCCGAAAAGTTCCGGAGACGTCGCGGACATGTAGGCCTACATTAGTCTCCGCGACTTGGGTTCACATAAACGATCCGACGCGCCGTCGATGTGATTTCGATGGATTTTGGGGGTGAGAGGGGCACATTCGGCTGTAGGTCTGAGATGCTTCGTCGATCAACCGGGTTTTCCGCTGACAGAAACGACTATTTTAGTGATCGGTGGGCTGTCGGTTGTTTTAAGTGCGAGTTAAAATTTTGCCATCGATCGGCGAAGAAAGCCCTGGCGGCACCCATCGCCGACTTTGGCGTGGAATCGCAGATAGATAGACGAAACTCCGCCGATTAGTCATTGTTCCCCGGCCGATTACAACATGTCGGCGATACATCTAAGACCCTGCAGTGATCAGTCAACGACTAGCCCCCGGCGCGTAGCAGATATATCGGGGGCATGTCAATGACTATGAAGATGCAAAATGGGGTATGAGTGACATTGCGTGATATGTTATCAATATACGTATAACCTTTTTCACATGGTCCAGAAAGCAGTTGTACAAAGCACATGTAATTGATGATACATCGGCGACGTGCCGGCGGCTGGTCTTTGACCCCGTTTACAGTGAGGGGCCGGGCTCGGCCGCGGCCGAGCCTCGCAATTTTGTCCGTTTACACTGCTGGGCTCGGCCGCGCTTTTAATTCAAACCTTTCACTTTGTCGTAGTGGCGCTCTGCTTGTAAACAAACGCAATTTGGTATTGTCTGCTTTTCAGACCCTTTGCCAAATGAATTCCGTGTCGACGAAGTCGCCGTTCGGGCAAAGGCCTTTGCCGAAGGAAAAATCCTTTGCAGGACAAAACCACCTTAAACTATACTAGTTTTCGACGTTGAGGGGGTTAATATCCTGAATAGCGAAAGATACAGGCAGAGGGTTTGGAAGCCAGACTAAAATTGGCCGCGCAATTGGCCGCGCATTTGGCCCAGTTTGCGTTTACACCAAGAAAAGGCCGGGCTCTTCCAGAGCGAGGCCAAATGCGAGGCTAATTTTGGCCTCGCATTTGGCCTTTTGCGCGTTTACACCGAAGCGGGGCTGGGCACGGCCGCGCACTGTAAACGGGGTCTTTGACTCGGCCCGGGGACAAGTTACTGTAATGGGCCGCTTATCATCAGTCGCAGCGGACGGGTACAATTCAGACCCCGTTTACAGAGCGGGGCTGGGCCGAGCCGCGGCCGAGCCGCGGCCGAGCCCAGCCTCAATTGCGAGGCCGGGCCCCGCAATTTTGTCCGTTTACACTGCCGGGCTAGGCCGCGCTTTTGATTCAAACCTCTAAATATTTTGTCGTAGTGGCGCTCTGCTTGTAAACAAACGCAATTTGATATTGTCTGGTTTTCAGACCCTTTGCCAAATGAATTTCGTGGCGACGAAGTCGCCGTTCGGGCAAAGGCCTTTGCCGTGGGAAAAAAAAAATCCTTTGCAGGACAAAACCACCTTAAACTATACTATTTTTCGACGTTGAGGGGGTTAATATCCTGAATAGCAAAAGATACAGGCAGTGGGTTTGGAAGCCAGACTAAAATTGGCCGCGCAATTGGCCGCGCATTTGGCCCAGTTTACGTTTACACCAAGAAAAGGCCGGGCTCGGCCGCGGCTCGGCCGCGGCCGAGACCACCTCCAGAGCGAGGCCAAATGCGAGGCTAATTTTGGCCTCGCATTTGGCCTTTTGCGCGTTTACACTGAAGCGGGCTGGGCACGGCCGCGGCCGAGCCGCGGCCGAGCCTCGCACTGTAAACGGAGTCTTAGACCCCGTTTACAGTGCGGGGCCGGGCTCGACCGCGGCTCGGCCGCGGCCGAGCCCGGCCTCAATTGCGCGGCCGAGCCTCGCAGTTTTGTCCGTTTACACTGCTGGGCTCGGCCGCGCTTTTGATTCAAACCTTTCAATATTTTGTCGTAGTGGAGCTCTGCTTGTAAACAAATGCAATTTAGTATTGTCTGGTTTTCAGACCCTTTGCCAAATGAATTCCGTGGCGACGAAGTCGCCGTTCGGGCAAAGGCCTTTGCCGAAGGAAAGAATCCTTTGCAGGACAAAACCACCTTAAACTATACTAGTTTTCGACGTTGAGGGGGTTAATATCCTAAATAGCGAAAGATACAGGCAGAGAGTTTGGAAGCCAAACTAAAATCGGCCGCGCAATTGGCCGCGCATTTGGCCCAGTTTGCGTTTACACCAAGAAAAGGCCGGGCTCGGCCGCGGCTCGGCCGCGGCCGAGACCACCTCCAGAGCGAGGCCAAATGCGAGGCCGATTTTGGCCTCGCATTTGGCCTTTTGCGCGTTCACACTGAAGCGGGGCTTGGCACGGCCGCGGCCGAGCCGCGGCCGAGTCTCGCACTGTAAACGGGGTCCTAGACTCGGCCCGGGGACAAGTTACTGTAATGGGCCGCTTATCATCATCGTTATCTCCGATTTCATTGACTCGGCTGGGGACCATTCACTAATTGTCGACATATCGTCGTTTTATCTCCCACTGAACGCCGACCAATACCCCCCCCCCCCCATCGATGATATTCAAAGAAAACCGTTGGAGGGACGTCGGTTGTTTTTTTTTTGTGAATGCTATAGATAGAACACGAGTTGCTGGATCCCCCGACATCGGATTGCAACATCAATCTCGCAGACAGCTATGAGAGGTATCGTTACCGCCGATTTTTATCTGAACCCAGCTTGAGGAGACGTCACAGGGACAACGGAGAGATGTTTCCGATACCGCATTAATACAGGTCATTGGATTTAAACCGCGACTGATGCGAGGCGGTGTTCTGCACCGGTCTCGCATCAGTCGAGGCTTAGTAAAACATAGTTCTGGTAAGGGTTTGAGAAACCGTCTTGCAACATTTCATATCTGCTTGCAATATATCGAAAGAGGCTATATAAGAAATTTACCTGGCTTACGTGATTTGCCGGAATGATGAGTTGTTTTGGAGTATTTTGAAATCAATTTCAAAACAATTATGAAAGTCGGTATACCGACTTTTATTCCAGAAGGATACAAAAGTCGGTATACCGAGTATCATTCCATAATGATACGGGTGAATTCGGCCTAAGGGACAACTCGGCCCTATTTCAAACAATTTACACGCAGTAATTTTGAAATGATGAAAGGTCGAAATCGAACTGACGGTATCGGTTCGTAAGCCTTTTTGCAAATCAACTCAAGAAATTATGAACGAATTTTGATTAAAATCTCTGAATCAAGAGTGATAATGACTTATGCCCCAGTCACACAGTGCTTTACGATGGGTTACGTCCGCCGCGGATAGATACGGATGAGTGAACGCAGGGGGACGCAGCGTGGACGCAGGCATCCGCAGGGACGTATGTAGACGTAACTGTCCGTAACTCGTCCGTAAAGAAACGCAAAATGACGGCGCCATAAGCCTGCAAAATTTTGAAATGTTCAAAATTTCGCAGAGGGATTCTACGGATGCAGACTTCCGCAAGTAACCGTAACCAAACGTAATTATCCGTAACTGAACGTAACTATCCGTAGCCTGGACGCAGACCATCCGCAAAATATTTTACCTCCCGTCCGTTTCCGTTCGTTTACGTCCACCGTAAGTATCCGAACGTGACCGCAAGTTAACGTATCTCAACACTTTTGTCCGCTTACGGATATTTTCGGACAGTTACGGATGCTGCGGACGATTACGTCCTTCGACGTTTTCCATTTTCCGCTCGCATGGGAACATAGAGACATAAGAGGCAGGGACTGTGTTGCTATAGAAGTTGAAGTATCACCGTTCGTGCTACAGGTCTTATGCAAGGTGCCTGTATGTCACACCTGCTAGGAATGTTGAGAGATATTACAGTACGTCCTTCACCAAAGTTTGTGAAGTTGTGAATGAGAGGATTGTGCATCAGAAAGAGATCATGAGACTTGCCAAACTGAATGTCATGTTCATTTAAGAAGTGAAAAGAACAGATGGTGAAGACATTTAAGGCTACAGACCATTTAACTTGAAGACTCGTCTGCACAGTGTTTTTCCACAGCTCTGTTTCATGCAGCCTTGTCATCGTAGTCAAGGTGAAATAGTATATGTAATAGATGTTCCAACGCAGGAACTAGTATAGGAAGAGAACTGTCATGCGAGAAACACTCCTTCCTTCATTAACTGCTGAGGAATTATCATCATCGGTCCCAAGGTCCCAAGAGAATCTCAGCATAGACAAAGTGGTGTACCCTTGAAGGAGTCGTTCATCTCGGCCCAAACTTTGAGGGCTGCAATAGACAATGTGTCCACAGAAAGTCTTCCTTGGCCTCCACATGACGAACATCTGATGGTAACTGCAGCAAAATACATTATTCCAATTCAATAATTAGTACAATTTTCTGGCATGGGTGGTCGGTGCATCATGTGAACCTAAAATCTCCAAACATGTGGAAATAGAGGACCTGTGCAAACAATATTTTTTGCACAGATAAAAACTGGTTGTAACAATACTGTTCTAGAGGAGAATGAAAAATACAGTGTCAATTAGACTAATGACAGTATTGATAAGGATGGAGAAGCTTTCACTGTGCTTGATGTTTTGCATGAATATGATGGCTTATCCAGAAGAACCCTGTGTATAATGACCAAGCATAATGTTCATTTAGAATGAATGATATTCTTTGCACAGATCTGAGCAGTTGTGTAAATTATGTCTGTAGCGGTATTGTTCTAGCAGAAAATGAAGAATAGAATCATCTTGAGTGACGGTGAGTTCTGGGAGAATGGAGAGTTCTTTTTAGCTGTAAATAGCATTTTGCATGAATGTTACAGACTTATTGTTAAAGAAATGGTGTTATGGTCCGTATAATTGTTAATCTATTGTAAGTATATGTAATCTTTCCTGGGCCCCGTTGCTAGAAACTTTGCGTTTAACGCAACTTCAAAAATCAAACGCAAGTCCTTCAAATCTCACGCAATTTTGCGTTTAAACGCAAGTCTGTTGCTGAAAGGACTTGCGTTTAATCGCAAAGTTGCGTTTAAACGCCAGTCCTTTGCAATCAAACGCAACTTTGCGTTTGGTTCAAATAAAAAAAAAAGCAAAGTTGTGTTGGAGTCATAATGGTCAGTAAAACTGCTTACATTGTAGCAAAAAAATAATGCATTGTCACCACCAGTATGCCGACATTTTGTTACATATTGATAAACTAGTCAATGTACCCGTGGAGTGCTGAATCAGCCGAAGTGGGGCATGGGGGGGGGGGGGGGGGGGGGGCTTTGATGAAGTACATGTATCATGCTTGTTTGGCTTCAGCCAGTGCCCAGAAATCCTCTATAGGGATTCCCCCAGAAATGGTCATGGTCACTGGGTCAACGGAGGTCAAATAACTGTTTTGTGCTACTCCTTGGTCCGATCTTGGCCAAACTTGCTGGAAGCATAAGTAGGCCTACACCTGGGAAATCCCCATTGAGGATATTTCTGGGGGAAATTATGTCAAAGTAAGGTGCCACCGCATGTACCAATGCAGCCAAAGTAGGAAAAGTAAGAAATCAATATAGCGCCCTCTATCGGGTGTCTGAATATTGCAGCTGACGAAGATTAGAAGTTATTTGACCTTTGACCCCAGTGACCTTGACCTTTCCAAAAATGAACCCCTCCAGGGCAATTTCGCGGTCAACCTGTATCCACACACAAAAGGGCTTTTTACACTTGTGTTTCTTAACCCCGGACTTTCTCTGACCCAGGACTATCGTTAGTCCCGTACCAATTTTTCAGCTTTTTGCACTCGCCAATTAGTCCCGTACTATCTCTTGTCCGGGGCTAAGGAGAAAACTGACCTTTTTACACTCGTATTTCTTAGCCCCGGACTTTCCAAACCACATGAATATTCATAATTACGCTGTGTACTGTACACGTACACGCACGCACCGGCGGCACTTGATTACCTCGTTTCTGATTGGTCAGTGAGGGTCGCACTTCGTCTCCGTCGCTTAGCCCAGGATTATTTTTTCGTTCTGTTTACACTCATTTGCTTGGCACCGCAATTGCGGTGCTAGCACCGCAATTGCGGTGCTAACCCCTGCTATTTTGCAGGGCCAGATAGTACCGTACTATCGGTGGGGCTAGCCCACTTTGGCAAAAACGAGTGTAAACAGAAAGTGGGCTAAGGATAGTCCCGTACCAACGGTGGGGCTAAGGCCCCCCCTTAGCCCCACCGTTGGTCCGGGGTTAAGCAAAAATTTACAAGTGTAAAAAGCCCTTAAATTTGATGGAGATCGGACCAAGGACCTGGGAGGAGTAGAGGAACAAACAGACAAACAGACAGACAGACAGACAAACAAACGTTGCTCGAATAATAGTGTGATGTAGCCGGTTGATAAGCTAGCCCTAGCCCTACAGTGTACAGAGCTGAGCGGAAACATGATGGATTAGGGTTAACGAAGATAGTATTTACGCAAACGTACGTATTCGTGCCTATGTACTTAGTTGTACTCGCATGTATACTGGTAGCTACAGCTAGCTACAGCAAGGTAGACCGGGGGCCCAGAAGATTTATTCAGCTGAAAAGGGTCACACTTTTTGATGGCCTCATCATATAAGGATGAGGCCAAGGGTCAATAAAATGAATTGCTGGCAAGTCACATCCTGTACCGTAAGCCTAGGGGCCACAAAAAGGGGCCTGTAGAGCCCACTAATGTCAAAATCGTCCACTAATGTCAAAACAACCACTAATGTCATAACACGTCGACGACAAATGTCAAAACATCCACTAATGTCATAACACGTCGACGACAAATGTCAAAATCGGATCAACCACTAATGTCATAACACGTCGACGACAAATGTCAAAATTTCCAAATATACCGTAATGTCATGACGCGTCACAAGGGCGGATCCAGGAATTCCACAAAGCGGAGACGCCTTTACAAAATCAAAGGCTGGCGCGACCTTCTCCCCCTCCCCGATTTTCTTCTTTTTATTTATGTTGTGTTGACACAATAAAGAGAGGGGGCACTTAGGGGGATGCGCCCCCTCTAAATCCGCGTTTGCGTCCATTACAAATATCAGTATTGGATTAACCACAAATGTCATAACCCGTCGACCACAAATGTCATAACGCGTCACAGGGGCGGATCCGGGAATTCCGTAAAAGGGGAGGGATGGGGCGACTTTACAAAAATTAAAGGCTGGCGCGACACCCCACCCCCCCCCCAATTTCTTATTTTTGTTTCTGTTGTTTTAACATAATAATTATAGTGAGGGTGCACCAGACGGGAATGCGGCCCCTCTCGATCCATCATTGCGTCAACCACATTATTGGAAAAACCCATTGCTTCCATTAGAGGGGCGGATCCAGGAATTCCGTAAAGGGGAGGGGCGCCTTTACAAAATGAAAGGCTGGCGCGACCCTCCTCTTTTCTTCTTTTTATTTCTGTTGTGTTGACAAAATAAAGACAGGGGCACTGGGGGGGGGGGGTGCGCCTCCTCTAAATCCGCCATTGCGTCAACCGCAAATGTAAATATTGGATTAACCACAAATGTCATAACACTTCGAACACAATGTCATAACGCGTCACAGGGGCGGATCCGGGAATTCCGTAAAAGGGGAGGGATGGGGCGCCTTTACAAAAATTAAAGGCTGGCGCGACACCCCCCCCCCCATTTCTTATTTTTGTTTCTGTTTCATAATTATAGTGAGGGTGCACCAGACGGGAATGCGGCCCCTCTCGATCCATCATTGCGTCAACTATACATATGGAAAAACTCATTGCTTGCATTACAGGGGCAGATCCAGGAATTTTATAAAGGAGAGGCGATTTTACCATGTCACAGGCTGTCGCGACCCTCCCCCTCCCCATTTTCTTCTTCTTATTTCTGTTGTGTTGACGAAATAAAGAGAGTGGCACTAAAGGGGGTTGCGCCTCCTCTCAATCCGTGATTGCGTCAACCACAAATGTCAAAATCGGGGATTAACCACAAATATCAAAACACGTCGACCACAAATGTCATAACGCGTCATAGAGGTGGATCCAGGAATTCCGTTAAGGGGGGAGGGGCGCTTTTACAAAATCAAAGGCTGGCGCGACCCCCCCCCCCTCATTTTCTTATCTTTGTTTCTGTTGGTTTATCCTAATATAGTGAGGGTGCATTAGAGGGGGGAAGCGCCTACTTTCGATTCACTGTTGCGTCAACAACAAAATATAGGAAAACGCATTGCTTGTAATTATGGGGGCGGATCCAGGAATTTTGTAAAGGGGAGGCGTAATTCTTTACAAGAAAGTTAAAGGGTGGCGTGACCTTCCCCCTCCCCATTTTCTTCTTTTTATTTCTGTTTTGTTGACAAAAATAGAGAGAGGGGCACTAAAGGGGGATGCGCCCCCTCATAATCCGCGATTGCGTCAACCAAAAGTCAAAATCGGGAATTAACCACAAATGTCAAAACACGTCGACCACAAATATCATATCGCATCACAGGGGCGGATCCATGAATTCCGTAAAGGGGGAGGGGGTCGCCTTTACAAAATCAAAGGCTGGCGCGACACTTCCTCCCCCCCCCCCATTTCTCATTTTTGTTTCTGTTGTTTTAAACGAATATAAAAGTGAGGGTGCACCAGAGGGGGATGCGGCCTCTCTCGATCCATCATTGCGTCAACCACAAATGGAAAAACTCATTGCTTGCATTACAGGGGAGGATCCAGGAATTCCACAAAGGGGAGGGACGCCTTTAGTAAATGAAAGGCTGGCGCGACCCTCCCCCTTTTCTTCTTCTTATCTCTGTTGTGTTGACAAATAAGAAAGACAGGGGGCACTAAGGGGGTGCGCCTCCTCTAAATCCGCAATTGCATCAACCGCAAATGTCAACAGTCAGGGAGACTACCGATTTTGAGGGAAGATTGAAATCCCCCCTTAGAGGGAACATTGAACCGCGAGTAGATGTTACGTAACGGAGCGACGCGATATGGTCAGAGCGAACCGTTACAGATGTTCTTTTTCCAGTCGCTATGAGAATAATTCACCGAGAGGGAGAGAGAGAAACGCATTTACACACACGCGAGCGTACACACACGGACATCCGCATCGAGTTGGAGGACGGATCGTTGTGTGTAGCTATTTTTAGCGCTCCTCTCTCTCCCCCTCTCTCCCCCACTCTCCTCCATCGTTCTGTTGCTGCCTACCCCCATGGACCTAGCTAGGTCCATGGTTCCCCCAATCACTTACCTTTCGCGACCCCCATGGCAGAAAAAACAAAACAGCAAGTGCATTGACCAGGGAGGTGTGCACCTCCCTGCATTGACCATGCATATCGACATTGTGTTGTTGGAAGGCGGAGCATGGTCGTGCAGACCTATATTTTGATCAAAGTTAGAGCTCTAGGAAGAGACATGCAAGTTTGAAGAACAGCAAGAACCTTCACAAGACAAGACTAATAGTGAGAGGTAATTATCATCTATTAACTTTATTTCAACTATGCTAGTTAAAAGCATATGTGATTGTGACGTGTTGATCAAACATTTCTAGAGACAAAGTGAGGGTGGATGTCGCAATATAGTTCCCTGGTTCATTACCGTGATAGTGTACGTGTGATGTTGCGATGATTTAGATGAGGTAGCCTTGTGGTTGCATGAGGCTTGTAACTTTTGAAAACCCAGTGAGCATGATCATAAGAGAGCAAGAAAGTATGAGGACACTGCATGGTCATGTAGCAAAAGAAAGAACCCCGGAGCTCCGGCGGTCCGCAGTTGACGTTCGACGGCTGTGCGAGAGCTCCAGCGTCATGCAAGTTGCAACCGATTGGAACACCTACGGTGGCGGTGCCTTCCGTCTCTTGCTCTTTTCATTCGGACATTCCACAGAAATACGGGCAAACCAGGAGTTTAGGGGACCGGACTACCTAAGTACAAAACCAGTTCTCACCACCTCGTGATCATTTGACGAAAAAAATAGATGAATTGTTGATAGAAATATCGGCAAAAACATGACAGGCTACCACAATTCCCATAGACGTTGAAGCTCAGCGGTAACAGCGCTCACGTACGCACGGTACGTGCGTGCTGTGTTAACGCGGTTCATGCATAGCGCATTGCAGACACACACACAGTCCGTCCCTGTGTTTCGTTGAATAATCGCTGCAAAATAAGAACGCCTTGAAAGAAACTGGGTCACGGAGATTCAAAAAATACACTTTGGATTCGCGTTTTCATCCTTCAATTACAAATTTTCCTCACTATATGTGAATATTGATTTTTGGAGGAGATAAACTTTATTTATTCATCTTTCATTGGGTGAAATTTCAATATCAACATATAATGAGGATTTTTTAAGGTGAATTTTTAAAGACATGCATGTCAAAACGATGCAGTGATAGCCATTGACTTTGTACGCGTCGAGCTTCGGCCAGAGACTGCGGAAAGGTCATGAATAATTCATTAAGTCCAACTTTCCCGATTTTTCGCGAATATCTCCATTCCCTAAAAATCGGCTGTCTCCCTGACTGGTCAATATTGGATTAACCACAAATGTCATAACACTTCGAACACAAAATAATGTCATAACGCGTCACGGGGGGGGGGGGGGGGGCGGCTTTACAAAATCAAAGGCTGGCACGACCCCCCTTTTCTTATTTTTGTTTCTGTTGTTTTAACCTAACATAGTGAGTGTGCACCAGAGGGGGAAGCGCCCCCTCTCGATCCATCATTGCGTCAACCACACAACATGGAAAAACTCATTGCTTCCATTACAGGGGCGTATCCAGAAATTCCGTGAAGGGGAATCGCCTTTATTATACAAAATCAAAGGCTCGCGCGACACCGCCCCATTTTCTTCTTTTCATTTTCTCTTGTTTTACTGAAATATATAGATTGGCACCATGGGGGATGCGCCCCCTCTCGATCCATGATCAACAACAATCACCCCATCACCCCATCTTTTTATCATTTATGTTGCTTTGAAGAAAAAAAAATAGAGGGGGCATCAAAATGTCAAAACTCCTTGCCTGCATTACAGGGGCGGATCCAGGAATTCTGTAAAGGGGAGGCGCCTTTACAAATGTATAAATTGAAAACCTGCCGCACCCCCTATTTTTCATTTCTGTTGTTTTAACAACAACAGAAATGCTTCCTCATTGCTTGCATTACAGAAGCGGGTCCAGGAATTCCGTAAAGCGTTGGCGACTTCCCCCTCCCCCTTTTTACTATCTTTTTAATTCTTTTGTTTAAACGACAGCTAAAGCGGCAGTCTTTAATTTTTTAAAGGAGCCACCACTTTACGGAATTCCTGGATCCGTCCCAGTAATGCAAGCAATGAGTTTTGATATTTGTGGTTGACGCAATGATGGATCGAGAGGGGGCGCATCCCCCTCTGGTGCACCCTCACTATAATTATGAGGTTAAAACAACACAAACAAAAATAAGAAAGGGGGGGGGGAGTGTCTCGCCAGCCTTTGATTTTGTAAAGGCGCCCCCCCCCCCCCGCCTTTACGAAATTTCTGGATCCGCCCCTGTGACGCGATATGACATTTTGTGGTCGACGTGTTATGACATTTGTGGTTAATCCCCGATTTTATATATGTATATTTGTACTTTTTTATTTTGTTTTTCTCTTATGTTCCGATCATTGTTGTACCCGTGCTCCCCTTCTCAATCTTAAACTCGTTTTTAACCGGGACCTACGTTCAACAAGCTCGCTTTTAAGTAGGTTCCTTCATATTTCTTTAGCATTCATTCACAGATTCCAAACTTAACAGATCGACCACTATTATGTTTTATATATTTGCAATATTCTATGTATGTCATGTATTTCATTTAATTTTGTTATATTTGATGTAATTTTTCATCGAGAAATATGAAAATAAATTGAAATTGAAATTGAAATTTTGACTTGTAATTGACGCAATCGTGGATTGAGAGGGGACGCATCCCCCTTCAGTGCCCATCTCTTTATTTCGTCAACGCAACAGAACTAAAAAGAAGAAAATGGGGAGGGGGAAGGTCCCGCCAGCCTTTGACTTTGTAAAGACGTCTCCCCTTTACAAAATTCCTGGATCCGCCCCTGTAATGCAAGCAATGAGTTTTTCCATGTGTGGTTGAAGCAATGATGGATCGAGAGGGGGCGCTCCCCCTCTCGTGCACCCTCACTATATTAAGTTAAACCAACAGAAACAAAAATAAGAAAAGGGGGGTCGCGCCAGCCTTTGATTTTGTACAGGCGCCCCCCCCCCCCTTTACGGAATTCCTGGATCCGCCCCTATGACGCGTTATGACATTTGTGGTTATTCCAATCAATGTGGTTGACGCAATCTCGGATTTAGAGGGGGCGCATCCCCCTTTACTGCCCCCTCTCTTTATGTATTTTTTCAACACAACAAAAATGAAAATAAGAAAATGGGGGGGGGGGCGAAGGGAGATTATTTTTATTATAATTATACATAAATTGTCCTAAATTAAACAAATACAGATCATTAATTTTCAATATTTTATGCTCATAAAATAGTGGGTCAGTATATGGGACAAAGATACAGTATGACATACAACACAGAGTGATTTCTTTTGCAATAAAAGTAATTTATCTAAAAATGTTTTATTTATTATGTATTTCCCCACGCGAGAATACCGTAATTTAAATATGGCAATATTAAGGATGAATATAATACAAGAAGGGACGACAAAGGAAAACAAAACTTAAGCTTATTAATTATACCAATATTACGTGAAATAATTTTGCATATACTGTCAATATGAAATTTCCAGGAAAGCTTATTGTCAACTGTTATTCCAAGAAATTTTATATGGGAAACATTTTCGAGTGGAGTATCATCTAAAACAATATCAACAGGTAATGCCTCAGTAGAATTACTAAAGAGCATATATTTTGTTTTTTCAAGATTAAGAGATAATTCATTTGCTTTTATCCGCTGGGCAACATTTTCTAATTCTGAATTTATTGTATTAACAAGGGTAAGAAGATTATTGTGTGAAAAAATAGATTTGAGTCATCTGCAAAGAGAATTAAAATTATTTACGTCTGATTTGTCACCTTTTTTAAACAAAGGGATGACTTTTGCTGTTTTCATACTTTCGGGGAAGGTGCCATTAAAAAGAGATAGATTAAATATATGGGCTAAAGGATCCGCAATTGACGATATTACCCCCTTTAAAAGAAAATTGCTGATGTCATCTTGTCCAGCACTTTTTTTGGAACTAAAATCCGAGACAATATTAATTATCTCCTGAGTGTATGTTGGATTAAAAAATACTGAACTAGAATTTGGTGGACCAAAAATTCGGAAAAGTGTTTTGTGGAGGGAGGAATATTACTTGTCAGGCTTTCCCCAATTGAAGAAAAATGGTTATTCAAAATATCACAAATTTGTTAAGAATCTTCAAAAATTTCGCCATCAAATCTAATTTGTATAATATTTCACTTAACATTTGATATATTCATGGCTTGCTTTAAAACTTTCCATGTATTTTGCATATCATGCCTGTAAAATTGTAACTGATTAGTATAATATTTTTTCTTTTCTATACGTATAATACTCGTCAAAGTATTTTTGTAACTAGTGTATTTCAACTTTGATTGCTCAGTACATTTCATTTTAAATCTATAATATAAATTATTCTTTCTATTTATTGAACGCAGGAGCGATTTTGAAATCCATGGGAGCCTGGGTATTTTTTATAATTAGCTGATTTTCCTCTACGTTTTGGAATACAAGTGTCCAATTGTTGGATAAAAATCTTCATAAAATATTCAAAAGACAAATTAACATCATCTGTATCAAAGATACAGGACCAGTCTGCGGTGTCTAAACTAGCACCTAACCTAGCTATACTTTCATAAGTTATTCTTCGTTTAAATATACGGTTGTTTTTATTATTAACTGTCTCATTTAAAGAAAAACCAGTCGAGATGGGGAAATGATCGGTGATATCTGAGAGTACGTACTACAAAAGAATCGGGAGGAGCAAGAATGTTACAAAAAAAATGTTATCAATAAGAGAAACAGATTCATTAACTATACGTGTGGGTTTAGATATTAAGGGTAAAAAAGAGGCAGATAAAAATATTTCCAAAAAATCTTGCGACATATTATTCTGTTTTAGTAAATCTACGTTGAAATCACCCATTATAAAACAATTTTTATTTATAAAAAGTGGGTTTTTAACCAGATCCGAAAAATAATCTAAAAATAATTTAGTATTTGCGCTTGGTGGTCTATAATATACTACACCTATGATTATATTTTTACTGCCTGGAACTGTGATTTCAATAGATAAAGACTCAAAAAAATCAGTCATACTCGTAAACTCATCACGAACTACATAATCATAATTTTGTGAAACATATATGGCAACACCGCCACCTACCCTATTTTGTCTATTATTAACCATTAAATCGTACCCGTCGAGAGCGAATGGAAGACTGGAGTCATGAGAGAGCCAGGATTCGGTTAAACCTACCGCCGATATATTATGCATAATGGGACTATTTAAAAATAACCTCAATTCTTCAAAGTGCTTATTAATACTCCTAATATTAAAATGTAAAAGATAAAAAATAGTACTATCATATTCCTTGACAACATTGTTAAATTGGGTTTGAGTAAGATATTCAGAAGACGGACTTTGCAATTGGTTCTCTGTGTCAAAATCATAATCTAATTCTTTCGGCGATGAATTAAGACTGTCGGAAACATAATTATCAAAAAAGTGTCATTTTGATTGATATTTGATTCGTTTTGTTCAAAAGAAGGTCCTGCCAAATCAAAAAAGTCATAATCATTAATTGAATTGAATGCTGTGTCTATTGAATTGCGTATTAAAGGGTGAGCGTGTTGTCCGTTGCTTGAGTCCACGAGGGCACCTGTAGAGGGCAGTAGAGAGCAATTTGACTGTGGAGATTGTTGCAATATTGCAGTTACACATTATATCGTTGTCTCTTGAAATAACGTTATCTACAAAAGAAAATAGGATCGTCCTATACATAACATTAATACGATCTTAGTTGGCACAAACATAAAGAGAACAGTTTGTCATAAGCATGTATTCTAATATATACAAAATAGGTTATAATAAAACTCCGGTAATTATTCTTTATCCATTCAATAGAAGGAACATATTATATGATACGTATTGTGTTATGACAGAAGAGAAGACATCTCAAGTCTCATAGGGACCGCCAACCGCCAGTATATAGGGCAAATACTAGGTTGCCAAGGGCAACTCTAGGAAGGAAATCCTTGCCCGAAGAATCAATTAGGAGAGAACCAGCAATGGGCTTGTTCACAAGGAACATCTATAAACAAACCGTTTTTATCATTAATTCTGTACGGATTCCTCCTCTCCCATAACTGCAGCGCAAAAGATCACCCCATCCCTATGCCCCAAGAAGACCAACACGCTGGGACCGCCGACGGCCAGTATAATATTATATAGGGCAAGTACACGGTTGCCAAGGGCAACTCTATAACGAACAAGGCACACACCAAATTCGAGCAAGTTACAAGTTGACATAATATATTGTAATAAACTGTATTAAACTGTGCAGCCGGTCCACTGCGTGAGTGGAGAAGAATACAATACTCGGCTGATACTGGCAGTTCAGATGGCACCCGTTTGCAGATGCCATCCTGAACAAAAAGAACAAACTGAACAATTCACCCTGGATAACTATACAACCTGTATAAGATGCTTAAGCGTGTTGCAATAATGATAATGAAATTTAACTTGTGTACGTTGACTGCTAAAAGGTTGAGTAATTTGGGAGCATACCTAGATATTTAAAACATCAGCTGATGGAGTTCTGAATTGGGATGCCAATTAATCAGAAAATTCGACCAAGAGAGAGAGAGAGAAAGAAAAAAAAATCACCCAAACACATTTTTTAACTTTTTAGCATTATCATAAAGGGTATTTATCAACAACAACAACAAAACATTAATTGCAGGCAGTTTTAGTAAATATTGAGAATCATAACAAAATATTTCTCGCATGGGTTATGGTATAGACGTGGATTTGGTTGCAATGGATCATAACCCCGTACAGGCTCTAAACGCAATAAAATACCGAGAATCATAACAACATATTTATCATATGGATTATAATACAAACATAAATTTAGTTACAATGAACCATTACCCATTACCATTGCAGGCTATAGATTACAATAAAGTGACCTGACAACCATCATGCCTGCCGGGTACATATCTCTAACAGCTACAGTCTAAGGGAACCCTTGCCCAAGGAATCAATTTGGAGAGAACCAGCAATGGGCTTGAAAACAAGGAATGTCTATGAATAAACCGTATTTATCATTCATTCTTATACGGATTTCTCCTCTCCCATAGCTGCAGAGCAACAGATCACCTCATCCCTATGCCCCAACAAGATCCACACGCTGGGACCGCCAACCGCTATTATATAGGGCAAATACACAGTTGCCAAGGGCAGTTCTTAGGGTGGGATTTCACGGAGCACGCGAACGATTTGCGAAGGACGCGAATGGCAAAATCCAGCATTCGTATTTTAGTCTGCAAAATAATCGCCAAACGAACGTGAGGGTTCGGAAGCGTCGTCAATTGTTCGCAAATGTCGTTTTTACTTCGGCGAGAATTTCAAAAAAGTTTGAAATTTTTTGCGAACGTTTTCCGCACACTTGGTCGTGATTTGCTCGTGAATTGTTCTCGAAAGTGTCTTTAAAGCCTCGTCATATGCCCAAGACCTTCGCAAGACATGCGCGATGTTCGCAAAATGTTCGTGAAACCCCAAACAGACTCCGAAACTTTGGAGAATGTCTCGCGTATGTTACGCGAAACCTGCGAAGTTTTTCCGATCATTTTACGACGTAATCGCAAACTGTTCGCGTACCTTTTGAGACATTCTCGCGAACGTTTAGCGCCCGTTTGGGGGATGTATGACCTATATGCTTTCTACATATAAAAATCGTAGCATACATCTAAACATCAAACAATTATTAACAACTATAGTAACAAAAGAAATTAAAGACTAGCAAAGATAAAGAAATGTTTGATATACCAAAAAAAAATCGCAGAATGCACTTAAACTTAATCTAAAGTATGTAAAATTTCATTTGAACTATAGAGATTATGTGTTGGAGGAACAGCAAAAAAAAAATCAAATGCTTTACTAGTGGAGATAGGTCCTAGGAAAAAAAATGTAGGCAAGCACACGATAGAGAAATGAGAGAAAAAGAAAGGAGAAATAGACGAAAGAAAAAGAAATTCAACTCAAGACAGCTTCCACCTCTCCTTGGTACATTTTCTCCCATGATTATTGAAAATTTTTGGTTGTTCGCATTTCCGTCGCGTGTTCTTCGTGTACGTAACATGCTGTACTTTAGCAATGATACACACGACATTCGCACATTCGTCGTGGAAACTTCGCACAAATTGCGCAAGAATAGTTTTCGGCTTCATTGTCGGAAAACATT
This sequence comes from Diadema antillarum, assembly GCF_040938485.1. Classification (NCBI taxonomy): domain Eukaryota; kingdom Metazoa; phylum Echinodermata; class Echinoidea; order Diadematoida; family Diadematidae; genus Diadema; species Diadema antillarum. The sequence continues at coordinate 1,174,335 of NW_027270968.1, read as the reverse complement.
CGGAGAAAAAACTTTTCCGAATGTTGGATTTTGTAATTCGCGTCCTTCGCAAATCGATCGCGTGCTCCGTGAATTCGAACAAGATTTGTAAGATTTTATTGACTCTATCGACCCCCTCTCGGGGTATGAGAGTACAAACATATTTACAATATATAAATACAAAAATATAAGTGATAATGTACACGTACATGTGAAAATAACAGATATGAATAAATATGTTTACAAAACAAGGCGTAAAGAACGTTTAACTACTCTACCACTACGTGTACAAACATTCACATCTACTTTACTTTCTACAAAAATACTGTCTTTCTTCTTTGGTATTGAAGAGAACTGAAACATAATAATTCTGAGAAATTTGCCTAGTTTTTTCAAATGGCAAGCATTAGTTGAATTGAATAATTTGGCCATATGTAATGCACTTGGTCTACTGGCCGTCAAGCTACTTGGTAAATACAATAATCTCTCTTTGTTGAAAGAGGGACAAACAAAAATATAATGAAATTCATCCCCTATATCGTCGGATGAACAGATAGTACAATGCAATTCATCTGTCAAGCTTGCATCAAACCTGCCCTAATTAACGGGTAATCCATTAGATCTACATCTGAATTTACTTAACGTAATATAATCTTTCTTACACAAGACCTGTAAATACTTCTCTAACATGAAGCTATCCTTAAACATTCTATAATTTGTACAGATTCTATTTGACCATGTTGCTGCTCTCCACTCTTGAATAAACATATCAAAAAGTCTAACTTTTGAGGTGTGTGAAATCCATGCAGCACTAAATCCACCCCCTTGTGCTAACCACACATTCCCTAGCCCTGCATAATAAAAGATATTTGCGATAAATAATAACCATTGTGATTTTGACGGGGAGTGCATGTCTCCTTGTAAATGCAGCAGAAATTTGAAAATTGTACATGAGTGTTTGGTTTCTTTTCCCTTGACTAATCTCAACCAGAATCCAATCATTCGACATTTAATATGGTTCAAAATTACTCCACATCCAGTTTCACCATAAACCATACAATCAGGAGTACATTTGTTCACAAGCAAAATTTTTCTTAAGAATTTCCTATGGAAAATTTCAATTTAGTCTATGCACTCATAACCCCAGACTTCACAACCATAGAGTAAAACAGGTAAAACAAGATGATCAAATAGGTGGCACTGTGTGTCCACAGAGAGCTGTAACTTTTTAGCCTTGACCAACATGCTATAAAGTGCTTTTCTAGCTTGTGTGACTTGTTTAGAAATTGCCTTTTTAAAACTACCATTATAATTGAATTTAACTCAAAGGTACACAAAGTCATCTACAACCTCAAGTGGATCACCAGCATAAACGAATTCAGGAATTCTTCTAACCTTCCCACGGGAGAAAATAACAATTTTAGACTTGCTTGCATTTACAGTCAAGCGCCACGTCTGACAATAACTATCTACAGCCGACAGCATCAAGAGCTTTTTGCAACTCCTCCGGAGTTTCTGCTAAAATTATTGTGTCATCTGCATAAAGTAAACAAGAAAGATTTAAAGCTTTTTTGACATTATCAGAATCCAGGTAGTAAGAAATCTCACTTTCCAAATATTTCAGTCCACCATATGAATTTCCAATGTATTCTTGAAAATCATTCAGATAAATGGCAAATCAAAGCGGGGAAAGGTTTTCACCCTGTCGTACACCAGTGTTACAAGTAAAAAACTCTGACATCTCCCCCCTAACCGCGACACATGATTTAGCACTTTCATAGATATTCTTAATGACAGTAAACAGTTTACCCCTAAGTCCCATCTTCAACATTTTGTACCATAAAGATGATCTATCAATTAGATCAAATGCTTTCTTGTAATTAATAAATGCGCAGTATAAGCGTTTTTCATTTTGCAGATAAACATCAATTATAGTCTTCAAAACAAAAATATCATCAATTGTAGAATAATTAGAACGAAAGCCAGCCTGTTCTTCACCTAACATTTTAGCAGTTTCGAAAAACTCTCGAGATTCGATGATTCAAAATTGAAGTAAAAAGTTTTCCTAGACAACTGAGAAGAGTTATTCTCTATAATTATCAGGATTTGTGTCTATACCCTTATTCTTAAAAATAGGAATGACAATCCCTATGCACCATTCAGTTGGAACAATACCACTATCCAGTACCACATTAAAGAACTTTACCAACACATGAAGCATCTCTATGGGACAATTCTTAAGGAATTCATTTCTTATGAAATCTTTTCCACAAGCTTTTGAATTTTTAAGTTTCTTAATCATTAGTGCCACTTCTTCCAAAGTGACTGGGGCATCCAAGGGACCATCTGCCTCAACAATTACTGAAGTACCGGTACTATCTTCCAGGCCTGTGGGCTGGTCATCTTGGCTATTACCTAAACGACTAAAATGATTAACAAAATCCCCTAATGAAACATTTCCTGTTTTCTTTACTTTGCGTTCATTATTACTGTTGAGCAATTGCCAATATTCTTTCGGATTGGATGTCTGTAATGAACGGAGAGATTCATTCAAATCTCTGTGAAATGTCCTTCTTTTATGTCTTTTTTAATAATAAATTCTTATAAAACTTTCCTGTAGACTCATAATGATTCAACAGACAAGTAGCCCCCGACCTGCCCAGAAATTTAAGCTTCCTCTTTAATCGATTTTTAACAATCAAATACTCCTGACAGGCAGCTCTGCATTCTGCATCAAACCAAGGCTGATGGTTGTTTTTATCCTTATTGACAACCTCATTTGTGTTTACATTATGTCGAGATTGTCTCCACTTACAAATGCCAACATCCTGTGCAACATTGACGAACATATTGCATAGTTGTAACAAAAATCGATACTATCTTGATTTGCATTCCCATCTAAACATTCCACATTTTCACACATTAGCTCAGCCGAGTCCTTGATTTTCTGTTTAAATATTGCAGCGCTGTCACTGTTCCACTTGAATAATAAATAACGTTGACTTTCAGGCTGTGAATCTAAGACGGCGTTGTCTACTGCAGCGTTTTGAGAGTTGTTAAAAACAGTGTCGACATTCACAGCAGATTTAGAATTTTGCGATTGCAAGGTCACACTGACAGGACAATGAACATCTGACAAACATTTATCAAATACATCAATACTGAAATGAGTAATGCTAGAAAATAACTGGCGAGATACAATAACATAATCAATAGTGCTACAACCACCATTTTTGTTGAAGCATGTGTATTTTCCGACAGACTGATCTTCCCCTATTCTTCCATTAACAATCCTGAGATCAAAACTTTGGCACACATCAATAACAGACTTTCCACTGTTATTTACATGGACATCAGTATTATAACGAGTAGTTGGAATATCTAGGCCATCAGTAGTTCCATGATATCAGAGACATCATTTCAAAAGCCTAATCCAGTCTGATCTGTCAACACATCCTCTACATCTAAAAAATCATCAAGCAAACCCGTCCTGGCATTGAAATCACCCAGCAAACAAAAGGGTGCATCATATCTACTTTTAATATCAATAATATCCTGCACCAAGTTGTCAAAAACTTCATTAGAATGGTGAATTGATCCCTCACATGGCAAGTACACTGCACCAACAATAAACTCAAAACCTAAAATTTTACTATTTACCTTGACCCATAAAATTGATTCAGAAACTGTTGCATGAATTCTTTCAGAACAATTAAAAATATGATTCTTCATCGGAATACACATACCGTGAAAACCACCAAACTTTTGTTTATTGGAATATTTTGGCATACTATAACACTGAAAACCGCAAATATGAGATTGAGACAGAACTGGTGTGTCTGTTTTTGTCTCTAAAAGACAGATTACATCATATGCTTGCAAATGTAAGTCCAAAATTCCAATATCTAGTTTACTCTGCAAACCATTAACATTCAAACTTATAAATGAGATCTGGGTTAAATCTGTAGATGAAAGAGGGCCGGGTAATTCCTAGGTCGAAATGTAGAGGAAGAGACCCGACTTTTTCAGCTTGTCCTCACTCCATCCTAGACGCTTGAAGAGGTCGTCCGAACCGATACAGGTTAACATATCATATCATTGTATTGTGATACACTGTGCAGCCGGTCCACTGCGTGAGTGGAGAAGAATATAACATCCGGCTGATACTGTATGCAGTTCAGATGGCACCCGTTTGTAGATGCCATTCTGAACAAAAAAGAACAGACTGTACAATTCGCCCTGGGTAACCATACACAACCTGCATCAAATGCTTAAGCGTGTTGCATTAATGATAATGGAATGTAACTTGCATACCTTTACTGCCAAAAAATTGAGTAATTTGGGAGCATACCTCTATTTTTAAAACATCAGTTGTTGGAGTTCTGATTGAGAATACCAATTAATCAGAAAAATATTTCGACCAAAAGAGAGAAAAAACCCAAAACTCATTTTTTATTTGTTATTATTACATCATGAAGGGTATTTATCAACAACAACAACAAAACATTAATTGCAGGAAGGTTTAGTAAATATTTAGAATCATAACAACTCGCATGTATTATGATATAAACGTGGATTTGGTTGCATGGACCATAACCCCTTGCAGACTCAAATCACAATAGAATACCAAAAATCATAACATCGTATTTGTCACATAAATTATGGTATAAACGTAGATTTAATTACAATGAACCATTACCCTGTGCAGGCTCTTGATTACGAAAAATGACCTGACAATCATCATGCCTGCCGGGTACAGATCTCAAACAGCTACAATCTAAAGGAACCCATGCCCGAGGAATCAATTTGGAGAGAACCAGCAATGGGCTTGAACACAAGGAATATCTATGAATAAACCTTCTGCGTTCTGGACACCGTGGAGTAAAGACGTGTTTGTGACAGCTCTCCGGGCTGGTACCATGTCTCGCTAACACCACCACTATATACATACAGCAGTACTGCGCTGTCGTCATGAATCTCTAAGATTCTGAGATTCTGAGGAGGATCATCGTGGGCTGATTTTTCCTGAAAGACATACATACAGGAACTGCTAATACTATTTGTTATTGCCGTGATACAAACGTACAACAAAATATGTATTCCAGGCCTCAAACTCGGAACCGCCCGGCAACAACGAACGTGGAAAAATCGACTAGTCCGAAAGCAGCACCACAAGCAGCACCACAGGCAGCCCCACTACCCGCCCATGAGCCCAGCCACGAACAAACTACTCTCAGCGAGCTAAAAGCAGAGATACTCTCACTTTCCAACTTGCTGTCTCGGAAACTGGATAATCTGGGTGACGAAACCAAAGCAATAAATCGCAAATTAGACGAATTTGAGGCATCGTTGACAGACACGACTGAACGCACCAGGCAAATCGAGCAAGTGCAAATCCCGAACCTAAAACAGCAACACCAAGCTGACATCGAAGCTCTCGAAAAGAAACTCATTCTAATGGAGCTGTATCAAAGAAAGAGTAACTTGCTCTTCTACGGGATTGAGCAACAAAAAGACGAGAACGTAAACTCCAAACTCCACAGCATCTTCATCGATCTCGGCATCCCAAAAGAAGAAGCTGACAAAATCCTCATCGTCAATGCCCACAGGCTCCCCAGGAAACCACCGGCCGGCGCAGCAGCACGGGACCCTGGCCCCGACCCGATAATAGCGAAATTTGCCATCATGAAGGACCGGCAGCGGATCCTTGAAGCCTTCGAGAGAAAGCCGCGAGTGCCTGATCACGTGACCAACGGTGGCGCCGCCGGGACAAGGATCTCGGTACGCACAGACCTACCCCCCGGTATGAAAGCCCAGCGAGGAAAGCTGTCAGCGATAGCCTACTCACTGAGAAAGGAGAAAAATAAGTCCACCAGAATCATCGTTAGAGGAACTGACGTGATCCTTCAGCACAAAGACAAGGGCACTAACGAATGGAAAAACTACAAAGATTAAGTAAGTCATCACAGTCATGCATGTTTAATAATGATAACAAGAATGTAGATATCAGTTTATTAATCTCAAATGACCACATACATGAGTTCAGTGTGAAAATTATTCAGAAAGATTGTGCATTCGATGCTGATTGAAACCCGGAGCAAATCCTCCGTTTGATCCTTACAGACAAATGTATATGTTTATATTTGACGATAACAACAAGATATTATGTTAAAAATAAATTGGTCATTATTTAATGAGTTGAGAATACCAGAATCGTGATACTTACCCCGTGCTGCAAATTTCTGTGAGAAATGCGACATTACCAATATCATGTCGATTCATATGGTATATGGTCCATTTCTGTAATCACAGAATTTTTGGGTCATTTTTTATGAGTTCAAAGCTGTACTACTTACCTTATGCGATAGCCTACTCACTGAGAAAGGAGAAAAATAAGTCCACCAGAATCATCGTTAGAGGAACTGACGTGATCCTTCAGCACAAAGACAAGGGCATTAACGAATGGAAAAACTACAAAGATTAAGTAAGTCATCACAATCATGCATGTTTAATAATGATAACAAGAATGTAGATATCAGTTTATTAATCTCAAATGACCACATACATGAGTTCAGTGTGAAAATTATTCAGAAAGATTGTGCATTCGATGCTGATTGAAACCCGGAGCAAATCCTCCGTTTGATCCTTACAGACAAATGTATATGTTTATATTTGACAATAACAACAAGATATTATGTTAAAAATAAATTGGTCATTATTTAATGAGTTGAGAATACCAGAATCGTGATACTTACCCCGTGCTGCAAATTTCTGTGAGAAATGTGACATTACCAATATCACGTCGATTCATATGGTATATGGTCCATTTCTGTAATCACAACATTTTTGGGTTATTTTTTATGAGTTCAAAGCTGTACTACTTACCTTATGCTCCAAAATTCTTCCCTGAAAACGATGATACCATCACTATATTGACTTCTTCGGTCGATTACTGTAATTTACTTCTTTATTCGGGGTATGATTTTACTCGGGGTATGACTTCAAAAATCAGATACTTACCTTATGCTGTAAGAAGATCACTTTAATATTGTACGCATTATGACGAAACGAGTGGTAAGGGGAAATTTATGATTAGGATAATTTATGAAGCTATTATTTTGCAAAATCTAAATATTTCTTTTTTCTTTAAATGTTTTGATAGATTGGAAATTTTGAAATAATATGTTATATTGATTTCATAAAGTAATTTTTTTGTTGAATAACATTTCTACGCTGTTTTATATGGTTCAGTTTATTCTGAGTATCTGCTAATTTTGAAACCAATCATTGTCTCTTTGATTAAAAGTTATCTAATAGATCAGGAAAAAAAAATCCACTGTAGAAGAGTGAATTGATTTCACATCACGAGTTGTAATATTGACCCATGAACAGTGACTCTGGGTCCAGTTTACAGTTACAGTGCGGTTTCAATAGGTGATAACTTGTTTTGCTGGTTTTAAGCAGCAGTCACAAAGGCACATATAATCAAGATCCATTTCCTTTCTATGTATCCAACTACTTGAAAGATATATAAAGAATTTGTTATTATTTTTGTCGGTATTGCCCTTTTGCGCACCAAAAATTGGAAGATTCTCAGAATATACGACTGACTGCTCCAATCCCTGGTATCTGTATAAATATTGATTCGTAATGAATGAACGTCTGACAGTTTTTCAGTACTCTGTTTCAACTTTAACATCTGCATACATAACACATTCAACCTAATCTGATATAGAGTAATGAATAAAATTGAAAATGTGTTTTTGAATATTCTATGTATTTTGATCTTAATCTTGGCCAAAGGTTAATGACGTTGGGTCCACCAAGTTTGGCAGGATCATCTAATCTACAAGGTTGTTGATTTATATTCTACTTTATTCTGGCCCACGGTCAATGACTAGCTCAACCAGATTTTGCAGGTACATTCAACTCAATAAGTTATCTGCTGTTATTATTTAATTTCATCAGACGCAAATTTGTTTGTCTTTCCGCATAATACACGAAACCGCTTGCCATTGCATACGGCAAAGTTTCATTTTTCTTACGTAACCCCCTCTAAATGACAGAGTATTGAGACAACTCGGATTTTCACAGTATGCACTGCCCATTGTGGCTGTCCCTATTTCGTATCAATCAGTATACTTCCATTACAATTAAGTTCATCCAGGCTCAGATTGTCAAGACGTTTGGACGAGAGTGTTTTAGTGTTCTATTCCATCCTGGTATTTACAAACATCCTATTAGCCAAATATTGAATGACAAAGTAATGTGAACACGTCAGGTGTTATATTATATTTTGTCCTAGCCTACGGTTAATGACTCTTGGTCTTCCAGATTTTTACTGGAGAATTCAGCTCAGTGATGTTGTTTAATGCCACATAGCAACATTCCGACCCTAAGGCGACAACTTGATCGTCATTCCACATTATATACGAAGTTATGTGTATAGCCAGGTTCTGTTCCACTTCTTTTATGTGTCCCTCTATTAAGAGAGTGCAATGAAACAACTAATGCCTTTACAACGTATGAAGACAAGATGTTTGAAACTTAGATACAGTATGCATCACTTAGAATGTTCAGTGTTCCGTTTCATCTTTGGTATTTGGTAAACATCTATTTAGACAAATTGCATTTAATCTGACAGAATTTTTTTCACTGAACGACAAGATGCTGTGTGTTCTTCTATTATTAGCCCACGATTAATGGACTGGCTCGATCAGGCTTTGCAGGTACATTCAACTCAGAAAGTCATCTACTTCTATTATTTCGATTCATCAGATAAAAACTCGATTGTCATTCCCCATTATACACGAAACCGCCTGCCAATACATGCGGCAAGGTTTCATTCTTCTCATGAGCCCTTCTAAATGACAAAGTATTGAGACAATTCGGGTTTTCACAGTATGCACCTCCCATTGTGGCTGTCCCTATTTCGTATCAATCATTATAATTCCATTACAATTAAGTTTATCCATGCAGGCTCAGATTGTCAAGAGAGTGTCTTAGTGTTCTATTCCATCTTGGTATTTACAAACATCCATTTAGCCAAATGTTGAACCACAAAGTAATGTGAACATGTCAGGTGTTATATTATCTTTTTTCTGGCCCGCGGTTAATGACTCTCGGTCCTCCACGTTTTCCAGGAGAATTCAACTCAGTACGTTGTTTAATGCCAACTAGCAACATTCCGATCCTAAGGCGACAACTCGATCGTCATTCCACATTATATACGATGTTATGTGTAGCCAGGTTCCATTCCACTTCTTTTATGTGTCCCTTTAAAGAGAGTGTAATGAAACAACTAGTGCCTTTACAACGTGTGAAGACAAGATGTTTAAGACTTGGATACAGTATGCATCAGTTAGAATGTTCAGTGTTCTGTTCCATCTATGGTATTTGGTAAACATCTATTTAGATAAACTGAATTTAATCTGAGAGATTTTTTTTTTTTTTCACTGACCGACAAGATACTGTGTGTACTTCTATTATTGGCCCACGGTCAATGACTGGCTCGACCAGGTTTTGCATTCAACTAACTGAGTCATCTATACTTCTATTATTTCAATTCATCAGACAAGAACTCGTTTGTCATTCCCATTTTGCACAAAACCGCCCGCCAGTGCATGCGGCATGGTTTCATTGTTCTCGTGAGCCCCTCTAAATGACAAAGTATTGAGACAACTCGGATTTTCACAGTATGCACTGCCCATTGTGGCTGTCCCTATTTCGTATCAATCATTATAATTCCATTACAATTAAGTTTATCCAGGCTCAGATTGTCAAGACATTTGAACGAGAGTGTCTTACTATTCTATTCCATCCTGGTAGACCTATTCACAAACATCCATTTAGCCAAATGTTGAACCACAAAGTAATGCGAACATGTCAGGTGTTATATTATTTTCCAGCCTACGGTTAATGACTCTTGGTCTTCCGGGTTTTCCTGGAGAATTCAACTCAGTACGTTGTTCAATGCCACATAGCAATATTCCAATCCTGAGGCGACAACTCGATCGTCATTCCACATTATATACGAATATACATCTGTATGTGCAGCCAGGTTCTGTTCCATTTCTTTTTTTGTGTGTGTGACCCTCTATTAAAAGAGGGTAATGAAACAACTAGCACTTTCACAGTGTTTAAAGACAGCATGTTTCTGCATGAATATGTCAGTGCGTTTATTTTATCCCTGGTGCTGCAAACACCGATTTGGTTTAACTGCCATAAATTTGATTTTTTTTTTTGAAAGATAATAAAAAATATGCACGGGAATTTTAGTCCAGTACGACGACCCTTGTCCAATGACTTTAAGCCCACCAAGTTTCTCTAAGTTCATTAACCGTATTAAGTTGTATACTGTCAGCTCCTTTGGTTTCGTAATAGCTCACAATAATTTCAGTACTTCACACAAGGCTATTTACTGCTAAATTCCATTTTTTTTTGTACCTCTCCAGAGCTGAGATTGTTATACCAGCTGGATTTTTTTTTTTTAAATTTTGATCAATACACCAATGTCACTGCTCCTGTCATCTTCTTGCTCAATCACTCTGGGTTCAATGAGACTCGTATGTATCGTGATTCTCTTCGCAATCACTTTGTTTTTTTTTTTCTCGTAAATATATAAAAAGTGATTATTTAGATAATATTTGCTGTATATAATTACCCATTTTGGTACCCCTGGCAGACTGCCAAATACTGTTGTAGGTTTTTTTTTACCCATTAATTCTTCCCGCATATTCCAGACATTGTATATTTTTCTAGTTCTGTATACGGTTACTCTAGTTTCAAGTAAATAATTTAGACGCTTCACTCTTTATCACATACACTCAAGATGAATGCACACGCACGCACGCTCAGCGCACATGCACACACAGACACCTGCACTTGCACTCAAACCTCTTCCCACAACCCTTCAATTTCTACTCATACCCCCACACCGACAATGATCCCTCATGGTATGATCTTTGATGGTCAAAGTTTGAATGACTCCGAAAGTACTTATTACACAACTGCCGAGTTTAATGCACTCATAAAACAAAATAAATTTCAATCATTTTTGGATTTGTTTAGTCTTCTTCACATCAATGCCAGAAGTTTAAATAAGAATTTTGATTCCATAGAATCATTTCTTTCCTCTTTACAAAATTTTCAATTTAGTATAATTGGCATATCAGAAACTTGGCTTAATACAAATTCACCACCAATGTTTAATTTAGAGCATTATCGAATGTATCGTTCTGATCGTTACTTAGGCAAGGGAGGTGGGGTTGCTTTCTACATTAGAAATAACATTGATATAAAAGTCAGGCATGACTTACATATCGAGGGTACGGAAGATATTTTTGTTGAAATTGTGAACAGTAAAGCAAAAAATATAATAATAGGTAATATATATAGGTCCCCAAGAAATAACATTGATTGTTTTCTAGAAAGTTTTGATCAAATTCTGAGTATTATTTCTCAGGAAAAGAAAGACACTTTTATAATGGGAGATTTTAATATTGATCTTTTAAATAATTCTGATAATCATACAATGCAGTTGCTAAGTTTATTAGCAACTTTCTCATTTCAACCACATATCAACAACCCAACAAGAATTTCTAGTACATCAAAAACTCTTATTGATAATATATTTTCAAATGTAATAAACACAGAATTCACAAATGGTATATTTTATTATGATATATCCGATCATTTACCTGTTTTTACCATCAACAATAGTTCTTTGAAAATAAAACAATATTTTGAAAATAAAAAATCTCAAATGTATTATAAGGAAACAGAAAGTAATATAAATTCTTTGATATTTGATTTAGCGCAGGAAGAATGGGACGATGTATTTGATGAAAGCAATGCTGATACTGCTTATGAAAAATTTATCAGCAGATTATTGTATTATTATCAGAGGAATATTCCTTTGGTTAAACGGAAACCTTTAAAGAAAAATAGACAACCCTGGATTACCAAAGGTATTATGCGGTCTATATCAACCCGTAATAAGTTATATAAGCAAGCAATAAAGAATCAAAGTAATAACTCATTTATGAAATACCGGAAATATAGAAATCAATTAACATCAGTAATAAGATTGTCCCGAAAATTGTATTATTCAACTAATATAGAAAAAAATAAGGATAATCTTTTTTCATTGTGGAAAACTGTCAATGCTCTTATGGGAAAGACGGTAAAAGAAACTACCAACTCTATCATCATTGACAATGAGGAAATTACTGATTTTACCACAATTGCCAATTCATTTAATGATTATTTTATAAATATTGGTCCTAGTTTAGCATCTAATATGAATTCATGTAATACACATTTTACTGATTATTTACCCAATTCTTGTGAAAATTCATTATTTCTCACGCCTACCAATGACCATGAAATAATCAATATTGTTCAGAATCTGAAAACAACTAAATTGAGTGGGCATGATGGTCTTAGTGTTCATTTATTGAAACAAATAATCTTTTACATTACAAGCCCTCTAACTCACGTATTTAATATGTATCTTTCAACAGGCATTTTTCCGAACTCATTCAAACTTGCAAAAGTTATTCCCATTCATAAAAAAGATGACTTTAAATTAATGAGTAATTATAGACCAATTTCATTATTACCAAGTATATCCAAAGTTCTTGAAAAAATTGTGTATAAAAGGTTATATCAGTTTTTACAAACCAATAATTTATTGATACCCAATCAATTTGGATTTAGAAGTGGATATTCTACTGACTATGCAATCGCTCACATGTGTGATAAAATGATTGAAGCTTTTGCTGATAAAAAGCATGTTATAGGTATATACATGGATTTGTCGAAAGCATTCGACACCATCGACCATGAAGTATTGATACATAAACTTAATACGTATGGTATACGAGGTCACGCTCTGCTCTGGTTTATAAATTATTTGCAAAACCGTCAACAGTATGTTAGTTTTCAGTCTTATGAATCACACAAACTTGATATTAAATGTGGGGTACCTCAAGGCTCCATTTTAGGGCCTCTGTTGTTTAACATTTATATAAATGATATTATAGGTTCTTCTCCATCTTTGAATTTTATACTTTTTGCTGATGATACATCCATTATTACATCAGATTATGATATAGGGACACTTGTTAATCGTTTGAACACTGAATTATTGAATATATTGAATTGGTTTAAATCAAACAAGTTATCTTTGAATGTTAATAAGACAAATTTTGTTTATTTTAGAAAACCCTACTCACAGGATCTTAATGTCAACATATCAATTGATGGGTTTTCTCTTTGCGAGAAACAGGTTATTAGATTTTTAGGCATTACAATCGATTCTCATTTAACATGGAACGAACATATATCCTGTTTACAAAGGACCCTATCAAGAAATATTGGTGTACTCTGGAAGTTGAAAGATCTCTTATCAGAACGATCCCTGATTATTTTATATAATTCTTTAATTTTGCCTCATATATTGTATTCAAATATTGTATGGGGAAATTGTAGTATTACTAAACTGAATTCATTGTATTTACTCCAAAAGCGTGCTATTCGTATTATTACTAATTCCACATATTTATCTCATACAGATCCTTTATTTCATCGTTTGCATACTTTGAAGCTTCAGGACATCCACATTTTACAAACAGGTATATTTATGTACAAGTATGCAACAAATCAACTTCCCTCTTTATTTCATAATATTTTTCACTTAAATTCGAATATACACACATATCCAACTCGCCGTTCGACAGATTTTCACCTTGTAAACCCCAAAACTGTTTTAGCTCAGAAATCAATTAGACATTACGGTCCCGATGTCTGGAATAACCTACCTGATCAATTAAAGCAGTGTACTTCACTGTTTTCCTTTAAAGCTCATTTAAAAAAGTATTTATTATTGAAATATGTCTCCAGTTAGTAGTTTTTGATCAATGTACTTTTTCTTCTTTTTTTCTGAAGTCTCAGTAAGCCCTGATCCATGCAAAGTGATTTTTTTTCATTCCCTCCCGTTCCTTTCCTTTCTTTGATAATGATATTGCATACATTCATTAAAGCGTATACCTTACCCCCAAAATAGGGGGTAAGGCATGCTACAGCCTTTATTCTCTCTTGCACTGTCACCTGCACACACGACGCACTGTCACTCGCACACACCTACACTTTTATTGTCTACTATACCATGCAGCAGTCAATGGTGCTGCGTGCTGTTTTTTTTTTCTTGTTCTAAAGCGCCAAGTCACTATTTTTCTTTTCTGTTTTTTTTTCTGTAGCAAAATGTGTTTTGTGTATTAAGATTAAGAGTTTTATGAGTACATATATAATTGGTGTTGTATTACATTGGTATCACATATTCAGATAGGGCCTCATCCACGTCAAGCTCTGCTTATGATGACGGTCCCCTGTATTGATTTCTCCTTTGTTATTAGATACAGTAAGCCTTAATATGTTATTTTGATTCATAATTATGCCACTTCAGACTGAATGTTGTTACGCAAATGATTTTTTTTTTGTATTGATTTGTATGTATCTGTATCATTTTGTTTTCATTTGCAATTGTATTCGGAGAAAGAAAATGCAGAAATAAACCAAACAAACAAACAAACAACCATTTATAATAAATATATCATTCATTATTTTACGGATTTCTCTTCTCCCATAGCTGCAGAGCAAAAGATCACCCCGTCCCCATGCCCCAACAAGATCCACACGCTGGGACCGCCAACAGTTACTACATAGGGCAGGTACACGGTTGCCACGGGCAACTCTAAAGCGCAAGGCACACGCCAAATTCGAATAAAATGCAGGTTAACATATAGGGCCTATTGTATTGTAATACACTGTGCAGCCGGTCCACTGCGTGAGTGGAGAAGAATATAGCATTCGGCTGATACTGAATTCAGTTCAGATGGCACCCGTTTGCAGATGCCTTCCTGAACAAAAAAAAAAAATAAAAAAAAGAACAGACTTTACGATTCACCCTGGGTGACCATACACAATCTGCATCAAATGCTTAAGCGTGTTGCATTAATGATAAGGGAATGTAGCTTACGTACGTTTACTGCTAAAAAGTTGAGTAATTTGGGAGTATACCTCAATTTTTAAGACATCAGTTGTTGGAGTTCTGAAATCATAGGATGTCAATTAATCAGAAAAAATATTTCAACCAAAAGATATAAAAAAACCCAAACAGACAAAACATATTTTTAAACTTATCATTATTATATCATAAAGGGTATTTATCAACAACAACAAAAACATTAATTGCAGTTAGGTTTAATAAATATCGAGAATCATGACAAATATCTCTCACATGGAAAATGCTATAGACGTGGATTTGGTTGTCACTGACCATATCCCGTGCTGGATCTAATCGCAATAAAATTCCGACAATCATATCAATATATTTATCACATACATTATGATATAAACATAAATTTAATTACAATGAACCATTACCCCGTGCAGGCTCTAGATTACAATAAATTGATCTGACAACCACCATGCCTGAAGGGTACAGATCTCAAGCAGCTACAGCGTAAGGGAATCCTTGCCCGAGGAATCAGTTTGGAAAGAACCAGCAATGGGCTTGTTCACAAGGAACATCTATATGAATAAACCGTTTTTATCATTCTGTACGGATTTTTCCTGTTCCATAACTGCGGAGCAAAAAATCACCCCATCCCTATGCCCCAAGAAGACCAACACCCTGGGACCGCCAACCGTCACTATAATGGTGCAAGTACACGGTTGCCAAGGAAAACTCTATAGCGAACAAGGCACACACCAAATTCAAACAAAATACAGGTTAACATATTATGAATACACTGTGCAGCCGGTCCACTGCATGAGTGGAGAAGAATATAACACTCGGCTGATACTGTATTCAGTTCAGATGGCACCCGTTTGCAGATGCCATTCTGAATAGAAAAAACAGACTGTACAATTCACCCTAGTTAACTAAACAGCCTGCATAAAATGCTTAAGCGTTTTGCATTAATGATAATGAAGTGTGCATAGCTTGCGTACTTTGACTGCTAAAAGGTTGGGTAATTTGGGAGCATACTAATACAAGTGTACCTCGATTTTCAAAACATCAGCTGTTGAGGTTCTGAATTGGGATACCAATTGATTAAATTATTATTATTATTATTATATATATATATATATACATTTCGATCCAGAAAGAAAGAAAAAACAAAACCCGAAAACATCTTTATTTTATATTTAAACTTGTTATAACTGTATCAAAACAACTATACAACCTGCATAGAATGCTTAAGCGTGTTGCAGTATAGTGAAATGTAGCTTGCGCATATACGTTAACTGCTAAAGGGTTGTAATACACTGTGCAGCTGGTTCAAGACACACACCAAATTTGAGCAAGTCACACTTGGTGAAATACACTGTGCAGCCGGTCCACTGCGTGAGTGGAGAAAAATATGATACTCGGCTGATACTGTATTCAGTTCGGATGGCACCATTTGCAGATGCCATCCTGAACAAAAAGAACAGACTGTACAATTCATCCTGGGCAACTATACAACCTGCATAGAATGCATAAGCGTGTTGCATTTAATGATAATGAAATCTTGCCTACGTTAACTGCTAAAAGGTTGGGGAATTGGGAGCATACCTCGATTTTCAAAACATCAGCTGAAATGGAATACCAATTAATCAAAAAATATTTCGATTAGGAGAGAGAAAAATAATAAGAGAAGATTTTAAGGACCTATCATTATTGTATTAAAAAGAATAAGTCACCCCCAAAAATAGGATGAAGCATACGTCCAGGATAATTCATGTAGTTACACCATATTCAGAAAATGGATAGAATGTCTATGTTGTATTGATAACTTATATATGTACCTCTTGTATACTGAAATTTAGACCAGAACTTTATATTAACACATAAAGATTAGAGACATCCCAGTGACCAACATTGAAGGCACGTGGGCCAAGAAAAGCAAAAAAAAAAAAAAAATCAACGACATTACATTTCATTTCAACTTATATTTCAATCTGTATTTTGCTGACAACGAAAAAAAAATGGAAAAATACAGTATCTTGATATACATTTGGCACTGCACGTTGACAGCAATTCTAGTAAACTTTGGATTAATTTTCTTCTACCACTTCACTTTAGTGTAATGAAAAACCGGAATGTTTGTAATCATGCAAAAACCGGTGTGTTTTTATGAGGAAACCAGTGCGCATATTTCATCCAAACCAACGTCATTGAATTTTGAGCGCAATGGGTATACCTAATGAAAAAACCAATGCGCACATTTTAACTAAACCAACATCATTGAATTTTTGAGTGCAATAGGTATACCTAAAATATGATTTCTGAGTTACTCATGCAGGACAATAAGTATCTATCATATCATAATCACGTACAACTGGGCCAATGTTACTGATCTTCTCTGTAGGGTACACAAAACTTCAGTTGAAGTTATAAGAAATGTATACAGGAGATGACTACTCACTCGAAATTAAAGGGAGCGCCTCCGGTTTGGCGCCATTTTCCGGCATAGAATCTCAGCTTGGTACCTTTGCTGTACATTTCTTGGACTTGTTTCTTCCATTTCTGTTTTTCTTCCAGGTCAGTCTGCGTCAAGTCGTCGATGATGAAATATCGCTCGTCCTTTAGGCTGCGTTCACATAGAAGTATTCGGTATTCGCTGTTCGCTATTCGCTATTCGGGCACCGAATACACCATCACCCGCACCGTAAACTCACCATCCCATGCAGTGAGAATTTCTTTCTCCTACATCCCAGCAAATCTTATTAACAATTTCTAAACTGCATCAGAATGTCAGTCTACATGCTTATTTTTGCTAAAGGGCAAATCCAGACCAAAATTGTCATTATTTCATAAACGAGAGACGGTATACGCTGCAAGAAAATCGAACAAGCTCGATTCCCACTTTGCTATACTATTCGCAGCTATTCGGTACTTTCGAATAGTGCCCTCTTATGTGAACCGGTGTGAGGAAATCCTATCGTTCGATTCAAGCTATTCGCGTGCCCTCGAAAACGAGCCCCGAATACCCGAATAGTATACTTCTATGTGAACGCAGCCTAAGGATTTCCCTGGCACGACGGATGACATCTACTTTTTCTCTGTATGAGAGAAACTTTATCAAGATGTGCCTGGGACGACCTTCCACCTTGCGACCATCACGATGAGCTCGCTCCACCTTTGTAGTCATGTTGAATTTGGACCGTAGGATGTCTTCGACGATTTGGGCGCAGTCTTCCCTCTGGTCATTTGGTGTTTCAGGGATTCCCACGATGCGGATGTTATTCCTCCTAGATATTCTTTCGGTTTTGTTTGTTTCCGCTTTGTTCTTCAATACTTCGGAGCGGAGCTCGGCAATTTCTTTTTCCATTGCTTTCATTCTACCTTCCATTTCCTTTTGTTTGACTTCGAGATCATCGACCCGTTTGCTTTCAAATTGGATAGAAGCTTCAATGTTGGCCTCAAGATCGCTCAACTTCCCAAGGAACTTGTCGACAGCGTCTTGGATCATTTTTTGGAATCCGCTGGTAGCTTCTTTGAAGTATGCGTCCAAGCTTCCAGGGGTTTGCACATTGGGAGGTGCAGAGGCCAGTGCTTTCTTATCGGCGGGCATAGTGGCGCCTCGATCTTGGTGCATTGGGTTAGTTACCGTCTTGGATGCGACAGCCATATTTGTGACGTCATCAGGCTCCAGTTCAACAGATTCTGCATCGCTGGCTGTTTGGCCTTCCAACGACTCTCGCTAGGAAGCGGCCGGAGTCATGGGCGCAGGGTTTTAGTGACCTTCGGGTTCGGACTTGACGGGCTGTTTGCACGTACCTGGGCTGCGGGTTTTCTCACAGAAGGACCATAGTTTTTTGCCTTTGTAGCGGCTAACCGTTGCGGCCGAGCAGATTTTTGTTGGTCCATCCTCAGACGATGTTTCTAACTTCGTCGTTTTGTTACAATGTGAGGCCCACAAGAATGAAGTAGACGTCCCAATTTGGTGAAATTTTGTTACTTTTGCGAGACAAACGAAATTGCCGCGTGTGTCTCAGTCCATAGCGCCCTCTTTTTCATCCATTGAGAGGAGGCGCATCCCCAATTAGTGCCCAATCTCTTTATTTCGTCAACACAACAGAAATAGAAAGAAGAAAATATGGGAGGGGGTAATTATTAGGTTAAAACAATAGAAACAAAAATAAGAAATTGGGGGGGGGGGAGTGTCGCGCCAGCCTTTGATTTTGTAAAGGCGCCCCCCCCCCCCCCCTTTACGGAATTCCTGGATCCACCCCTGTGACGCGTTATGACATTTGTGGTCGACGTGTTATTCCATTTGTGGTTAATTCCTGACTTTGACTTGTTGTTGACGCAATCGTGGATTGAGAGGGGGCGCATCCCCCTTTAGAGCCCCTCTCTTTATTTCGTCAACACAACAATAATAAAAAGAAGAAAATGGGGAGGGGGAAGGTCGCGCCAGCCTTTGACTTTGTAAAGACGCCTCCCCTGTGCAAAATTCCTGGATCCGCCCCTGTAATGCAAGCAATGAGTTTTTCCATATGTGGTTGACGCAATGATGAATCAAGGGGGGGGGGGGGGCTTCCCCTTCTCGTGCACCCTCACTATATTAGGTTAAACCAACAGAAACAAAAAATATGAAAAGGGGGTCGCGCCAGCCTTTGAATATGTAAAGCCCCCCCCCCCCCCCCCCTTTACGGAATACATGGATCCGGCCCTGTGTCGCGTTATGACATTTGTGGTCGGCGTGTTATGACATTAAATATTGTGGTTAATCTAATATTGATATTTGTGGTTGACGCAATCGCGGATTTAGAGGGGGCGCATCCCCCTTTAGTGCCCCTCTCTTTATTTTGGCAACACAATAGAAATAAGAATAAGAAAATGGGGGAGGGGGGGCGAGGGTCGCGCCATCCTTTGATTTTGTAAAGGCGCCTCCCCTTTATGGAATTCCTCGATCCGCCCTTATGACGCGTCATGACATTTTGCAGAAAAAATGGAAATTTTGACATTTGTCGTCGACGTGTTATGACATTTGCTGTAAAAATGGAAATTTTGACATTTGTCGTCGACGTGTTATGACATTAGTGGTTGATCCGATTTTGACATTTGTCGTCGACGTGTTATGACATTAGTGGTTGTTTTGACATTTGTCGTCGACGTGTTATGACATTAGTGGTTGTTATGACATTTGTCGTCGACGCGTTATGACATTAGTGGTTGTTTTGACATGTTTGTCGTCACGTGTTATGACATTAGTGGTTGTTTTGACATTAGTGGGCGATTTTGACATTAGTGGTTGCGTCTCCGCGTAAATCTAAGGCCCCAGTTACATAATGCTCTGCGTCCGGAGTTCCGTTCAAAAAAAAAATCATTTTTCCTACGAACTCTTGCGGATCCCTTGCCGTCACAAGAATTTTTTTTTACAAAAAAAAAAATACGGAAAAAATGCAGGCGATACGGACAGATACGATCAGATGCGGACACCTGTGTCCACTTGCGGATAATCTTACGAATTGACACCTTAGTTGTTTTTTTCGACTTGCGTAAACTTCCGAATACTTCTGAATACTTGCGGAGAGTTACGCATAGTTACAGATTGTTATGAATAATTATGGAAAATGTTTTTTTTCTTTGACGATCCCTGCTCGGTTAGTATATGATGACAACAAGGTTATCACATATCGGACTGTCGTATATTGTACATTAGGGAAAAGCTGAAGTTATGTCACGCACACCTTGTGAAGACTTTTTCGCATTCCTTTAATTTGCTTTACAGCAATAGAGGAAAAATGAAATTTTGAACTGTAAGTTTGAATTGATTTTGTGCAATTCAAATATGAATATATACATCATCAATGTCCAGTATACATAGCATAATTATACCATAAATAAAATGCAATATAGATCGATAAGTTAAACGATAGAGTAGGAACAAATAAATTACAGTCATGGAATAGACAAGCTTTGCTTTAGCTGTCATGGCTGTAATTGTGCATCGATAGTCATGACCTACTGCGTTACCGTAAGGCTTGATAAGTTTCCAGATATAAAAAATAAACATCTGGACTTAAGAACACCCCTCCATTTCCAAAATATAAAATAAAAAATGTAATACACATTCCATGGAGTGTAAAGTGGTTAAAGGGGATGGCTAGTACCTGATCAGTGGGAATCAGTGGGAATGCTGGGGGACGATTGCTCCAATCCTTGTGGGATTCATAGAGTACATATCTCTTGTTGTGTGAAAATTATTTGCTTCAGAATGGCCTGATATTCAAGTAATGTGCAGTTCAATGTTTCCAGGTTAGCATGCCTGTACAGTGACGGGGTGATCGTTAAAGGCCCGTTAACTATCGCCCCGACATTGTACAGGCATGCACATTATTTGAATATGAGACCATTCTGAAGCAAATAATTTACACACAACAATAGATATAATTAATGTACTCTTAAATGAATCCCACAAGGATTGGAACAATCATCTCCAGCATTCCCACTGATTCCCACTGATCAGTTACTAGCCATTCCCTTTAAGACATTTTAGAAATACAGTCGTTTTTATTTTATATAGTTTGTCGCTGCCCCACATCCTCCCCGGCCAGAAAAGTAAATAATATGCTGTAACCCCATTCCCTACCCAAAATATTGACATTTTTCGAATAACATACATTCAGAGAGTGCAAGAAAAATAAGTTCAGCACCAAGGGTCAACAATGTCATCTGTATAATATGGGTGCCACTTAAAATGACTTTATTTTGCGGGAGAAATTTCATAATTTGACAATGCAGCCGTTCTAAGTGCCACTCCACCGCTCCGACTGAGTTGCAGCATTCCTTCAGATACAATGCGCTGCAGCTTAGCAACACGGGTGGTGTACTAGTAGTTTACCATGAGTCTCTATTCCCATGGGAGAGGAAAATGGAAAACGCCCAAGGACGCAATTGTCAGCGGTCGTAAGTGTTGTGATACGTTAACTTGCGGTTAATTTCGGATACTTACGATGGACGGGAGGTAAACTTATTTGCGGATGGTCTGCGTCTAATCTACGGATGTTACGGAAAGTTACGTTTAGTTACGGTTACTTGCGTAAGTCTGCATCCGTGGAGTCCCTCTGCAAAATTTCGCAGGCTTGGCCCCGTCATTTTGCGTTTCTTTACGGATTAGTTACGGACAGTTACGTCTACGACCCTGCGGATGCCTGCGTCCACGCTACGTCCCCCTACGTCCACTCATCCGTATCTATCCGCGGCGGACGTAACCCATCGTAAAGCACTGTGTGACTGGGGCATAAAACTGCTTTTCAGCACGACGCCGGGAGAGACTGGAGAGGGGAACGTCCAACGCACTCACTCGTCGTCTCAAACGTCCGCGTCGCAGATCTAAAGCACCGTAATGGGGCATACGCACACATTTTACGTTCAACTACTGAGTATTATACGTACGCTCCTGAAGAGCGATTGATCAGTTCACAAACTCAGTGTCCCTTAGTTTGTGGATTAATAGTTGTATGAGATTTTACTTTTTATTTCTATATGATTTTTTTATACATGTATTTTGAGTGCCATAACCCAAATCGGGTTACGCCATTTCCTGACCCACTTCATCTGACACACTCTTTCTGACACACTTTTTTTGCCATTCATTTTTTACACGGGGCAGTTTTCATGAGACTGCCTCTGTTATTGGCTACTGTGCTAATGAATATTCAACAGCCTTACGATTTTTTTTTTTCATAATGAGTCACTCGGTCTGATTCTGTGTCTGTGATTGGCTTGTGGTATCGTGGTATCGATCTCCTCAAGGGGGTCCATGACGATATCTGATTACCTGTGTGCGTGTGTGTGTCGAATTGCGTTTAAGTGCCGGTGAGTGTGGCATAACTTCTGCAGGTTTCCTGTCCATTTCTCTCTCTTTTTCTCTCTTTTGCTTTCGTATCATCTTATCTCTGTTATTCTTAGAGTACAATCGTACTACCACAAGTGTTTTCCCCCCATTTTTTGAAGTGATTATCTCGTTTGCAACAATTTAGAGGTGAGTTTTTGTTCGAGTGTTTGTTGAGTTTTTTGATTGAACACGATGTAGATTATCTACGTGTGTGCGAGAACATTCATACTTTGTATGGTACCCACTCGTTTGTTTCCGTGTGCATTTTTACCGTACAGTGTCTTCATCGTTCGTCTTCCAAGCAGCGGGTTTTCACCCTAGTTTTCCTCAACGTAGTTTTTTACTTCAAATTTTTTGCGGTGCAAGATGTTCAGTGTATTTTTTCTACAGTAAAATGCCATCGTTGATGATCTCCGTGTATTCATTACTAGTTTTCCACCTCCGTTTCATTTTGTGTACAACTAACATTGATCTATAAAGTCTAACGTAGTTAGCTACAAAGTCTGCGATGTCTGTACGTTTGCTGATGTGTTTTTGTGAGCTGGGAGTAACTATGGTGGGAATTATATTCAGGGTTTTGCTGTGGTTGAGATGATAATGACGCTATGATGATCATAATGATTCTGGTGATGATATACGAACCCTTTTGATGCAATTTATTTCGTGTGACCATGACGTTGATGATGGCGAGAACGACACGAGTAGCCTAGCCTAGGCCAAGGACGAGAGTGACACTGTCCACGGGGGCTGTTGCTCGCTCATGCACAGGAGTGGTCTAGAGACCTGCATTTCATCATTCTTTTTAAACTTTTTGGTTGTTCACTCGGGTTAGTGCTCCAAAAATTCGTTTCTCTAAAGAAACTCAACCAAAACCTTGACAATAAGGTTGCATCAAGGCTATTCTTTAGTAAATATTAGATCTAAATGGCGATGCTAATTTAGTTTTCATTTAGAACTCGATGATATCCCATTTTCTTTGCTCATTTTTCAAATAATAAATTATTTAGAACTGTACTTAAATTCTGATGTACTACATTCACCATTGTAAAAATCAATAAAAAAGAGCCCGCTCAGCAGGTGTTTCATTCTATCCTTTTCATTTCCTCCCTATCGTGTTGGTTTCCTTCCTGTCACTTCCTTCTTTGACCCTGGATGGAAGGAAAAAAAAAATCCCATCTTGCCATGTAAAGACAGAACACATACCATCATGAAATATTTTGACATTAGAATAGTTTTAAAAGATTATGTAAGTCATCAAAATTCTTGTGTGTGAAAATAAATAATAAATAAAAGGTGATTTCTTACAAAGCAGTTCTTTCAAATGTCCAACAGCCTCAGACCAGCTTCGATAATGAAGCTAGTGAAATCTGAAAACTATCGTGGCAACAAGTGATAGGGAATTCTGACAAAAACTGTCACAACATTTGATGTTTAAATTTGTCTAGTTTTATTGGATTAGGTCATGAAACTATAAATGCCACCGATAAAATCACAATCGCTCTCAATTTGAACAGAGGCAGTAGGGTAGGAATAACTCAGCAAACAGCTGATTATTTATGCGTCGTATCCATGGGCAACTGCGGGGTAACTGCAAGAAGACGCACGAAGTTTAAACTTGAGTCAAGAACTATTAATTATTAATTTTTTATTCAAAATATTTTTTTTTCTTTGGATTGCAAAAAAAAAAGTCAAAATATTTCATATTACGCTTCTAAAATGTATTATGAATATATGAAGCATTTTTATCGTGATTTCATGAAGAATTAGAATTATTATGAATATATATACTAGACGGGCTGAACAATGAAGTCTAATTTTGCCCCAAGAATGTGCAGCCCACCGTACCTGCTGGTGGTGCATTCCTAGCGTTCTTGCCGCACTCTCCCAGCCACGTGCACGCATGCATGCAACAGTCACATAGAGTACACGTTTAGCTACTTCACCGATCTCACTCCTGATCTCTTGCAAAGAAAACCTTCACAAGTGTAGAAAATTCTCTCGAAACGAAGCCAGACATGAATTTGGAACATACATTACAGTGTCAAGACCTTTTCAGTGGACTTTGATTTCGCTATTTGTCTGTTTAGCTCTTGAATGTACGACTTCTTACGTCCGATTTGTTTTTTACCTCACCGCGTGGTGCTGTTTTTTCAGCCCCATGCTTCCTCCATATAGATGCACACACAAGTACATGTTGTAAACAAACACAAGCCACCGGCACCGCGATCGAAGTTTGAGCGATAGCGATATTAGACATGTGTGGAGCAGACATGCGGATTTCAGCACAAATGAGTAGTTGAACGTATCACGATTGTAAAACAAATATTTTTCTATGTCTCTGCCAATTTGAATTAGGTTATCTAAGCATAGATAGATTACGATTTTATTCTAAAATAGATTAGCTATGGCAAGAATTTGCTTACATGAGAGTTATTTGATAACATTGCAAAATAAAACCCCCGTCATTGAATGGAATGTTCCAGAGCTATCTCGGTGGTTGGGAGGCGGCTCCAGGATGTTATGGACGCGTCGATTTGTAAGTGGGTACGATGTGATTACAGATGGGTTGAAATGAAGAGGATTTATGAATAAAATACACAGAAACATATTTTTTTTCATAATTCCTTCACAGTTTATTATTTCTTTTCATAAAATTCACACGAATAGTGCTGTACTGAGTCAACTAAGTGCACATTCCCACAAGTGTACATGCATCATCCCTCCTGTCTAGTGGGAATGACACAGGCAGTTTTTCAATGACACGTATGAATACCCTTCGCGTGTAGATCGCGCCGTAGGGAAGATCGCGCCCAAGTTCACTGCCGACTTATAGGCAGGCACGGAATTACAGATTACACAGAGGCCCGTACGTGGATGGGTTAAGCAGCTGAAAAAAAAAAAGGGGGGGGGGGGTACTGGAAGCGCACGTAGTAGCAAGGCCTACACGCACGTGTAAATTGATGGGGTTAGGAATTGATGTTACATAATCTGAAATGTAAACAGTAGGCCTACGTGCGAATGCTTCTTTGTTTTAAAGGGGGATGGATAGTAACCGATCAGTGGGAATCAGTGGGAATGCTGAGGGATGATTGTTCCAATCCTTGTGGGATTCATTTAAGAGTACATTATATATCTACTGTTGTGTGAAAATTATTTGCTTCAAAACGGTCTCATATTCAAGTAATGTGCAGATTAATGCCCCGTCACTGACCACGCACGCTAGCCTGGAAACATTAAACTGGACATTACTTGAATATGAGACCATTCTGAAGCAAATAATTTTCACACAACAATAGATATAAAATGTACTCTTAAATGAATCCCACAATTCTGGAACAATCCTTCTCCAGCATTCCCACTGATTCCCACTGATCAGTAACTCGCCATCCCCTTTAAAGGTAGGGAATCCCATTTGCATGCCTTAAATGAAGAGTTGTATAGATACAGTGGTATGTTGAAGAGAAGTATTGAAAGTGGAAGGTAACATTTAGTACATTTTTATTGACCGTTAGATTTTGAATTGAATTTTTTTCGGGGCTCACCGTAAATTCCAGTACATTACTAGGTTACCTTTGCAGACCCATGCACTGCATGTGTGTCCATCATGTATATTTTGTGAAGAAAGTTCATCAAAACTTACAAACATTTCTATATACATTCTTGCCACACACTCTATATGTTATTACATCAGCCCTTATACTTTTAGATTTGTGTTTATAGATAAAAAAATACAGAAGACTGCAACAAAAAGGCTTAAGTGTGGCTGACACACAGAACTACTGAGTAGTTGAGTTTTGTGCATTATTCAAATTGTAGATAACTGTTGACTTCCAAATTTCTCAGCAGTGGCCTAAACAAGTCTCCTGAGGTTCATATTTAATGTTTTGCTGCATTTTGGGAGGTCTGTAAAAGGTATTCCCTACCTTTAAGCCACACTTATTTGTTAGTGGGGAAAAACAGAACAAAGAAGTAACGTTTCATTGGAGACATTGAGGGAGGTGACAATGGATGCCTAAGGTCGAGGTGCATGGTAGGTACACAGACTCCCACTCCAACATGGAGCTGCAGACAAGCATCACATGCACATTGATGTATTTTCTATTCTCTTCTTCACGCCGTCTTGGTGTCTGAAAACACAATCTGGAAGCATCATGATAGGAAATGTAAACATGGTGTGCGAATGTTTCTTTGTTTTCAACCAGACTTATTTGTTAGTGGGAAAAAAAAAGAATAAAGAAGTAACGCTTCATAGGAGACATTGAGGGGTGACAATGGGCAGGATGGGGAGGGTACCCCGCTCTCTACCACAATGGATGGATGTCCAAGGTCGAGGTGGGTAGTAGGCACACAGACTATGGTCCCACTCCATGACAAGCATCGCATGTACACGAATGTATTTTTATGCCTCCGCCAACGAAGTGGCCGGAGACATTATGTTTTCGAGTCGTCCGTCCGTCCGTCCGTCCGTACGTCCGTCCCGTTTTGTTTTTGTCGATATCTCAAGAACCGTGAGGTGGTTTTACATCAAACTTGGTATGAGGGTATATCCTGGGGGATAATACTTTGTTTGGATTTTAGGGTCACGGGGTCAAAGGTTAAAGGTCACAGGTTATTTTGTGAAAAAAGGTTGAAATTTCATGTTTTTCTCCATATCTCGCAAATGGTTCAAGGTATTTTCATGGAACTTAGTATATATGCATGTACCGATGGGCAGTGATTATCTAGGGAAGTTGGGGGTCATGGGTCGAAGGTCATGGGTCAAAGGTCAAGGTCAACTCCTCAAAATATTACTACTTTCCTTATATTTATGCAATGCCTGAAGGATTTTTTTTAACTTGATGTATGCATGTATTACCCAATATATATTCTGTGGGAAGTTTCTTGCCAAAAGGTCAAAGGTCAAAAGGTCAAAGGTCAAGTGAAAGTGCTAAATTGCACTTTTTCCTCCATATCTCGAAATTAACTCAAGGTATCATCATGAAACTTACATATTTATGCATGTTCTACCTAACAGTGATTCTCTTTGGAATTGTGAGGTCAAAGGTCAAAGGCCAGGTTTAGATAATACTATTTTACAATTTGATACTGAATCTATACTTTTTCTCAATACCTTGAAAATTACTCAATGCATAAACTTATAAAAGGGTCAAAAGTCAAGTAAAAATCATCAGTTCCCCAAATACCTGCACTCTGACGTTTTAATCATTCATCCAATTGAACCTAGTTCAAGGAAAGTGAACATTCAGCACATTTGTGGCAAACCTGTCATTTTAATATTTTGCCAATTGTGTGAAACTGTCATTACACATTGTCAAGACATTGTACTAAAGACCTATTAGGAGAACCATGCATCATAGCGGAGGCATACCCAGAGTCTCCGTAGCGACATTTCTAGTCTATTCTCTTCTTCACGCCGTCTTGGTGTCTGAAAAACACAATTTGGAAGCATCATGATGGGAAATGTAAACAGGGTGTGCGAATGTTTCTTTGTTTTTAACCAGACTTATTCATTAGTTGGGGGAGGAATAAAAAAGCAACACTTCATGGGAGACATTGAGGGGTTGACAATGGGCGGGATGGGGATGGTACCCCGCTCTCTACCACAATGGATGTCCAAGGTCGAGGTGAAATTTCAGACTATTCTCCTAAAACACACATGTTGTTATTGTCTTCCTATAAGATTTGTGATATTGTTTTCCTTGAAAACTCTGGAGTTCTTACATATCCGACACGTCAATGGTCCGATTATCACCTTATCATTTTGTTTACTTTTGTACGATCATTTTGGAGTTCATCAATCTGGTTTTCAGTGACTCTGTGTTTTCCGGGTGCGTTTGTATGTCCATCTTCACAGCCTCGTAGACATCTTTGTTTATTAACTTGTTCACATCGTTAATCAGATATCACATTGTGATTCACACTGTGATCCACTGTGTCGACACTGTGTTCTTTCCAACGGGGTTTCTCCAGAAACAGATTTGTATATTTTTCCCTGAAAACTCTGCAGTTCATACATATCCCAGGCGTCAAGGTATAGTTCGATTATCATCTTGAAAACCCCAGAATGATCGTAGCCGAAAAAATGTTACAACATTGTCCTATTCGCGCTGAATTGTTCCTGCAATTTTGGCTACCCAAACCTAGGCTAGTATTAGTGCACCAAATGTAGCGATGATTGTTTGTTAAATTTATGCGCGTAATGTAGTAATGCAATGGAATTTTCGGCCTTCCATAACTGGGCTAGAAAGATGGCGCACGAAACGACGGTTTGATCGTTTGTACTTCTAGCAATAATTAACCGTCTTTTGTGTGCTCAGAATTCCACGAGCGGTCTAGCTAAGTAACGCGAGTGTAGGTTATACAAAGATTTTCTCCTCTTGTTAAAATCTCTTGAGATTATACTTGTATACTGAGTATACACAGTAACTAGTGTAGGTCCGACACCGTATCCGGGCACTTACCCCCCTGGGCAACTATCCCTCCGGATAACTACCACCCGGATAATTACCCTCCAGGTCTATTCCCCCTTAGGGCAACTACCCCCGGACAACTACCCTCCTAGGGCAATCACCCTCCAGGGCCATTACCCCCTAGGACAACTACCACCCGGTCATCTACCCTCCTAGGGCAACTACCCCCCAAGGGCAATTACCCCTAGGACATCTATCCCCCGGATAACTACCCCCCCTGGGTAACTACCCCCTGGATGACTACCCCCCGGATAACTACCCCCCAGATAACTACCACCCGGATAACTACCCCCTGGATAACTACCCCCCGGATAACTACCCCCTGGATAACTACCCCCCGGAGAACTACCCCCCTGGGTAACTACCCCCAGGATAACTACCCCCAGGATAACTACCACCCGGATAACTACCCCCCGGATAACTACCCCAGGATAACTACCACCCGGATTACTACCCCCCCCCCCCATAACCATACCCCGAACCCCCCCCCCCCCCGCCCCCATCCTGATACTTACCTACTGGACAACCCTCCCTCCCCGCCCCCCGAAAGTATTTTTCCATAAGTTCATAACACCATATCAGAAGATGCACCTTTCTCTTACACTGTCATCACTCTTTTGGCATGTCATTTTCTACCGTTATAACACATTAGACGATAAACATAAGAAGAAGAGAGTTGATTTCACTGCAATTCATATTCAGTTAACATTAGCGAGGGACCCTTCGCTATAAAGCCATAATTTCTGATAGGATCCGGGCACGGTTTTATGAAAGTTATCAGTCCTGACAAGCTGTCAGTTCCACACAATTACCAATCGTTGTAGGTCGATCAAAGCAGGTCCATGGTAACAAGTCAGTGACTCGAGCTTATCAATCAAGCAGAACCCATGGTTTTATTGAAATTATTAGAGACTAACAAGATGTCATAACTGGCAACTTTTATCAAACGGTGCCCTAATCTGTCATAAGAGTAAAATTACAGCTTGTTTTACATACAAGTAGAATTGTACTAGTTTTCAAATTAAATGTTCTCGACACTTTAAGAGGAAATCCAGTTCAAATATAAGTTAGTCTCATTAGAAAGAGTAAAATATTACGAGTTTTACGGTATTTCTTTTTTTTTTACAAAACATCCCTAGTTGCTAACGAAGTCTTTTGTCCTGCACCCTCTTTTTGAATAGATCTATGGAGAGTTGTAGTTGATAGAATCCTTTTTACATTATAGGGCTGCTCTGTTTTATCCCGGCCATTTCAAGAGTATTTTTTTTTCTCAAAAACTTGAATCCTTCTTGGAATAACATGCTCTTTAATATTTCATAAGGGGTTTCTAATTATCTCACCCAAAAGATGTTTAAAACCTGAAGTTAGGTCTCGACCAAAACCAGACGATATGAAAAAATGTTGTTGTTTTTTTTTTCAATTCAAATAGCAAACGTTGTTCGAAAATAACAATGAGAGACGTAATTTTCTGGGGGAGAGTTATTGTAAGAGGGGTGATTGTTTGGAGCCTAATTTTGATAAGGAGTAATTGTCAAGGGAGGTAATACTCTGCAGTGATCATACCAAGGAGGTGACAATCTCTTCCCACATCCTTGATATACTAGTTGTTAATATGCCCAATAATGCAGTAGGGCAATTCTGAAATGAGCGTTAACGGTATAACAGTAAAATAGTTACAAAATTGATGAAACAATGCAAAGAAAGCAAATTAGGACAGAGACGAAGTACACAAATAAAGATACAGTGCACTCCCGTTACAACGAACACGGTTATAACGAAATTTCGTTATAACGAAGCAAAACTTCTGGTCCCAAAATTATCGCCATTAAAGTCTATGGTACAAAATTCGCTTATAACGAAGACGGTTATAACAAAATTTTCGTTATCACGAAGTCTTTTCTGAGCGCCACTGACAAAGAAAAACAAAAGAAATGTGCTCCGTTATAACGAAATGCGGATCGCATTCGAAAATGCGTAGCGGAACAAGCATTTTTAAAGCGTCTCTGCATGAGCGAACGCATCATTGAATGTTCACTCCGTGTATCACGCACAGTTTCCGAGGGGAACTTGCGTTATTGTAATACAATAATCTGAATTCAGATAAGGTTTGTTTCATTGTTCCGAAGTCCTTTAATACAAAACACACAGATTCTGATACAACTAAATGTCCGTTAGTTCGGAAATGAAAGAGGGTTTGTTATTAAGCACATTTTGGCGTTATTCCAAAGGTTCGTTAATTCGATAATAAAATATGGTCCTTATTCTTATTCTTATACGGTTCGTTAGTCCGAAAATGATAGGAATTCAAAACGTTCGTTAATCGGAACATTACAAAAAGTATCGTTAATCCATGGTGGAAAAAGGAGAGTACACTAACAAAACTTAAGAATTGCAATCTTATAATCGTCTTAAGATAAATAAATCTTCGAAATAACTAACCTTTCTCATTTTTTTTTTCATTAACAAAATTTCTTCGGAATAACGAACCTTACTTCATTTTCGGATGAAAAAGCCTTCGGAACAACGGACTTTCTGACTAGTGAACCTTTTTATTTTTATTTTTTTTTTATTTATAAACCTTCAGAATGACGAACCTCATTTCATTTTCAGATCAACGAACCTTCGGAAAATGAACAATATATTATTTTGATCTAAATTATGAACTTTCGGAATAATGATTCTGCGGAAATGCGAACCTTCACATAAACAAACCATCGGAATCCCGGGAATGGCGAAACTTCGGAATAAGGAGCCTTCGGAGAAACGTACTTTAGTAAAAAAAGAACCTTTGGAATAGCGAACTGTAACCAAATCCTACACCGTCATTTTCTACACATGTGTGACAACACAAACAACTTTATGCTCTTTTTAAAATGTAATATTTAAACGAAATTAAAAAGGTATTCTCCCATTTCACATAGCTTTCCAGCGTATGATGAGGATTCAACAAACATAATTTTTTACGCGTGGTTTCCTTCTTTTCGTTATACATTGCATATTATATTTGTTCGGTTACAACGAAATTTCGTTAAAACGAAAAAAACAAAACTGCCGGTCCTGAGCATTTCGTTTTAACGGGAGTGCACTGCACATGAACACACACGAGATAAATCCCTTGTAATGAGAGAAAGAGGAAAGGTGAGTTATGAATGACAGGAATAGACTACCTTCACGGTGGACAGAGAAAAGCGAGAGGGAAGAGGAAGATGATGGGTCAAAACCAGGGCACGTGAGGCATGAGATATAAGCTCCTCAAAATAAAGAAGTGTTTCATGGAGTTGTGGTAAACGATAGACGATTGTGGTTAAAAAAATATTGCAAAAAGTTTAACTCATTCTGAAGTGTAACATTTCTTCAAAATGTCTTTAGTTCAATGGTAAAGGCATTCAAACTTAAAACTTCTTTTATACTATACTATATATTAGTATGAGTAGCAAAGTGCGCTTAGAAACGTCAGTATGAAGCGCCATATAAATGCAATTATTATTATTATTATTATTATTATTACTATCAAGAGAAATCCGAAATTTCGGAACAGTAAAAGAAAATACAGATTTAGCGAAAGTAGTTCTGGTTAAAGGCATTGACATTTACTGGATTACCGGGTAGGATATGAAGGGACAGCTTCGTTTTTTATGAACATAGAGTCAAAATACAGAGGGAGAAATTAAGCTTGTACATAAATCGTCCCAAGTGCAAACGATACAAATCGTAAATCCTTAAGATGTTGTTTTCATAAGATGATGTATCAGTATGGCATCTCCGTGATTCCTGGCAAATAATACAAAGAACTTCGTTTCCTGTAGTAATGATATTCTTTTTTATTAAAGGTAAGATTGGGGGGGGGGGGTGGGGGCAATGACCCGGGAGGTAGTTACCCAGGGGGTAATTGGCGTGGTGCACTGTCCTGGGGTAAATTTTGGTCTTGATAGTTATAGGGGAGGGGGAGTTGTAGGCTTGATTATCCGGGGTAGTCATCCATGGGAAGTTATCGGAAGGGGTAGTTATCGGGTGGAAGTTATCTGGGGTCTAGTTATCGGAGGAGGGGGTAATTAACCTGGGGATAATTATCCTGGTGGTAATTGTCTGAGGGGGGGGGGGTAGTTATCCGGAGGGTAATTATCGGGGGGGGGGGTGATTATCCGGGGGGTAATTATCCGGGGGTAATTATCCGGGGGGTAATTATCCGGGGGTAATTATCCGAGGGGTAATTATCCGGGGGGTAGTTATCCGGGGGGTAGTTATCCTGGGGGTAGTTACCCAGGGGGTAGTTCTCCGAGGGGTAGTTACGCAGGGGGTAGTTCTCCGGGGGGTAGTTATCCAAGGGGTAGTTCTCCGGGGGGTAGTTACCCAGGGGGTAGTTTTCCGGGGGGTAGTTATCCAGGGGGTAGTTATCCGAGGGGGTAGTTATCCAGGGGTAGTTATCCGAGGGGTAGTTATCCAGGGGGTAGTTTACCTAAGGGGGAATTGCCCGGGGGGGGGGGGGTGATTGCCCTAGGAGGGTAGTTGTCCGGGGGGTAGTTGTCCTCGGGGGTAATTACCCTGGAGGGTAATTGCCCTTGGAGGGTAGTTGTCCGGGGGGGTAGTTGCCCTAGGGGGGAATTGTCCTGGGGGGTAATTATCCGGGTGGTAGTTATCCGGAGGGTGGTTTTCCAGGGGGTAGTGTTCCTAGACCCTGTACTGTACGTTGCGTGTAGAGTGATTATAACGCCGCAGACTTGCATTGTCTCTGTGTGCTATCACTTGGCGGTGAGTTGCTATGACTTGCAAGCAAGTATTCAGAACTCAGTTTTTATGGTGGTAATACGTCAAGAATTGATTAACAACTGAACTCTAAGATAGAGTTTGAGTTATACAGTCAAGCAACTCAGTGTATTGAGTTAGACTTACAGGTGAAGATTCAAATGTAAAAATTAGTTCGGATTTGATATTAGTATTGATAAAGACGAGTAATAATTTTGATGTGTTCACAGTGTAGTTTAAATAATGCATTTAGACGTCAGCATGAATAAAAGACTCTCTTTTGTGTTTTTGAGATACATGCTGTATGGGTGACACTCGTAAGTATGGGGGTCTGATCCCACGAGACCGACACGGCCACGAGTCATACGGTCGACGAGACCGACATCAAAAATAGGTCCATGAGTCATACATCTCATGAGTTATATGGCTCACGAGTCATACAGCCCATGAGATCGACACTAGGTACAAAAACGAGACCGACACTACACAATTAAGACCCACGAGACCGACACTATAGGTAAAGAAGGCTCACGAGACCGACACTAGGTAAAGAAGGCTCACGAGACCGACAGGATGAACAGCGCCATCTGCATGTCAATTACAAATATGTCCCTGTACAGGGTGTTCCATTATAAAGGGGAAAATTACATACTGGCGGGTACAATTTCGTTACGCTGTCGAGCGAAAGATTGTAACTTACTAATAACAGCACCATCTACATATCAACGACATTGGTATGTACTTGTACACGTGTGGCTTTTAGGGGACAGTTCTGTCACGCTACGAGGAGCTACATTGTTACCATTGTTTCTTCTTTATATCAAATTGCCCTCTTCCTTGGACCACCTCCCCCCCCCCCCCCTCAAAAAACATATGAAAAATGATATAGGACAAGAAAGATGAATGGCTTAATTCTAGATTCCATCGTGCTATATTCAATAGGCTTTCCTAATTTCTAAGGATGTAAATTTTTTCGCCCTTGTCTTTCTCGCTTCACAAGTTAAGTAGGCTTATTAGATATCCTATCTGTCTGCTTATACCCGCCTGCTTAGAGTTCAATTTGAATTTTCTCTTTAACTATGACGTATGAAATTCAACGGAGGAAAACGTTTCTTTTTTTTCCCGTGGCTTGTGTTTGTAAAATAATAATTCTTTTCAAAACGGTATATTCTTCATGAAATAGAAAAGTTGTTTTCATGGATGCATCTCCTTTTTTTCGAATTTTTAAGCTGCCTTAATTGACTACTACATTATTTTCTATGAATTTATAACATTTCGACGTCTTCGTAGATGACTACCCCTCCCCAATATCATGTAAAGCAGGTGTGCACTACAACAATGACCATTGTGTGAATAATTTTCTTGTAGTGAACTTCATTTCATACCTGGGTATTTTTCTATTTGGTTAATCTGAATGTCCATATCATTATATATTTTTTACGAAGTAGATGTATCGGGTATGAGTTTTTCAGATAGGATGACGAGGGTGTTTTTGGAATTTTCGAAAGTATTGTTCAATTACTGAATTTTGTTTATTTATTTCACAAACACTCACATACGCAAACACAATTTAAGATCTTCACCGTTCAGGGGGTGAGGGAGGGCAATATGACGAGGTAAAACCCGAGCAACTCTTATTTTCCATCTCTTATTCCTTCATACCATTATCTGGACACCCTATACAATTAATTGGTCTATAGGGGGAGCTGTTCATCCTGTCGGTCTCGTGAGCCTCTTCTGCCTAGTGTCGGTCTCGTGAACCTCTTTTGCCTAGTGTCGGTCTCGTGACCCTTTTAAGTGTAGTGTCGGTCTCGTGAACCTCTTTTGCCTAGTGTCGGTCTCGTGAGCCTTTTAAGTGTAGTTTCGGTCTCGTGGGCTTTCTTTGCTTCGTGTCGGTCTTGTGAGCCTTCTGTGCTTAGTGTCGAACTCATGGGCTGTATAACTCGTGGGCTTATTTTGCTTGATGTCGAACTCATGGGCTTTATTTACTCAGTGTCGAACTCGTGGGCTGTATAACTAGTGGGCTTTATAACTTGTGAGCTGTATGACTCGTGGGCTGTATGACTTGTGAGCTGTATGACTTGTGGGCTGTATGACTCGTGGGTGTCGGTCTCGTGACGTGCACCCGTAAGTATGTCGTCCTCTGACGGTAACATACAGGCTGAAACATTTCTACATTCTTCTGTGAAAGGAAGTGTATAGCATTTTGAGCAGCTCTTGGTTAAGGAAAGTATTATTTGCCTCGTGGCAACTTGAAGGCAAGTGCAGTGCCACATGTAGGCAAATATTAGGTGTAGTGTACATTAATTTGGATTTTCCATACAAACCTTTGAAATTTACTGCATCACTTCACAGCTTGGGACAGGATCACAATCCGAACACGTTGTTCAGAAGGGTATAGCTTGTAGGCTTTGAAGAGCACAAGTCTGTAAGTTTGTTATAGGTTTTTTACATGTGTAATTATTATGGCCTCTATTTTTTTTTATTGTAACAGTGAAGTGACATTGCAACAATATGTTAACATTGCTACAATGTAACAGTGGATGCATAATGACATTACAGACATGCCATTTCATGATGGGTAGTGAATACATGCATGGATACAGAATGTTTCTGTATAATGATGCATTACGAGACAGTGTAGGGCCTACTATTGTTTGTTCAGAACAAGCAAACCTTTTTTTGTGTGTGTGTGTTAATCGAGAATTACATACATGCTCAACCTACTGTTATCCAAGAAATGTATGTTTGATACATATTCATACAGTGTACCAGCGATTGTTTCACAGAAGTTTACAGTTTTACCGCTCACATACATGCGCACAAGAATTTAATTGGGCTCGCGCATAGAATTGAATAAAAACAAGGGTGCAACGTGCGACTAACAGGGGACTGTCTGCAATTTTATTATTGTTGTATACGGTTATCTGACTGGATAGGGTCTAGTGGCAAGATTCCCGAGGCCAGCACAAGCATCATGGCTTTGATGTTTGGATTTTTTTCCAAAATATCTTCACAGTGTGCATCATTAACTACTTTTAGAATAATAATAATAAAAAAAACAACTTTTATCACAATTTTTTCCCGACACATGAATAAACCAATACCATAGAATCCCATGTACTCTAAACAATGAATTCAAGACCACGATATTAAAATACATTTGCTACATCACTAAGAAAGAGTACATACTCCCACAGATTAAAATCATCACAGCACAACGCACACTTCACAGGACTGTACATCCTATTTATAGCGACACGTGCAAAAGAACTACAACCCTCTACACTTTTTTTCATTTATTTTTCCATCTCCAATAGAAATTTTTAATACATTTGTCCTTCCACATAAAATATAAGTACATATATATGTGAATATTACAAAGTATGACAAGTGGAAATTATAGATACCAATTGTATACAAATGACAAGGTGAAAAAGAAAAAGAGCACAAAAACAAACATTCTGAAATTACGAAAATGCAGGAGATGGGGAGGATTGCTGATAAAGCAAAGCTTGTTGGGTGCATCCCCCCCCCCCAAAAAAAAAAAAAAACATATAGTAATATCTTATATCATTGATCTTCTACTTAACACATGAGACCAAATTTACAACAAAAAAAAAAATTACACAAACTACAGATAAAAACCTAATTATATATATACCCCTAGACAAACACCCATACACATCCACTAAGTCGCTGTCATGCAGAAACGCAGAAACTAGAACAGGAAAAGTAAGACAGAAAGATGAAGAAGAACTGAACTTACGGAAGTTGAATTGAACTTACAGAAGTAAGTTCAATGATGAATTGAATTCAGAGAAATGAAATTGAAAGATTTTTCAATCTTTGACATGCTCAAAAGCTACTTTTGTCCTTGTCTAATGTCGGCTCAAATTTTTGTGTATGTATGTTTTTGCTGTCGTCTTGGAAGCCCACAGAGACACTGGATTTATTCTTGTTATTGTGTTTTGTGTGTCCTATGTCTTTTTCTGTCGATGCTTCTCAGTGTTCTTACTTACCTTATTCTGCCCTTTCTCGTTTCACGTTCTACGTCTCTTCGACGATCTTCTGCTTATCATGATTTTGACGTCACCCATGTTCGTATAGATTACTTCAGCGTCTTGCCACATTCTGGCGACGTGGTATTTTCTTGTATCGTCCACTTATTCACGACATCCTAGTTTTGTTGATAACGCAGACTTTTAAAAATTCGTCTCGTATTTGTGATTATGGCTAATTTTCTGAATGCTCCATTTGATTCCATGGGCGTCACCAGGGGGGGTGCGTTGGGTGCGAACGCACCCCCCTTCAGATCCATTAAAAAAAAAAAAAAAAAAAAAAAAAAAAAAAAAAAAAAAAACTTCAGTCTGCCAGTGACCTCAACGCCGGACGCTAGATAATTATTCTTTTCTATTTCTTTTTTTATTTTGCACCAGGGAAAAGAAAAGAAAAAGAAATCGTGGGCAAAAACAATTTGCACCCCTGGTTCTGGCAGCAATGATTTTTTTTATACAATTCTACTAGTGTTCTATCCAGTGTTTACTATTTATCAACCGTACTGTACATCCGTACGATACGGAGCACGTACACGTTTGCGTGTACGTATGCTACTTACAAGTATGTAGGGTCTATACGTTATTTCTGACCAATCCATATTGCCAGCCCAAGAGTGCGCCTTAGCCTCCATAATTCCAGAGACGAGAAGATTTTCTTACCTTTTTTTTTGACAGAAAAACAAAAAGTTACCCCCATGAAAATACTGGAGGGGCAAGCATATTTTAATTTTGCCCCCCCCCCCTTGTTAATGATTCCCGAAATGAGAAGATTTTCTTGCTTTTGAAAGAAAACAAAATGTTGTCCCCATAAAAATATTGGAAGGCAAGCGCACCATTTGCCCCACCCCACATAATCATAATTAACGCGATGAAAAGATTTTCTTGCTTTTTTTGTTAGAAATCTGTCCAATTATTTCACCCAAAAGCAGTGGCATACGGAGGGGGGGGGGGTGCGTCCCCCCCATCCGCGTGTTAAAAAAAAAGACTTACCAAAATAGTAATTCAAGGGTTAGTAAACTGCTTTTGAATGAAAGGGTCATCAAGAAATAAGATATTTTTTTTTAAGATTTAAGATTTCTTTTAACCATAATAAAATAGGTATATAGTGTGAAACATTGTTCAAAAAGCCCGGAACCGACAAAAGATTGTGAATCAGCGTGATTCCTGGTTGGCATTCTGCATATAAGCAGGATGTGCGCAGTGTACTCAGAACATCCGAACGGCAAAAAGAGTCGCTACAATGTTGCAAAGAGTCGCTACAATGTTGCGCAATGTGATGTATGTACACCTTTGTACCTTACGCTTCGTTATATCAAAGCTAGATCATGGATTTTGCAGTGTTGCTTTACATAGTAGTCTGTATAAAAATGTCTTGCATTGCCAATAAAAAGACTTGACCTGGGCTAATTCCTAACTTTTCCATGTATATAATACACACACACAAACAAACACGCACAATTATGGGATGCTCTAAAGTGCAGATTTTGGACATCCTTCCCCCGCTTGGTCACTTTGACGCCACCTCGCTGGTCATACCTCCCCCAGTCATGAACATAAACCGACACCCTTGACTACCAGTGGCGGATCCAGGGGGAGGGGCGCACCAGCTAGGCTCCCCCCCCCCACCCTCTTAATTTCCAAAGCGAAAAATATAGCTTCAAACGGCAGTTTTTCGACTGTAAAATGTCAAAATTTTCAAGCTCACTCGCTCCGCTCGCTCGCATTTAATCGTAAAGTTGCTGCCAGTAATTGCCGGCAGTTGCGCCCGATGCGCCCCCCTTAATTTCCAAAGCGAAAAAATATAGCTACAAACGGCAGTTTGGGGACTGTAAAATGTCACAATTTTCAAGCTCGCTTGCTAAGCTCGCTCGCATTTAAATTCTCCTGATATTGGTGCCAGTAATTGCCAACAGTTGCGCCCGGTGCGCCCCCATTAATTTCGAAGGCAAAAAAAAAAAAAAAAAAAAGATCTTTCTATAGCTTCAGACGGCATTTTTTGGACTGTACAATGTCAAAATTTTCAAGCTCTCTCGCATTTAATGTTTATGCAATTTTTCTGATGTTACTGCCAGTAATTGTCAGAAGTTGCGCCCCGGGTGCGCCCCCTCCCCCTTAATTTCCAAAGCGAAAAAATATAGCTACAAACGGCAGTTTGGGGACTGTAAAATGTCACAATTTTCAAGCTCGCTCTCTTCGCTCGCTCGCATTTAATCGCTATGCAATTCACCTGATGTTGCTGCCAGTAATTGCCAGCAGTTGCGCCCGGTGTCCCCCCCCCCCCCCTTAATTTCCAAAGCGAAAAAATATGGCTATAACGGCAGTTTTTGGACTGTAAAATGTAAAATTTTCAAGCTCGTTCGTTCCGCTCGCTCGCATGTAATCGTTATGCTCTCCTGATATTGCTGCCAGTAAATGCCAGCAGTTGCGCGCGATACGCCCCCCCCCTTAAATTCCAAAGCGAAAAAAAATATAGCTACAAACGGCAGGTTTTTTTTTACTGTAAAATGTCAAAATTTTCAAGCTCGCTCGCTCCGCTCGCTCGCATTTACAGTTGTTATGCCATTCACCTGATGTTGCTGCCAGTAATTGCCAGCAGTTGCGCCCGGTGCGCGCCCCCTTAATTTCCAAAGCAAAAAATATGGCTATAAACGGCTGTTTTTGGACTGTAAAATGTCAAAATTTTCAAGCTCGCTCGCTCCTCTCGCTCGCATGTAGTCGTTATGCCATTCTCCTGATATTGCTGCCAGTAATTTGTTCAACAACAATTTCCATCAAAATGTACTGCTACCTTAAACAAGTGTGACACGCAAAAAGCCTGCATCAAATTGCGCCATTTACAACATCAAAATGCAAAAAGTTCTCACCGTGGGAGGAGGGGAGGGGGGGGGGGGGGACAACAGGCACTTCCACACCCTCCCCCCCCCCCCCCTTGCTCGCTCCCTCGCATATTAACACCCCCCCCCCCCCCCGATGAAATCCTAGATACGCCGGTGCCCTTTCCCCGCTTGGTTTCCCTAAAAAAACAAAAACAAAAAAAACAAAAAAAAACAGTAAAAGTCTAGGGATTGAGAGCTTCCTATATTCCAAATGTCTGTCAAAAAAACAAAAAAATCTCGTTACATTTAGTGTCAAAACGCACCCCCCTTGAAAAAAAGCTGGTGACGCCCCTGGATTCCGTATCGAACGATGACTTTTTTGAATTGTTTAGGAACACAAGCTTGGATTCTGACCCAGTTAGTGGGTTAACCAGTACACGAACCACCCCTTACGAAGATTTTGTTACCGATAGCCTGAATACAGCTGCAAATGAATTGCCCCATGATTTTAGTAATGATTTCACTCAAAATATCTTGTGCAATTATATAACAGTGAATCAATGCAAAGATATGATTCATACTTTTTCTGAGGACACGTTTTCTTTATTACATTTAAACATAAGGAGTTTGAATAACATTTTGATGATTTAAAATTCTTATTAGAATCTGATGCAAACCATTCGCTATCCGTTATCGGATTACGTGAGACATGGTTAGCTTCCAATGCAGAAAATTATTTCGCAATTGAGGGTTATAATTTGTTTGTTAACAATAGGCCTGATAAGAATGGAGGGGCGTTGCATTGTACCTATCACGTTCCTTTGATACTATTGTTCATAAACTGATAAAGATATTTCTAGAATGGACAATGTTGTTGAATCTTTGTTTATAGAAATTCTTATCCCAGGATGTCGAAATCTTATGACAGGCATTATATACAGACCTCCTAATTCAAACGCCAATGATTTTTTAATTTATTTTTCAGATCTGGATAATTCACACGTTTTCCGAAATAAGGATTGCTTTTTACTCAATATTTCAATATTGATTTGCTGAAGTCTGAGCATGATAATATCTCTAGTGATTTTATTCACACACTTCTGTTCTCGTCCTTTCTTCCGCTTATTTCTAAACCCACACGTGTTACAGATCGCTCTGCCACCCTCATTGACAATTTGTTTTGTAATATTCTACCCCTCCCCGATTCTTTTATAATTCTTTCAGATATGACTAATCGTTTTCCAATAATGACTTGTTTTAGTCTTATATCACCAGCTACTATCAAACCTATTTCACCTCTTTTGCTTAGACGCAGAGTTTTACCTGAAAAGTTAGCTAGTTTTGATGTTGCTCTCGAGAATGCTGACTGGTCAGGAGTATTTGGCAGCGATGATGTTGATATATCTTTTTATAATTTTATGGAAACTTTTAATCATCATTTAGATGATGTAATTCCAAAAAAAAAAAGAAATAGAACAGAGTATAAAAAGACATCTAGATTACCTTGGATTTCAAGATCAATTCGTTTGTGCTATAAGTACAAATTGGAAAAAAACTGAGCGATATAAGAAAAGACATACATCATATAAAAATACTTTCACAATGATTTTACGTTCTGAAAAGAAAAGATATTATTCTAAGCAATTATCGAGATATATGTTTGATATGAAAAATACTTGGAAAGTTCTAAAACAGGCCATGAATGTTCCAAGTAAAAACTCTGATATTGATAAAATTAAATTGAATGATGAATTGATTAATGATCCTCTTCATATTGCAAATACTTTTAATTTTTATTTTTCAAAAATAGGCGAAAATTATGCTCAAATATTCCTGCAACAGAG
Organism: Diadema antillarum; assembly: GCF_040938485.1. Taxonomy (NCBI): domain Eukaryota; kingdom Metazoa; phylum Echinodermata; class Echinoidea; order Diadematoida; family Diadematidae; genus Diadema; species Diadema antillarum. Next base: position 1,131,527 of record NW_027270968.1, on the reverse strand, counting down.
ACTCATTTTGCTGAATTTTTAGTTCAGCGTAAATTTGATTCCATATTTTTCATACAAACTAACAGATTTGAAATTATTGATAGAGTTTCCTCTTTTGAAAATAAACGAAGTTCTGGTTATGATGAGATATATAATTTTATACTTAAGGGTGTTATTTCCTCGATTGCTGATCCACTTGCTCATATGTGACCCTGCACCACAAAACAAACAAAAACAAAACAAAACAAGGAAAAGTAGAAATTACGCGGTGCGTAATATATGTCCCCCACCGGAAGTAGCATTTTGAAGCAAAATGTACAATATAGGTAAAAAATCAAAGTCAAAGGTGAAAGAAGTCAAAGGCCAAAATTCTGTGTAGAAGTTTTGAAGCCCTCACCTAGTGCCATCACATAAAGCAAACGGAATCGAAATCGCGTTAGAAATGGCGAAGGAGTAGCATTTTGTAGCAAAATGTACAATACAGGTAAAAAATCAAGGTCAAAGGTCAAAGAAGTCAAAGGTCAAAATTCTGTGCAGAAGTTTTGAAGCCCTCACCTTGTGCCATCACATAAAGCAAACAGAATCGAAATCGGGTTAGATATGGCGAAGGAGTAGCATTTTGTAGCAAAATGTACAATATAGGTAAAAAATCAAGGTCAAAGGTCAAAGAAGTCAAAGGCCAAAATTCTGTGTGTAAGTTTTGAAGCCCTCACCTAGTGCCATCACATAAAGCAAACGGAATCGAAATCGCATTAGAAATGGCAAAGGAGTAGCATTTTGTAGCAAAATGTACAATACAGGTCAAAAATCAAGGTCAAAGGTCAAAGAAGTCAAAGGTCAAAATTCTGTGTAGAAGTTTTGAAGCCCTCACCTTGTGCCATCACATAAAGCAAACAGAATCGAAATCGGGTTAGAAATGGCGAAGGAGTAGCATTTTGTAGCAAAATGTGCAATAAAGGTAAAAAATCAAGGTCAAAGGTCAAAGAAGCAAAAGGTCAAAATTCTGTGTAGAAGTTTTGAAGCCCTCATCTTGTGCCATCACATAAAGCAAACGGAATTGAAATCGCGTTAGAAATGGCGAAGGAGTAGTATTTTGTAGCAAAATGTACAATACAGGTCAAAAATCAAGGTCAAAGGTCAAAGAAGTCAAAGGTCAAAATTCTGTGTAGAAGTTTTGAAGCCCTCACCTTGTGCCATCACATAAAGCAAACAGAATCGAAATCGGGTTAGAAATGGCGAAGGAGTAGCATTTTGTAGCAAAATGTACAATATAGGTAAAAAATCAAGGTCAAAGGTCAAAGAAGTAAAAGGTCAAAATTCTGTGTGTAAGTTTTGAAGCCCTCATCTTGTGCCATGACATAAAGCAAACGGAATCGACATCGCGTTAGAAATGGCGAAGGAGTAGCATTTTGTAGCAAAATGTACAATACAGGTCAAAAATCAAGGTCAAAGGTCAAAGAAGTCAAAGGTCAAAATTCTGTGTAGAAGTTTTGAAGCCCTCACCTTGTGCCATCACATAAAGCAAACAGAATCGAAATCGGGTTAGAAATAGCGAAGGAGTAGCATTTTGTAGCAAAATGTACAATATAGGTAAAAAATCAAGGTCAAAGGTCAAAGAAGTAAAAGGTCAAAATTCTGTGTATAAGTTTTGAAGCCCTCATCTTGTGCCATGACATAAAGCAAACGGAATCGAAATCGGGTTAGAAATGGCGAAGGAGCAGCATTTTGTAGCAAAATGTACAATACAGGCCAAAAATCAAGGTCAAAGGTCAAAATTCTGTGTAAAAGTTTTGAAGCCCTCACCTAGTGCCATCGCATAAAGCAAACGGAATCAAAATCGGGTTAGAAATGGCGAAGGAGTAGCATTTTGTAGCAAAATGTACAATATAGGTCAAAGGTCTAAGGTCAAAGGTCACAACTGAAATCTGTGTAGAAGTTTCAAAGCTCCCATGTAGTGCTATCATATAAAGCAAACAGAATCAAAATTGGCTCATAAATGGCAGAGAAGTAGCAAATTGAACATTTTGATCACACACGGACGCACACACACACGGACACACGGACACACACACGTACGGAGCCCGTTTCATAGTCCCCTGCTCGAACTTATTCGGCGGGGACAACAACATGGATTTTTAGTTGAGGGCAGATTCTGAAAGAGCAGACTCTAAGCTTTAAAATGATGTATAACTCGATTCATTTGGATTCTTTTAACCTATGTAAATATTGGAAAGAAAGCACACACTCAGGAAAAGTGTGAACCGAGAAAAGAGGCTCCGAAGTACAGTGTGTATTCAAGCGCCTAATCTTTACAAAACCGTGCTGCCTGTGCGATGATTGGAACAAAAAACAGGAAATAAACCACCGTAGTAACAACAATGAAGGGATTATCAAATTGAACTGAAATTGAGCATGCCTTATTAACACACTCTGCCCATGATTATTGCCAACTTTCAAAGCAGTAGCGTCATCCTTCCAAAAGTTATTAGAGTTGAAAGTGAAGAGTGTGCACAAGGTTTCTCAGAAATGAAAATTGGACTGTAAAGACACATCTAATCACAGTATTCTACCAAAAATGTTCGACATAAACTGCTAAAAAAACACACTTTCCTAAACGTTTTATGATCCCAAATTTTAACATAATGTAGAAGAAGACTTGCTCTTTCAGAAAATATTAAAAAGTCAAGATCGGCTAGGTTGCCTCATTTCACCAATTTCCAGTCCTCACTCAAAATCAGTACGTGCGACTTTTTGTTCGTTTTGTGATGCACGGTCACATATATTATTTAATTTGTCAATTTTTAATGGTGTGTTCCCTGATAAAATGAAATTAGCTATACCTAGTGATCCCAATATTGAAGACGGGCGATAAGTTTGAAGTCAGGAATTATCGCCCAATTTCATTATTATCGTCATTGTCTAAGCTCTTAGAAAAACTTATTTACAAGAGAATGATCAATTTTTTGAAGGTAAATGACGTTTTTACGAATTCTCAGTTTGGTTTTCGTGAGAAACATAGTACTACGCATGCTCTTTTGCATTTTGTTGATAGAGTTGTTCACGCAATCGATAACCATTCTCATTTAGTTAGTATTTTCTTGGACTTCTTCAAGGCCTTCGACACTATCAATCATGATATTTTACTTTATAAATTATCGCATTATGGAATACATTGTTTGCATTGTCTGGATTGTCTACACATGCTATTGTTATCATTTCGGAAGCCCACTAAGGCACTCCGTGTATCCTTGTCTACTTGTTGTGTGTGTTCCATGTTTGTCTTCTTCAATGTTACTGAGTCTTCTCGTCTACTTTCTCTTTTCCATTTTCTGTTCTGATTCTGACGCCGTTCATGGCCGTCAATTCCTCTCGTATTCTGCCACATTTCGTTGGCTGGCTATTTGCTCTTATCATGAATTGATTCATGTCACTCTAGTTTTATATGTAAAGCTGATTCTCATACATACATTTACGCTCCGTATCTCTAATGGCTGATTACAGTAATGCACCATTTCATTCCGTTTCAAATGATGACCTCTTTGAACTATTTAGGCATACAATGTCAGAATCTGATTCATTTAGTGGGACAGATAGTACACGAATCACCCCTTATGATAATTTTGTCGCTGATAATTTGAATTCATCTGTTAATGAACTTCCCCATGATTTTAGTTCTGACTTAACTCAGAATGTTTTGTGTAATTATATCACTGTGAACCAATGTAAAGATATGTATAATAATTTTTCTAAAGATACGTTTTCTTTGCTGCATTTGAATATAAGGAGTATAAATAAACATTTTGATGAGTTTAAATTTTTACTGGAATCTGATATAAATCAGCCATTTTCAGTCATTGGATTATGTGAAACCCGGCTAACTTCTAATTCTGGAAATTCTTTTGCAATCGATGGGTATAATATGTTTGTCAATAATAGACTAGATACGAGTGATGGAGGGGTCGCGTTGTATGTATCACGTACTTTTGAATGTACTATTTTTGATAATATTTCTAGAATGGATGATTTTGTCGAATCACTTTTTCTCGAAATTTGTATTCCAGGAAATAGAAATATTGTGGTAGGCATATTGTACAGACCACCCAACTCAAGTATCAACGATTTTTTTATTTATCTTTCAGATTTGGCGCAATCCCCGGTTCTTCGAAATAAGGACTGTTTTTTACTCCGTGATTTTAATATTGATTTATTGAAATTAGACAATGATAATATCTCAAATGAGTTTCTCCAAACATTTTTGTCTTCTTCGTTTCTTCCGCTCATTTCAAAAACTACACGTGTTACAGATCACTCTGCTACCCTTATTGATAACGTTTTTTTGCAATGTTCTACCCCTCCCCGATTCTTTTATAATTCTTTCAGATATGACTGATCATTTTCCCATTATGACTTATTTTACTCTTAAAGTCTCACCTAATATTGGTAAATCTTCTGTATTTCCTTCATTTAGCCGCAGAGTGTCGAATGAAAAGCTAACTAGTTTGGACGCGGCCCTTGATGATACTGACTGGTCGAGAGTGTTAGACAGTGATGATATTAATTTGTCGTTTGATAATTTTATAGAAATTTTTAATTACCATTTGGATGAAATAATCCCTAAACAAGAGAATAAATCGGATTATAAAAAGACACCTAGGTTACCGTGGATTTCAAAATCTATTCTCCGTTCTATTGATAGGAAAAATCGATTATATTATAAATACAAAATGGACAGAAATGAGTTATCTAAGAATATATATATATCTTATAAAAATATTTTAACAATGATTTTACGATCTGAAAAGAAAAAATATTACACTAAGTTATTATTGAAATATAAGTTTGATATGAAAAATACTTGGAAGGTTCTAAAACAGGCTATGAATGTTTCTAATAAAAATTCAGATATTGATAACATAAAGATGAATGATGAAATGATTTATGACTCTGCTCATATTGCAAATGTTTTTAACTCTTATTTTTCAAAAATAGGTGAAACGTATGCCCAAAATATCCCTGTTACACAGAAGCATTCTACTGAATTCTTAGGTCAGTATAATCCCAACTCTATTTTTTTTTACTCCTACTAATAGATATGAGATAATTGATATGGTATCTTCATTAAAGAACAAACGAAGTTCTGGTTATGATGAGATTGATAATGTTATTTTGAATAGTGTTATATCTTCGGTTGCTGATCCGCTTGCTCATATATTGAATTTGTCAATGTCTCACGGTGTGTTCCCCGATAAAATGAAATTGGCAAAAGTTATCCCAATATTCATAAGGGGGATGAACTTGAAATCAATAATTATCGTCCAATTTCATTATTATCTTTTTTGTCTAAGGTCCTGGAAAAACTTATTCATAAGAGATTGATTAATTGTTTGAAACAGCATAACATTTTCACAAATTCTCAGTTTGGTTTTCGTGAGAGGCACAGTACCACTCATGCTCTCTTAAGTTTCGTTGAAAAAGTGGCTCATGCAATTGTTGACCATTCCCATTTGATTAGTATTTTCTTCGACTTCTCCAAGGCCTTCGATACAATTAATCATGATATCTTGCTTTACAAGTTATCACATTATGGAATACGTGGGAAGGCCTTGGAGTGGTTCAAGAGTTATCTATTTAATAGAAGTCAGTTTGTCACAATTAAAAATGATAAGTCATTGATTAGAGAAGTCAAATGTGGGGTTCCTCAGGGAAGTTTGTTAGGGCCATTGTTATTCATTATTTATATCAATGATTTTTGTCAAGTATCTGAAACTCTTTCTTTTATTCATTTCGCTGATGATACTACTGTATTTTATTCTCACAGTGATACTGATGTTCTTGTTCGAAAAGTTAACTGTGAAAATTGAAAAAAGTAACAAATTGGGTTAGAGCTAATAAGCTCTCGTTGAATGTTCAAAAAACGAAATAATATGCTTTTTAGTAATACCGTTAGCACTTTAAATACAGACATAGTTTTGGACGATACACATTTAGAGAGAGTTTCACATTTCAAATTCCTTGGTATTATTGTAGATGACAAACTTTCTTGGAAATTGCATATTGATTATATTTGTAATATAATCTCACGTAATATAGGCGTTATTAATAGACTGAAATTGTGTTTCCCACAAAAATCATTACTTATGTTATACTCGTCATTGATATTGCCTTACCTTAATTACGGAGTGTTAGTTTGGGGCAACAAAAGAAAGCTCTCCGCATCATTTGTTATTCTCCAATACGTTCTCATACAGATGTATTGTTTGCTTTTATAAGCTGTTAAGAATCAGAGATTTGTTTTTATTTAATTCAGGACAATTTATGTATATGTATAACAATAACTCTCTTCCTGATATTTTTCATTCCCTGTTTCTAAAAAATCAGTCATTTCATGAATATCCAACTCGACGTTCTAATGAATATCATTTACCTCTTCTTCGTACCATTTTAGCCAAGAACACATTAAATTTGTTTATATCGGCCTAAGTTATTGGAATTCATTGCATTCCGATATTAAAAATGCCCCCTCTATATATTCATTTAAAAGGAAACTGAAATTTGTTCTACTGCAATCTTATAATTCTACTGATTTGAATTAACCAGCTGTTATTACCCTTTATCTAAGAAAAGAACCACGTATTGATTGCTACGTGTATTCTCTTATTCTTATACAGCGTCCTCATGTAATAAAGATAGGATATTTCCTCGATTATATCTCTAGTAGGCCTACATTGTTCTTTCTCGCTTCACTCTCTCTCTCTCTCCCTCGACATACTTCCTACGAGATCGCTGTTTCTGCTAAACGTTTTTGTTTGTTTTGTTTGTTCCGTTCTGTTCTCGTACTGTTATGTTAGTTTTGTCTCATCTCGTAGTCAACTGTCTGTTGTACTGTACATATGCAGTCCCGTTTTATGTTTTTTACGTGAATACATGTGTCTGTTCTGTTGATCTTTCTCTCTAGTGGGCTTCCAGACCTTCTCTCTGCTTTCAACTGAAATTTTTCGTCTGAGGAGCCCACATTCTACAAGACTTGTCTTTTTAGTGGGTCCCTCCATTTTTCGAATTATCCACAATGTTTACTTACTTCAAATCACTTGCGTTTTATGATAATGAGTAATTATTGCAAGATGCTACAATTATTGTATATTCTTTTCATCCTACATAGTTTTACGCACCTGATTTTCTGTTACCCAAAAAGAAGTGATGTTTATATGTTCTTGTCGAAAAATGAAATAAAACATTGAATTGAATTGAATTGAATACGTGGGAAGGCCTTGGAGTGGTTCAAGAGTAATTTAGTTGATAGAAAACAATTTGTTACAATTAAAAACAATGATTCCGTTGTTAGAGAAGTTGAATGTGGCGTCCCACAGGGAAGTCTTTTAGGGCCGTTATTGTTCCATATTTATATCAATGATTTTTGTCGCGTATCCGACGACCTCTCTTTTATTCATTTTGCAGATGATACTAATGTATTTTTTGCCCATAATGATATTGATTTTCTCGTTCATGAAATTAACATTGAATTGAAAAAAGTGACAAACTGGGTCAGGGCCAACAGGCTATTACTCAATGCTCAAAAAACGAAATATATACTTTTTAGTAATACCGTTGATAGTTTAAGTATAAATATAGTATTACATGGCTCTCATCTACAAAGAGTCTCACATATCAAATTTTTGGGTGTCATTGTGGATGACAAACTTTCGTGGAAATCACATGTTGATAATGTTTGCAATATAATTTCACGTAATATAGGCATTGACAATAGATTGAAATTTCACATTCCACAAAAATCATTGCTTATGTTATATTCGTCGTTAATATTGCCTCATTTTAATTGTGGAATATTAGTTTGGGGCAACACGCATCAGAATTCATTAGAGAGAGTGTTCCTTTTACAAAAGAAAGTTCTCCGTGTTATCTGTTATACCCCTGCACGTTCTCATACAAATATGTTGTTTGCCTCCAACAAGCTCTTAAAAATTACAGATTTGTTTTTGTTTAATTTAGGGCAATTTATGTACAAGTATAGAAGCAATTTGCTTCCGTCCATTTTTTATTCTATGTTCCTCAAAAATCAATCATTTCATGAATATCCCACTAGGTGTTCCAATGAATTTCATTTACCTCTTTTAAGAACGATTTTTGCTAAAAACACACTTATTTGGGTAGGCCCAAATTATTGGAATTCTTTGACTCATCACATAAAAAAAAAAAAACGCTTTATCCATATATTCTTTCAAGAGGAGACTGAAGTCTTTTTTATTGCAATCGTATGACTCTACAATACCGAATTAACCATTTGGCCTTTTTCTTACATACTGACCTGCTCACTTTGTCCCCTCTTCGAAGAATTAATGGTATTTTTTTGCCTAGGAAAAACAGAATTAGTGTATACATGTATTACCCAATAAAGATTCTCTCATGAGAGTTTCGGGTCATGAGCTCAAAGTTCAGAGGTCAAAGTTGGCATGAAAATGTTAAAATTCCGTTTCTCTCTCCATATCTCGGAAATGGTTGAAGGTATCTTCATGGAACATAGTACATATACATGTACTGACTGGCATTGATTATCTAGGAAATCAGGGGGTCATGAAATCAAAGATCAGGGGCCAAAGGTCCGAGTCAACTCATTAAATTTCATTTTTCCATTGTATTTATGCAGTGCCTTCAGGATTTTTCTTTACACTTGATGACTACATGTATTACCCAATATAGATCCTCTAGGAATGTTTCTGGCAAAAAAAAAAAAGAAGTCAAATGTCAAAAGGTCAAAGGTCATGTGAAAGTGCTAAATTTCACGTCTTCCTCAATATTCATTTATTATTTATTGTTTTTTTATTTCCATACTTCTCATTTATGAACAATACAACAGAAAGCATAATACCAGTTCTTTTACCTTGTAAACAATGTGCAAAAAACAAACAATATACATGGTGATAACATAGTGATTACATGTAATGATAACTGGTCAAAATCGATATGGGGTTCATCAAAGACAAGTATGTCAAAGAGAAGTATATCTTGGAATTGGCTCAAGGTATCATCATGAAACTAATATTCATGCATGTTGTGCCTGACAGCGATTCTCTTCTCAAGGAATTTTAAGGTCGAATGGTTAAAGGTCAGGTAAAAATGCTAACAGTTTGCGATTAAATACAGAAATTACACCTTTCCTGTATAACTTGAAAATAACTTGTTGCATAGTCTTATATAAGGATCAAAATTCAAGTATAAGTCCTCAAATTCCCAAATGCAATATAGTTCAAGGAAAATGAACACTGAACACATTATTACATTTCATTTCATTATTTTGCCAATTAGATTTAACTGTCACCACACATTGTCAATGCTTACTATGACCTATTAGTCGAATCAATCATTATATCGGAGGCATACCAGTCACATAGCGACATTTCTAGTTTTTCTTTTTGTTTTTCATGTTGGTCCCATTCATCGCACAACTACACGGCATGGTAAAGGTAAATCGCTTCAAGTATAGACTCTGCACTTCAGAGCCTTTTTTCTCAGTTCATCACATTTTTCCAAAGTGTGTGATTTCTTTCCAATATCTAGATTTAAAAGCTTACAATCTGCTCTTTTAGAATCTGCCCTTAACCGACGAGAATTATCACTGAAGGTGATTAATACCCCCGCCCCTAGTGTTGCTTTATAGTATGTGATGTCATGAGGGCAATGACGTTAATACCAAGTTTGTGCACTTGTCGAAATGGAAACAGAATGATTTTAGTTTACTGTACAATTACTGAGTATAAAACTTACAGCAAATGGAAACATGCTTTCCCCCAGCATCACTACACTTAAAGACCATCATACACACCAAATTTGACCTTCATGGCTTGAATGGTTTTTGATACAAAAATGAGTGGTTACCATCGCAACACATTTTCCTTAAAGTAACACATTGGTGTCTTGCAAAACTACACTTCTAGACCATGATACATACTAAATTTGACTTTAATTGCTCGAATGATGGAAAAGTTATTCGATTTGCAAGGTTTTGGTGAAATTGAGGTTACCATGGCAACGGTTTGTGTGACAAACACAAAAATTATGTGTTCCACATCTTTACCTGAGGACCATAATGCCTACCAAATTTGGTTTCAATTACTTGAAAACTGTGGAAGAAGATCACTCCACAGGATAAAAGAAAATGCGGTTACCATGTCAACGCATTGTCCGATACAAATACAAAGGACATTTTGCAAAACTACACTTAAAGAGCATCATACTCACCAAATTTCACCTTTATAGATTAAATGGTTCAATTTGATACAAAAATTAGTGGTTACCATGGCAACACAATTTTCTTATATCAACACATTGGTGTCTTGCATATTACACCTTCCGATTATCATACATATTAAATTTGACCTAAATTGATTGAATGATGTGGAAGTTATTCAATCCACAAGGTTTGGGTAAAATTATGGTTACCATGGCAACGCTTTGTCCGACAAACACAAAAAATTATGTGTTCCACATCTATGCCTGAAGGCCATAATGCCTACCAAATTTGATTTCAATTGCTTCAAATCTGTGGAAGTTGTTCACTCCACAAGATTTCAAAGAAAACATGCGGTTACCATGGCAACGCCTTGTCAAGTACAAACACAAAGAGTGTCTTGCATAACTACGCCTATAGATCATCATAGATACCAATTTTGAAAGTGATTGCGTAAATACTATAGAAGTTATTCAATCCACAAGGTCTTGGTAAAATTATGGTTACCATGGCAACGCATTGTCTGACAAACACAAAAAAAAAACATGTCTTGCACATCTATACCTCAATATCATCATTTACCCTAAGTTTCATTTAAATTGCTTCAAAACTGTAGGAGGAGTTCGCGACGCAAGATTTTGCAACAGACCGACCGACCAACCGCCCGCCCGCCCGACCAACATCACGGTGATTCCTGTATACCCTCTTCACACTATAGTATGTGGCAGGGGTATAAAAATCCATGTCTGGTGACGTTTTGTGGGTTTTGTCTTGCAGGGCCGCATACATGCATAGTATATGCAAGATTTCTAGACACCTTCAATGGTAAAATGGTCACTCTCATCCTCAATGACTCGGACACTAAGAGTAGATGGTGCCACCATCACCATTATTCCTCTGCCTTCACTGTGTTCTGGAAGAAGTGAAAAGACTGGTAAGAAACTCGTTTGGATGAAATTTAACCAGATGTTTAAGCAAAGAGGAAAGCCAAACTGGCCAAAAGCAATATCCCATGTCTTTAGAAGTTCCTGCAAAAAGGTTCCATACAGTCTGCTCTCCGCCCAAGTTGCGCTAATGACTTGTAGTTATAAACTTGTGTAGCAGGATTCAGACTGCTGCAGTCCATGGAAATGCAAGGAGCATGGAAGACGGCATCAAAACTGTCATCAGTCCTACCGCCAACAAGATTGCATAACTAAAGACGAGAGGCGATCACAGACCTACGAAAGAAGCTTGAACGCTAAGTAGAAAACTGCCTGGAACTCACGCATTCCAAAATAAGATAACAGAGGCTGCCTTGGCACCTTATCTAGTCTCTCGATCACGGGGAGCTGGATGATCTACCTATAAAAGAAGAACTCGGCAATGTCATTGACCGCCTTTCCTGCGCGCAAAGGCTCCTGGAAATGATGGCATTCCACCACAAGTTCTGTGCCTTTGCTGGGAAAACGCCACGTACCCCAAGACATGCGTGATACCAACACCGTCACTGTCTACAAGAAAAAGGGATCTCTCTCCCCAGTGTTGCCAGGAAAGTCTTCTCACGTGTATAGTTCTGGCACGCTTGCAGAGTCGTGACCCCCCCCCCCCCCCCCCCGGTGTATCCAGTCCGGCTTCAGGGCAGGCCGATCTACGATCTAAAGTAGACATAATCTTCTCACTACGCCAGCTGCAGGAGAAGTACCGTGAGAAGCAAAAGACACATTGCATGCCTTCATAGATTTGACCAAAGCCTTTGACATATAGTCAGCCGAAGTGGACTCTTTAGTCTTCTGAAGAAGACAGGATGCCCCATCCCCACACTGCTCCAGATTATCCAAAGGACTTGAAAAGTACGGTCTGCTAAAACGGGTGCATTCTCATGCCTTAATTCTTTGTGAACAGCAGTGGGTATGAAGCAAGGCTGCATCCTCGCATCGTCACTTTTCGGAATCTTTTTCTCCAAATTCATTCAATACACCGTTGATGACTGCACAGGAAACATTTACATTAGTACCAGAGCGCGGACGGGAAGCTATTTGCAATGCCCAACTGCTTGTCAAAACCTGGGTTGTAGAGGTTCCTATCTGTCTACTCTGTATGATCGCACATAGAGGCCGGATGGCAGAGGCTGGTTGATTGTCTGCCCCATGCCTGTAAAAAAGCCTGGAAAAGACTAAGATCTTGTCCCAAGGTACCACTCTCCTCTAGACATCTCCATCAATGGCACACATCTGGAAGAAGTGGACTCCTTTACCTACCTTGGTTCGACAATCTCCAGTTCCCTCTCCCTTGACAATGAGATAAGCAAAATGAAAGGAAAAGGTACCACAGTCATGGCTAAACTAAACAAGCGCGTATGGAAAAACAGTCAAGTGACTAAGAACACCAAACTCCGCGTTTATATCAAGCGTGCGTCCTAAGCATCCTGCTGTACGGTTCTGAGTCCTGGGCAACATATACTGGCAAGTAAGGAGAAAAGGCTCAACAGTTTCCACCTCCGCTGCCTCAGATGACTCCTGCACATTAAATGGCAGGATAGGGTGACAACCGCAGATGTCCTCAGACGTGCCAGCATTATCAGTATGTTTTCGCTCCTCAGCCAGATACGCCTCAAGTGGTTGGGTCATGTGCGGCGAATGGAACCAGGTCGCATCCTGAAGGACATGCTTTACGGCGAGCTATGCGAGGGGTCTCGTCCCATGAAAAGGCCGCGTCTTTGCCTCAAAGACGCATGCAAACTCGACATGACGATATTTGACTTCAACACCAACAACTGAGAAGGTGCAGCTGACAATCGTCAAATGTACATAGGCACTATAAGAGAGGGCATCAAGAGAGCTGTAAAGCTACAAGAAACGTACAGCAAATTAAACAGAGAGCCAGGAGGAAGGCAAGGGCAGCCTCCGTCTCAACCCCAACAGACTTTATCTGAAGCATGTGCTCCAGAGATTGTCATTCAAGACTGGGAATTGTGCTACGCCATCGTTTCTTGAGACGAATGGATGCCAACCAATAAGTAGGAAACAGAATGCTTCAACCCTTCCCCACCCCCCCCCCCCCCACCCCCCGCCAAAAATGTATTTGGGCAATTCCGCAGTTAGGTGCTCACGACATGGATAAAAGAAATGTGCCTCTTTATCTTACTCTTTAATTTAGGTATCAACTAATGCCATGGATGTTCACCAATCACTAAGGTCTTTCAAATTCAGTAGATTTTATTTTTCGTATTCATTGGCTTTGCGAGATCTAAAACCATCATTTAAAAAGGTACATGTGGGACTGGAGATGCTGAGATTCATCTAAATGCAAATTACAGTGGATTGCTTTGAAATTTTTCCTCAATTTTTTTTTCATAAGGTAAAAGATGAATGCATTTAAATACTCCAGAAGTCAAGTGACTTTTTGTCAATTACAAAAGAGTGAAATGACCTGCGGAATTACTCCGGACAAATGAAACGTTACTAACCGTAACGTTACTATCCATGATTTTGGGGTCTATAGCTGATAAATCATCGGTCGAACTGCTACAAATAGTTGCGTGAATATCAAAGTAAAACAATAAATGATTCAAAATTTATCTCACGAAATGCAATTTCACGATGATTACCTCACAAATCATGCTGAAAAATGCCCATAATTTTATAATCTTAAATGTCCAATCAAGCATTAGGTAATGATAATCTAAAAGTTCAGGCTACGAGTACCACCTCGCGGAATACATGATGCATAGTCTGCGAATAAAATAAGGACAAAATGTGTTTAAAAAAAATGAAGTAAAGTGAAAAAGTTAGTCCCGATCAACACGATTAAGTCGAACGATTAGATGAGATTCGATGAGAAAAGTTTTGGACCGTCCAAAATTTTTCTACGATTAAAGCAAATTGCCGCGATAGATCTCAAGATCTGATACTATCTGACACACTCTGTTAATATCACCACGATTGACGATTAAGACCACGATTTCAATTATGGCGCCAATCGTGATAGTGGGAACGCCGCATTGAACTTGGCTCGTCTTTCAGAAGCAGTAATTTGTAGACAACGTTTGCAGAACGTAATATCATTCACATTCTGTATTGTTGATACTGTTCAATGGAATTCGTTCCTCGTCATTTTCCGAGATCATCGAGAGTACCTGCAGAATCCTTGAAGAATTACGAGAAGAAAACAAACAAACAAACGAGCAAACAATGTTACTGTTTGAATTTTCTAGTATTAGATGAGACATTGTGAGGCCTGGAACTGAAAGCATCGTAATAATAGCATTACATTCACTGGTATGGAACTCTGCACAATAACATTACTTTGCATCTAAAACATCATTTAGAACTGCGCTTTCATCTGCGTTTTCTTCGGTCTGCTTTGTCATGGCAGGGAGCAATGGGGTTATTCAGACAAACCTTGCGCTTGTTGTTAGTCTGGGGCCAGAGGTTGAGTGAACACTGTCTTATTGTGCCGGTCCATCTAAAAAAAAAAAAAAAGGCTTTTATCCTATTTCCAGGCTGCTGACAAACTGCCTGAATCCGAATCTGGGTGAAGCTACTTTTGCAGTTCTGAGGGTTTTTGAGGTATCCAACATGCAAAATCTAAATTCCTATTTATTTTCTTATGTAAATCGTGACTATAGACAAACTGTAATAGTAGTTCTATTTCATTTCGATTGTCGTGAAAAGGAATATGGATAATGACACTTTTGCATCCTTGATGGTTTGTTTGCCATATCCAAAATTGCTGCCAAAATGGCCACCAAAATTCAAATTCCAATACGACTGTAATAGCAGCTTTTTTTTCTTATAAATGGAAAAAATAAGATATAAAATTGATGTTGTTTGCCCTATTTTGAGGGTGCTGCATCCGAATCTAATCAACGCAACCCTTGCATCTTTGACGGTTTTGAAAAATTCAAAATTGTCTCGTAAATGGCTCCCAAGAACTGAGATTCCCTTTCATTTCCTTATAAATGGAGGGAAATTGTACTCCATTGACAATGAATCGGGGTATGGGACTCAGATCGAAAACAAACGATTTGATTTTCCATGTAAACTTCAGTTAAGTGAATTGTTTAAATCACACAAAAGAGTGTCCAAAAATGCTACCACAAATGCTACTAATCTACTCTAAGACATCCCCATAATGTATGGCTCAGTATGTGTTTTCATGCGTACTGAAACGGGCTTTATTAAAATCAGAGACGAAAGTCTGGCATTTACGAACAAAAAGATGGTTATCGATGGCCCTCATTGTGGCTCCCAAGATACATATGGAGTGACTCTATGTAAGCTTGTGTATGTTATTTGACCTGTTGGTATTAATGTTGCCACTTGTATTCTTGTATTTCTCAAAAGACCTATTGTATATTCAGAATAGGACAATTAGAAATGGCTGCAAACATTACCACTAAATAGTAGATAACAATATACAGGTGACGTCAACGACATTCTATATATACAGTATATATATATAAAACAGAGTGGCCCAGAATGAACTGAACACCTATGATCTTTAATTTTAGCAATAATTTTGCAAATTGTCCAAATTTGCCACATTTTTCAATTTTGGTTAATGCGTAATGATTTTGAACCATTTTTGTCAACCCTTGCAATTTTTAAAAATGTGATCATTTTGCACTCTCAGAGACACCGAAGCCAGCGAGATTTCGGCTTGCCATAGAACCAGTAGCGTTCACAATGTGTAGAATGTGGGGCGGATGGTTTCGTGATATTAGAAGATAAAGAAATTATTCATTACCACGGAATGAGTCGGAAAAAGCTTTACACAACGAATACACATCCACATTCTAGCAAGCAACATCAGCAAAAAGAAACAAAAACAGTTTCAATTACCCGGTTAATACCATTGGAATGACAAGGATGGCTGCAGCGACGTAAAAAGTAACTGGAGTCATGCCAATGCTGACGGTGTAGGTAAATTGTCCGTCAAAAAACAAGTAAGAAAAACCGATGGAAAATGAAAATGCCACTGCTAGCATGGCAAACGCCGCATCTGTTAAATCAAAACAAACGAGTGTAATTCATCAGGAATGGATCTTAGAAAAGACGAACTCGTTAGGGCCTATCATACGCTGTTCGAGAAAGACCATAATTTTGTCTTGTCATTCTTCATGTTTCTAGCATAGTAGAAATACAGTATGCAGTATCATTTTAATTATCATTTGCCTTATGGTGTTGTTAGTGGAAGTATAGTGGTAACTTCACGTGTGTTTACGTTATCGTATCATACATACGAGGTGTGTCAGAAAAGTTCCTGGTATCATAGAAAATTTATTTCAAACCCAAACGTCAAACTAAGAGGTTTCACCTTCAAAGTAATCTATTTAGAGTATGTAACTGTGATCTTGGCTCTCTACAGTCATCAGGTCTTTTTCTACACAATTGTATATACACATCCTCTGTTTCATGTCGTTCTGCAATGAGCACAGAGCAATGAACAAATTTAAAGTTTCTGGCAGGGTTGGGGAACTCTGTCGAAGCACTGAAAGTGCTGCAGCAAGTCTACGGAGGTGATATGAAGTCATGCACATGTGTTTTTGAGTGGTGCAAGAGGTTTACAGAAAGATTAGACAGCATGGAAGATGACCCCAAAGGAGCGGAAGGCCCTCAGTGACCAGGACTAAAGTCAACATTGAGCGCGTCAGGCAGATGGTGCATGACAATCGTCGGCTGACTTTTCGAATGATGGCAAATGATCTGGGCATGAATCAGGACAGCGTCTTTCACTGAAGATCTAGACATGCGGAAAATCTGCACAAAGATGGTGCCTAAACTCCTGAGTGATGACCAGAAGAATCCACGCATGCAACTTTGCCAGGACATCATCAAGCGCCTTCAAATTTGAAACCAAACCAGACTTGCTAGGGAGAGTCATTACCAGTCATCACCTCAGTCCTGGTCGTTGAGGGCCTTCTGCTCCCGAGGTCATCTTCCACGTCCTCTCATCCTTCTCTAAACCTCTTGCACCACTCAAAAACACATGCATGTGCGTGACATCGTCTTATCTTCGTAGACTTGCTGCAGCACTTTCAGCATTTTTTTACAGAGTTCCCCAACTTTACCAGAAATTTTATGTTTATGCGTTGTTTGTGCTCATTACGGAACGACATGAAGCAGAGGATGTGGATATAAAATTATGTAGAAAAAAATTCTGACGGCTGTAGAGAGCTAAGATCACAATTACATACTCAAGATAGATTATTTTGAAGGTGAAACCTCTTCAGTTTGTAGTTTGGATTTGAAATAAATCTTTTATGACACCAGTCCTGGAACTTTTCTGACACACCTCGTAGATAGGAAGATAAAGCGAATTTACTTTAAAGACAGAATTGATATTATCTATGCCAGCAGTGCACCGTGGTCTCCTTGGCTTGAATCATTTATGCCGCTATAATCAAAACGATCGACAAAAGACGAAATTGCTTTTGCCAGTATGTGCGCAGCGAGTGTGACGGAAGAATATTGAAAAAAATAAATGACGAAAATGTGCGACAAATGACTAAATTGGATAAACTTTGTTTGAAAATGACTGACAAAATTCGAATTTGAAACAATAGGATGGGCATATTCCAGGTTTTTCGGGACGAAATTGAATTACTTATATATCATTAATTGAATGGAACAAGTCTGAAAATGAACGGGGAAACCTATATTAGTAAAAAGTCCAAAAGGAAAATGAACGGGAAAACCTATATTAGGAAAAAGTCCAAAACAAAAATATTACTACTTATCATTCAGACTTGGTTGAGTATGATTATTCATTCTTTCTTGCGTGCGTGCGTCCTGATCTAAGCATGCGTGTGCACTATTACATACTTGTTCTGTTTTAACACATATAGAGGGTGAGCCAAAAATAAAAATGAAATATTAAAAAAAAATCTACGCCATAAAATGATAATCAATCAACAAGTACCAAAATTAGATCCTATCAAAATCAACAATTTCACCAAAATTAAGTTGACTACGGGTATAAAGCAGGTATGCAATAATCAAATTATGATTAATGTAAATAAAACAAATTATATAATGTTTACCAATGATATACTGATATACAGATTAAACTTAAAGATGTTATGATAAAACAAGTTAATTTTATAAAATTTCTTGGTGTCACAATTGATAACAAGTTGAACTGGAATGAGCACACTCGAGTCATCTGCAACAAATTAGCCAAAAATGTTGTTAGATTTCTTACCAGATTGAAATTTTTACCAAAGAATATCTTGATTACATTGTATAATACTTTAATTCTCCCGCATTTGAATTATCGTTCGGTAATATTGGGCCAATTCCAGTATGTCAAATGTAAATAGAATATTATTGCTTCAAAAGAAACTTATTCGTTCGATAAATCACAGTGATTATTATGCCCATTATACTACTCCAATATTTTACCAATTGAAACTTTTGAGGTTTCAAGATATTTACATTTATCAGTGTGCAATATTTATGTATTCGTGTTTTTACAATATGATTCCTAAAAGTTTATTAGATTATTTTAAGTTATATACTAATTGTAGATACAACATGAGAAATGTTAATGTATATACCGTTCCTTTTGCCAGAACCTTGCCGTCTCAAAAATCGATATTTGTCAATGGACCAAAAATATGGAACGGAATTACTCCTGATATTCGAAGCAGTACATCATTACGATTATTCCAAAGGAGATACAAGTTATACCTTCTAAATCAATACATTGAATTTTCTGATTGTTAGGCCGTTTGTGTGTAGGTGTGCGTATGTGTGTGTGTGTGTGTGTATCTGATAGGTGTGTATAATCATGTTTGAATTTGCTGTAATTGAAATGTTTTTATATTTATCAAAGATATTTTCCATGACATGATTTATTATGATATATGTGTATATATATTTTTTTTTTTTGGAGACAGGCTTAAATATAAAGCTGTGCCTTCCTGCTTGTCTTCTAACACTATCCAATCATTTTGATTTGTTATATTGTTATGTTGTTGTGATGATAATGCTTTTGTGTAGTTTCATTGATTGTAATACTGCATGTTTCTGTTATATGTTGATTTTTTTATGGCAGTGTTAAATAAACCTGAAACCTGAAACCTGAAAAGATATACATAACAATGAACAAAATATATTGGAAGAGTTATCATAAAATAAAATAATGCATGAATTTGCGGCATCGCACGCACAAAAGAAAATAGTATAGTAGTTCTAAATTGTAGTTTTAAATTGTAACAAATTAAAGTTTTTCAGAATTAATTCATAACACGCTAATGAGCGCAATCTGGGCCTTGCCATCAACATTTCAGATCTCATCATGAGCGATTCCACAGTTGTTTCGTTAAGCTGTCTTTTTTTATTCTAGAGAGAGCTCAATAGAACCTATTCATAGCGCGATGATTTTGTTTGTTTATGCTCGTATATGTGCCAAAAAACATAATTGTACAATTGTCAAGTTTTAATCTGATTGATTGGGTAACGTATCTCATTTTCTTCATTTTTATACCGTATGTCCCAAAATAGATTACAACGGGACCCTCCGCAATTATTATCTTTAAAAATAGTGAATCAATCCAAATTCAAATTCAGGATATAAAACTATAACTCACTCCCCACATCTTACAGAAAACCCCATTCGATTTATGTCAGTGGTCAGAGAAAAATAAGGAATTTGCAGAGCATGTCAGGAATCTTTTCCCTCCAAGTTCTGTCTATTGTATTCACACACAAAAGCATCGAAGTGCTAAACTTGGAAGAATTACACTCATGACTCATGCTTTACAACTTTGTACATTTCTCTGTGACAGCTTAACCAAATTGTATTTGGTTTTCGGCAAAATAGAGCTAAGATGTTATATTTTAAGACCCTGAAGTAGCATTTAAACAGTTAAATCATATTGGATGTTTTCAATGTGATGTGCAATGCAGTGTTTTCAAATTTCTTTTATTTATTTTATTTTTTTTTGTGGGGGGGACATACTGTATACCATTTCGTCTGATTTGATTTTTTTTTTTTACCTGCTCTCTGTTTATTTCGTTCTAAACCACTGATTATATTCGGGGCTTACAGCCAAACACGCAAGCTGACCTTCAGAATATTTGCACAACCCGCAACGTAGATTCCGATGTTAACAATTATTCATTTGTCATCAAAATGGTTTGGTTTGTTCATTTGTTATACAGTATATATATATATATATATATATATATATATATATATATATGCATGTGTGTCTGTGTGTGTATTCATTTGTTTGTAGACTAATGGCTATACACTTATTCCTGATCACACTATTTTTTTATTTAACGTGATATGAGAATTATGTAATAAAGTTGAATAGAACAGAAAAACTAGCATGTTCGTTTGAGCGCAAAGAAACAAGATACTCTTTCAATAATTATTGAGTGAATAACCAAGTCTATAAGATTGACCAAATACAGAAAGTCACAGGGACAAGAAGCAGGTAGTATGAGAACATGAGCAAGCCGCCAATTTCCACGACGCCTATCACATAAACGACAAAGTTAGCATTATTAAGATGATGATCGAAGGAAATGAAACGGGTTGAACTTACCCCGTTCTGTAGCCGAGTCCAGTCGTGAGATAAGGCTTCTACCAAGAGGTTCCGGTAAAGTGCGCAGGAGGCCTACAGCAGAAGCTATAGAGATTGGAGGTATAATCTATATATGATCCAATATACATGTACCACTATTCAGTACAGTTCTGGTTGAGGTGAGGATTTAGCTTTTAATGTTTTGCGAGATATTCAGAAACCACTATGAGATGTCAAAGAGCATGCAATTCTAAGGGGTTATCAAAAGTTAATTTGATGAAAATCGGTTTTGAAATGGCTGAGATATCCAAAAACAAGGTGAACCAAAGAGATCCTTATAAAAAGCGTGGCCTGTGGCACTTTTTTGATATCTCAGCCATTTGAAAACCAATACATGTATTCATCAAATAAACGTCGTTCAATCCTTAAAATTGCATGCTCTTCAATATTTCATAAGAAGTTTCTCATTATCTCACTTAAGAATGTTATAAACCTGAATCCCCACCTCAACCAGTACTGTACAGTCCTTTTAAACTGCAGGACGTTTACAATTCAATGGAGCAGCCTGTGAAAGTATTATATTTGGTACTTTACAAGCATCTGTCGGGTATTTGTCAAGCGGATATATTTTGATATACCAAAAGGTTTGAGAATGCGCTGTCAAATACGTATCACTACAGGAAGCATTGATAGATATAGATAACGCAATACATGTACCACAACGCAATGCCGATAACCATACAAAAGCAGCATGCGGAGAGTATAGTTCTACTTGAAATTACAACGCAATATCATTACCATTCCGAAAGAATACCAAAAAAAATATTTTCTTTTATTTTCACAGATTCGTTTATCTCACTTAACACCATGACAGAAGTGACCGTGTGGTACTTTATTCAGATAAATTGCATATTGGTTGTATATTCTGTACTCTTATAACACTGAGCTTCGACTTAACTACTCTAGTACTTGTATAAGTTATGTTTAGATCATACTTTTGAAGGTAATAGTAAGGCGTGTGAAGTCTCGTCTGCAAATAATACAATCCGATAGGGCTGTTGCACTGACTATGGAACTTTACGCACCAATGAAGGCAAGCTGGGTAGTGTTTGGTGCCAGGGCGCAGGTGATCAGCTGGGCGATAAACGAGATGAATCCAAAATGAATCAACCAGTGCTCCGTAAAACACTTCAGTAGAGGTTTGGTAAGTATAGTCGCAACTGAAATAGGAAAGTAGGTTCATGTACAGGGTGGTACAAAGAAAAACATATCCGAGTTCTGATCCTTATTTGTTCAAGAACTATATATGTATCAGATAACACCAACAGTCTTATGACCAATAGCTGATTCGTGTACAATTTTGTTGGAGGTGATTTAGAAATGAAAGTATAAATCATTTTCATTAAATACAAGATTAAGTTATGGTTCAAATATTCCTCTATTATCAATCCTCTTTTTCAAAACTTAAACTTTGCACAGGGGTCAGTTGGTATGTATGGGAGTGTGTGGTTTATCCCCCCGAAAATATTCCTGGACAATGGCCGGGGTTTGGAAGCTTTATTATTTATTCATGAGGAATTCCACTATCACAGCTATAGCTGTATTTATCCTGTATTATGTGTATGCCATCACGTAGATGTGCTTACTCTCTTCATGTGGATGCATTTTACCCTTATGACCTCAGACCAGCAGTGCCCAGGGCAATTCATCATAGATTGTTACAAAGCATTCATGGAGCAAGATACCAGAAGCCTATAGTCAGAAGAATTCTGAAAAGGTGGAATTCATGTCCATTGTTCAGGGTTATAGTAAGCATATACTCAAATACACATCATTAGTTCCTGGCTAAAGTTCAGGTTTTGTATAGATCGAGGGTTAGCATATGACCATAATCTCGAACCTTAGTCTAAAATTAATGGTGGGTTTTAAGAAACTGATTGTGCTTTCATACTCGAATCACCTCCAACTATACACTCTTAAGCTTTTACTCATATTAAGGACAGTGTTATCGGATGGTTTTTGAACTATTTAGAATCAAAAGTGGGAAATGCTTTTTGTAAGACCTAGTACGATCATACAAACGGTGGGCCATACAAAATATGATGCTTACCGCATAATAGTTTGCGTATTTTAAATCGCAAGAGGACAATATGTTACTAAAACCTTTTTATATCGGTCTACTGTATTCAGCCTAAAGCGTTGTTTGTCAAATTCGTGTGTATCATGGGAGTGAGACATTGCTGGTTTAACTTTGTTTCCATATAATTTGGCTAAAATAAGCAAAATATACATTAGAATAACCATGCATTGCTTTAGAAAGAAAAGCAAATAGATATAATCATACAGTGGTAATGATTGTACATCACTGTGGTGTGATGACGAAGCTCAGTGATATTATTTTGAAACACACTTAAAGCACATAAGCTTAAAATGGTGTCCAAAATGGCCGCCATTTCTAATTTTTCTCATAACCCTCCAACTAAGTAACCGCGATACGCATTTAAATGACTAAATATAAAAGTTATATTTTGAGGCATGAGGAACCCAATAAAATACTAATTCAAAGATCATGAAGCACGTAAGTACCAATAAAATCACGCGAGTTCTTCCCGAAAACGTTGCTCAAAATGACCGAAATTTTATCAAAACATTGCTGTTTTTTAGCCTGTTTCAAGAGACAAAGAAATTTGATATAACGTTAGAGATTCAACAACTCAGAAGGTCAAGTGGAATATTTCCCTGTAATGTCCAAAACATGGGTCGGCCTATAGGTTGGATGGGATGCATCTCCCCCCCCCCCTCCCCCTTCCACCGACAACATTGAATTGCAATCATAAAAATACAAAACATCCCTCGCTCAGCCCGTTTCCATAGACAAGTTTCCGAATATGTCATTAAAAAGTGTGCACCGAATCTTTCATTTACAAAATTTAAAAGTTAGTTCCCTCATATTGGAGGGTGATTTGCCCTTCCTAACCCTTTCATCGCTCACGTCCCCAATATAAATCAAATACCCCTTTGATTAACAATTCCTGAATATTGCATCAACTTTGTGCAAATATAAATCATTTTCATTTCAATTCAAGTGTAAAAATTCTATCGTGTTGGAGGATACTGGGGCTATGAATTATATACTCTTTGAAGATGGACAATTTTCTTACTATTATGACAAAAAGGGTGCACTAGGCCGTTTTAAGATGATCATTAAAATGTAAGAACTCTCTCCACAGTCGAAAGGGGTCCCTCCTCCTCCCCCTCCCCCCCCCCCCACATCCTCCACTCGCTCCTTGCCTTGAATGTACTAGTCTTTATTCTACTTACACTTTTAAAAGAAAAAAAAGCATAACCTCCGAGATTTTTAGGTCTGAAAAAATTTCCCATTTGTGGGAGGGTGCTTCACCCCATACACTTCCCCCTCATGTTTCCATAAATACATATTTTCTTTATACTTTTATGACAAAAAGAAATAACAAATGTTTCACCAAAAGAGTGCTGTATACGTCTGAATTTCAAATTGGAAAATGCCAAAATCTCCTTTGTATGGGAAGCAGTATTCTCCTCCCACACTCCCCGACACTTTCAGTATGAATTTTCCTAACTTTTTAAATAGGAAACAAATATCGGATATTTTACCAAATGGGTGCAACATATCATCTGAAAATACGAAAATTTACCTCGTGTGGGAGCGGGCAACCCTATGACCGCACACTTTCACGAATACTGTATCGCTTTGTTCCTTTTTTGATGAAAACAATAATGTAATATTTCACCAATAGGGCATCAGATGTCTGAATATCAAGTCTGAAAATGTAGAACCTCTGTCATGTTGGGGATGGGGGAATCCCTCTTCCACATCCTCCCGTTGCGTGTTTCCCTGAATACTACTTTAAATATTCTTTTTACTCTTTGATGGAAACAATTCAATATCTAACCAAAAGTTTGCACGATATGTCTCACTTTCAAGTGAAAAAAAAAAATTCCTCCCATGGGAGGAGAATATTCCTCCTCCATGTACCAATAACTATACGATTGTCATATTCTCTGATTTCTATCTATTATACAATTTTAATTGAATAAGATAATTTAGACACTATGTTTTTAGGTGGAGCAATATACTGCACCGAAGAAATTCACTGTCATGTGATAAATTACACATTATTTTGAAGTACACATATACCATGTATACACTAATTTTGAATATGTATGTAACACAGACACCAAAAAGAATTGTTGTTACTTCCTTAGTGATAACTGACAGTTTCATTTGCAACTCACCTCATGGTAGACATCAAATACGTTGGTAATAAAAAAAGGCTAGCACTAAATTTTCATCTCATGTGCTTGAGGCGACGAAAATAAACCTTGTGGTAAGAAAATATTGACTTCTAGTTGGCTGTCTGTTTAGCAACAAATCTAATGGTGAATATTTCTCTCGTGACAGGGACACACTCCTTGATTTTCACATTAGAATGTTTTTATTTATATACTTTACACATAGGAACTACTTTTTATAAAAAGTTTCTTACACACTATACTGATATTATTTACATAATTGTGAGAGTGAATTCTTACTGCCTCCCATTTTGTATTTTGGGAAGAGCTTGAGCGGTTTTATCGATAATATACTTGTGTGCGTCAACATCTCTTAGAATGAATTTTGTTGAGTTCTTCATCCTTAAAAACTATTATTTAGACACTAATTTTTGTATTTGGGTTACCTGGTGGAATAGCTATGAGAATTTCAGGAAATGGTGGCCATTTTGGACGCTATCTTGGATTACGGTACTTGTGTGGGTCAATTTCTCTTGATATGTATTTTATTGAGTTCTTCAACCTCAAAACATAATACAAGTATTATCATTATTTGCATATTCAATTTTTGTATTTGGGTTACCTGATCGAAAAGTTATAAGAATTTCAGGAAATGGCGGCCATTTTGGACGACATCTTGGATTACGGCACCTGTGTGGGTCAGTATCTTTTAGTATGTATTTTATTGAGTTCTTTATTCTGAAAAACATATATTTGGACATTTAATTCTTGTATTTGGGTTACCTGGTTGAAAAGTTATAAACATTTCCGGAAATGGCGATGTGTGTGTTTTGAACGCCATCTTGGATTACGGTACTTGTGTGTATCAATATCTCTTAATATGTATTTTATTGAATTCCTCATGCTTCAAAACACACTTAGACATTGAAATTTTGGATTTTCGTTCTGTGGTTGAAAAGTTATAAGAATTCCAGGAAATGGGGGCCATTTTGGACGCCATCTTGGATTGCGGAAAATGCTCAGGGAGGATTTATGAGGACTTTTCGTATGTTATTGTAAACATATTTCAGGACCTATCCTGAAAAAAAAAAAATCAGCTTGTTACCAAAAATGTCCAGGTTTGAGGCTATTTTGACACAATGCTCTTGGACTATTGGTGGAGTTTTGCTTTGTTTTGTTTTGTTTTTTCTCATTTTTTCGCTACTAGATTAAGCATGCACTTGATACTTGTGGGTAGAAACACAAGCCTCTCTCAATTCTGGCATTTATGATATAATTGTTATAACAAAATGTATAGAATTTAGTTCTTACTTGCTGCAGGAACCAGAGCAACACTGGCATTAAAGCATCCCACAAAAATGGCTGTCCAACAGAAAGGTTTTCCGAGACCATAAATCACGACGACGTCGAAGATACTCTCTCGTACAAAACGCACGAGGCAGATGATCATGATCAGAACGACGACTTCAATCCTCTTGCGTCTCTCGAAGCGTGTGCAGAACCCAGCCAGACTATCAAGAGATTTCTTTAGGATAGAACCTGCTGGAAGGGGTTCACGCTTAGGTACTGTTTCCAAGACCAATCCTGGCCATGTTGTGTAGGCAAGGTTGATGGCAGCCAATATTGCTGGGAAGGCGAAGGAGACAGGAAAGTTATTACAGTAACCGAGAATCAAACCTCCGAGCGTTTGACCGCAACCCCAACCCGCCTCATACATGAGTGAGAGAACGACCATCCTCTGTGTTCTAGACTTTCCTACTGAAGAGTCAGCAACATAAGCCAGGGATACCGTTACAACACCTTCTATATCCCCACACAACCCAAGTACAGCGGCCGCAAGGAGAGTTAAGGACAAGGGTAGACCAAAGAGCGCTACCAGGAGAAAGATGAGAGGAGCAATGAGATGGCATACTACGCCTATGACTAGGATCGGCTTTCGGCCGATGAAACTGGAAGCAGCTACCAGGAATGTCGCCGTGACAACGGGTGGAAGAGTAGAGAGGACTGCAAGCCACATGTTCCACCAGGCTGTCTCGGATTGTATCTGTTTTTCGAGAGGATCAGTGACGTCCCTATCAGAACATGTGCCGTTCTGGTGGTAATAATTGATGGAGTAATTATAATGTTGCGCCAGACTGTCTTGTACGTAAAATGTCCTGAGAGTGGAGAGGGCTCCTTGGACTGCCGCTATCAGGAAGTTGATTGGTTCTGTCGCCACGAAGCGTGCCCTGCTGATGTGCTCTGCTGTTTCCCCCATTTTGAGATGTTGTTGCAGAGTAAAACACCGGCTATTCTGTTAATGACAGAATGAACATAGAATCGGAAACATTTTTATTCTCATTTTATGATTTGTCGGTAACTCATCACGAAACTAATTTCGTTAATTGTATTTGTGCGAGTGTGTCATGATGATTATTATAAACTGTAGACTATCGGTAAGAGGTTTCATAACCTACCCTTTTTATTCTGTCCCCGACTTCAATATTGATAAAGAACCTGTTAATAGCAAATGATGATTAGAGTAGTAATGATGATAATACTAACAATGTGTACTTACTGTTGAATAGAAAAAAAAATTGAGTTGGAATTAAAGAATAGGGTTTGTCTAAAAACATATGTTTTAACTCTTCCCTTAACGCTTTTTTTACAATATTTGTCGAGCACTAACCTGTTGAATAAATGTGTGTATTCTTGGTAGCCTGTACAGTCCTGTGAACGCTTTCACTGCGTCTAACTTAAACCCTTGCGGCTGGGACAGGTAGATGTCGACAGGTAATGTTATCGAGGGTAAGGCCCACGTATTCGAAGCGTTCACGGTGGTTGTCTGATTGTGAACACGGCTTAACAAGAAGGCTAGAAGTATGTAACACCTGCTCTCATCAGGCATTTGGCTGCAATGGAGCGCCAACTGGAGGCTGTTTCGGTCCAACGACTTCATGCAGGGCTTATTCCGGCACTCATCGATGCTCGTTCCTTCCTGCAGATATTTCATGACTGCCAACATTATTGACCCCCCCCCCCCCTTTCGCGGCTTTTGGAGCCGAGCATGCAACGTTCTTTTGTTGTTGTTGTTGTTGTTGTTTTCCTTTTTAAGCAATTACACTTATTTTTTGATTACCCGCCAATATATTTCGCGATTCTCAAAAAAGCTGCTGATGCATGGCCACAGTGAAACTGGCAAGTGTAGTAGTCGCGATTCTGAGGAGCTGCTGCTGCACATGCATCTGAAAACATTGGTGAATACTCATTCACCCTGAAGTCTCTGGAACACGGTCGCTGTTGAGGCGTTGAGGGTAGGTCGCCATGAGTCTTCGAAAGGTTCCGGAGACGTCGCGGACATGTAGGCCTACATTAGTCTCCGCGACTCGTTTTTTTTTTTTCGCCGACAGAAACGACTATTTCTAGTGATCGGCTGGCTGTTAGTTATTTTTTAGTGCGAGTTAAAATTTTGCGATCGATCG
This sequence comes from Diadema antillarum, assembly GCF_040938485.1. Classification (NCBI taxonomy): domain Eukaryota; kingdom Metazoa; phylum Echinodermata; class Echinoidea; order Diadematoida; family Diadematidae; genus Diadema; species Diadema antillarum. The sequence continues at coordinate 1,103,050 of NW_027270968.1, read as the reverse complement.
GCGAAGAAAGTCCTGGCGGCACCCATCTCCGACTTTCGCGTGCAATCGCAGATAGATAGACGAAACGCCTCCGATTAGTCATTGTTCCCCGGCCGATTACAGCATGTCGGCGATACATCTAAGACCCTACGGTGATTAGTCAATTGGGGGCATGTCAGTGATTATGAAGATGAGGTGCCATTGCGTGATATCTTATCATTATACGTATAACCTTTTTCACATGGTCCATCGGCGACGTGCCGGCGACTAGTCTTTTGACTCGATCGACAAGGGGACCAGAGACTATATCGGCGGCGTACCATCATCGTTTTATCTCCGATTTCATTGACTCGGCCGGGGGACCATTGACTAATCGGCGGCGTATCATCGTTTTATCTTCCACCGTGCTCTCGCTGAACACCAACTAACCCCCCCCCCCCCCCCTCGATAAAGGAAACCGTCGGATGGAAGTCGGGGTTTTGTTTGTGTGTGTGTGTGTGTGTGTGTGTGTGTGTGAATGCTCGATAGCACACGCGTTGCTGGATCCCCTGACATCGGATGGCAACGTCAATCTCGCCGACAGCTCTGAAATTTAACAAATCACCGGGGTATCGGTACCGCCGATTTTTATCAGAACCCAGTTTGAGGAGACGTCACAATGGACGTCAGAGAGACGTCTCCGATACCGCATTAATACAGGTCATTGGATTTAAACCGCGACTGATGCGAGTCGTTGTTCTGCACCGGTCTAGCATCAGTCGAGGTTTAGTAAAAACTTATTTCTGGCCTGTCTGGTAAGGGTTAGAGAAACCGTCTTGCACCATTTCATATCTGCTTGCAATATATCGAAAGAGGCTATACTAAGAGACTTACTTGGCCTACGCGCTTTGCCGAAATGATGAGATGTTTTGGAGTATTTTGAGATCAATAAATAAAAGTCGTTATACCGACTTTTATTCCAGAAGGATATGGGTGAATTCGGCCTCAGGAACAACTCTGCCCTATTTCAAACAATTTACACGCAGTAATTTTGAAATGATGACTGGTCGAAATCGAACTGACGGTTTGGCTCGTATGCCTGTTTGCAAATAGCTATTAAAGCTCCTTGAACACTTTCACGGATTGCTTCACGGATGACCACGGATCGTCATCCGTGGTGTTCCGGCATGCAAAATATCGATTTTCATCTCAGTGCCGGTGTGAATACGATCCCAACTGGGTGTCTACACGGACAAGTACGGAGGCTACAAGGACAAGTACGGTGCCTACACGGACAGACAAGGAATGAACGCGGACCACAGCGGAAACGATACGGAGCTAACACAGATATCAAGGAAGAACACGGATGCAACTTGGTCCCTTTGCGGTATTTACACGGATATCCCTAAAATGTTAACAAATGACATTTACTTTTGCTTTTGATACTTTATCATTCTCGGGCAACATAACTCCAGAGCTAATAACAAGCACACCAGAAAATCTACAGCTGCCTACATCAGGCAAACTCTCATTTTGCAGTAACATCACAACATGAACAAAGCCAAACAAACTAAAACAAATCAAAAGACAAAAAAAAGAAACAGCAGGAAGATGTGTGTCGGTCACTGAAGCTTCTCATGCGATATAGACCTACCAACAGTAAGAGGAGTCGATTGGCTGTATTGATGGGGGAAGATGTGAGCGAATTTCATTGACTTTCTGAGCTTGTATTGGCAAAATATACGAATTTCTCTTCCCGGATGGAGCCGATGCTAATACGGACGTTCCGATGTCTTCACGGAGGCAACACGGAGTGGCCGGTGCCTACAAGGAAGGAATGTGGATGCAACACGGAGTAGACGGTGCCGACAAGAAAGAGTTTGTATTGATTTGCATCCGTGATGTCCGGGATGAAAAAATTAAGCAAGCTCAATTTTTTCAGCGGACATGCCGGATGATCAAAGGTAATAAGGTATGCCGGATGACTTCACGGAGTCAACACGGTCATGCCAGAAACAGTAGGGATGGATGATTCCGGACCGACGATCCGTGGTCATCCGCGATGCAATCCGTGAAAGTGTAATAGGGGCTTAACTCAAAAAGTTATGAACGAATAATTATAATTAGAATCTCTGAAATCAAGAGTGACAATGACTAAAGGGATGGATTGTTATAATTAATGTAGTGATTCGGTTCACTGTCTCGATCCTCCCTCCCCTCCCCCTCCCCCTCCCCCGCCCCCCCCCCCCCCAAAAAAAAAGATAATAAATAAGTAAATATTTTTACAGGATTTTCTTTTTCTTTTTCTGTTGGCATAAAGGGGACGTCGTTAACAGTAGATGGCGCGCTTGCCTTCGTGAGGCTCGGAGCGATGGACGCTGGCGGGCGCATTGGGCAAAAGGCAGCGAAGGATGGTCGGCAGTGAGGGTATGTTTACTGCCAATGAATGTAATACAGGTTCTATTACTATTAGAGAAGGATGAAAATCATAATAATTATTGGTGTAAAAACCGGGAGGAAGGGGGGGGGGGCTCGGACCTCCTTCCCGGTTGTTGGTACTTGTACTTACAAGTTTTGTATCTCTGAGGTATTTTAATTACCAGTAGTTGTCTGTGAACTTTTTTTTTTTTTGGTGGTACATTTTTTTTTTGTGTGTGTGTGCAATTCCAAATCTAGGTAACTTATTTGTCTTCATTGTAGGTTCTGTCATTTAATGATGCAATGAATGCAAACAAAAATATTTACGTTAGACTGACACATGGCCTGTCAATGAGATCAGCATTCTGGGCACCGAGTAGCCTAACTATAATCCATTATTTGATCTTAATCAAATTTCGGGGCGTTATTAGGCCTACCGGTAATATCCAATACAGTAATATTGGTGATCGGTAACAAATTGCGCTGTGAGTTGTTCAACCGTAACTAAGGTTCATACTGGCAAATTATTTTTTTTTTCACTTTTTGATGATGATGATGATGACGACGATGATGATGATGACGACGATGATGATGATGACGATGATGATGATGATGATTACCACTAGTTGTCTGTAAACTTCTTTTTTGTGTGTGTGTACATTGAATTCTTAGTTTACCTCGTTGCTGCTAAGAACGGTTTGGAGTTGAAACTAGACTGGTGTACGGAGAAGATGTGAGACCTGTCCCTGTGTAACAAATGAAGTACACACTAAGAAAAAAATGTTCAATAAGGGAGCTAGAAGGGTTCGAAGTCGCGAAAATGGGTGCAAACTACACGATTTGAGAAAATGGTGGAACTTTGCTTCTTATATGGTTCATTTTGGGTTCGATCTTGCCACGGTCATTGACGGTGCAATATTACGCCCCAAACTAGTCTCAAAACAAAGGCCATCCTATGGTGTTGCTCGGCACTAAAATGCAATATTACATATCCTTGTGCTGATATTATGAACATATATTTTTTGATATCAGGAAACTTAAATTTCTTTCATATTCTATAATCATTCATCGAGAGTATATTTTCAAATTAAGTTGAGTCCATGACGAAAGGGGTCTACTAAAAAAACAAAAGTAGAATACCTGATTGCTTGTCTGGTATTGACCAATCACATTGTACACATAACCTAGGAGGTTTAACAGATGAAGTTCCAACTGGATGTAATTATTCAAATAGTCGTCAGATTTCTATTGCTGTACAAAACAATTCCACAGGTGCATTTGTGCCTTCGCTGATCGGGATTCGATGCCGCCGCCTCACTGAGCAATCTGAAGATTCATTTTGGACGTTTACATAATTTTGGCTATATTTTGCTTCATATGAAATCCTATACTTTAAGATAAAAACATATAAAACAAAAGTCAATTCTGAACAGAAATATTATTGTGCAAAGTGTTAATCAGAGCTGTTTCATGTGAAAGTGTTTAAACTGTACCCTGGATAGCCGGTTTATTTTATCACTTTTCCTCATGATTCTGACAAAGCAAACTGATATGAATCTTCAAATAGAATTCTCTATCAATAGAAACATCAGATTACTGCCCAGGCATGCCTATTAGAATAATGTTCGTTTTATTTCATTTTTTTTGAGCAATTTCTATTCGTGTATCCCCGTGTCTTTAACATTCACCTAACCTATCTCTTATTGGTTGGGATTTCGAAACGTAATTACCATTACAAAGACATATCTTCCTGTTTGTGGTTCATTCTTGCTAAGGTGCAATATTGAGCCCATAACAAGTCTCAAAGAAAGACCCATATGATGTTGATTGACACTTAAATACAATATTGCATACCGTCGTGGTGCTACAATGTACATGTTTTTTTAAAGACATCATAAAACTTGATGTTCTCCCATTTTTTCATACTCTTTCATCGGAGCATCTTTAAATGAAGTTGAGTCTTTGATGAAAGGGTCTGCGAACAAGCTAACGAAGAATACTTGACTGCTCGTCTGGTATTGACCAATCGAAATGGAATATGTCACAGCATTCCCTGCATGCTTACTGTGCGATGATGGAATCAAACCCTACTACACGCTAAAGATTTTCGTTGCGACTCGATCTCGGGACAGAAAAAAAAAGTCAATATTTTTTCAAGGCCCTCAAATCTGGAATTCCATCCACTCTGATGTGAAATGTAAGAAAACGGTACAAAGTTTTAAGGAAGCTTTAAAACCTATTTTACTTGAAAGGTTTTCTGGAAGTTACCAATATCATTTTACGAATTTATAAGAGACTAGCAAGATAGGGTGTGTTTGTGAAAATGACATCTTGTGTATTGCTAATATGCGCTGGTCCATGTTTTTGTCTGTGTATGCATGTGTGTGTATGTGTGAGTGTGTGTGTGTGTTTGTGTGTGTGTGTGTGCCAATGTTTTTCTCTGTATATACAATGTATTTACTTTTCCGGGATTAGTTTTAAATAAGGCCAATTGCCTTCTCACTCACCCCTTCACTTGATATCTTTTGCTGTTTGTTTGCTTTGTTTGTTTGTTTGTCACATTCATACCATTGTCACATTTTATGTATGCATATTTTATTAAGTGAACGTAAAGGAAATGATAAACTTAAATCATTTAGAGAGCAAACTCGCAGATATATAAGGGTGCAAACTACACGATTTATTTGTAAGGGTTGATTTTTTTTCCCTTTTTTTTTCATGGATTCATGCACGGTAAAGCCTAAGGGTAAAATGCATGCACATGAAAAATGTAAGCACATGTTTCCATGTGCTTGCAAACACCACATTTTAGAATGAATAAAGACTAGCTGTGATAGTGGAATTTCTCATGAATAAATAATAAAGCATTAAAACCCTGGCTATTGTTCAACACCAATGTCAGGGTGTTAACCACATACTCCCATACACACCCATTGACCCCTGTGCAAAGTGAAAATTTTGTACACAGGGTTGGAAATAGAGCAAAATCTGTAACCTAACTGTGAAATTGATCATGGATTTCATGAAACTGATTTGTGTTTTAAACCACCTCCAACGAAATTGTACATTATACAACTATCTCCCATATCAATGATAGTGTTATCTGATATATAGTTACTGAATTATTAAGAATCAAAAGTGGAAATTTTTTTAAACGCCTATTAATCCATAGAATACATTCGATGCAAAATAATGACATGGATGTTTCCTAGAGTGTCAATTCACGGACCCAGTAGTTTGGTCACCTGGTGTGGGCATGTTCATTCTTTTCTTGAACATGATTTATGAATTCAATGAATTGTTGAGTCGTGCAAACTTATATGTGCACATAAGTTGACTCCCAGATGGCTCATTGTACAGCTCGTTCATGCGTGTTTGAGCTGAGCATCTAGCGCAAATTCATTTCCATAACAGATCAGCTCTTCTGAGGCTTTTCGTAGCGGCTTATTGCAACTCTGACTTCAAAATTATTTTGTCCACTTCATAATATCAAGACCCCGCAGATTCCTACCACGTGGAAAATGGTGAGTTAAAACATCATCGTAAAGCATGATTTGAAATATCCACAATGTTCTCGACCAAGGCCTTACTCTCGATATTACCCTTCATCAAATTTCTTGTATCTGTTATGTTTTTGATTGTATAGCCATGTCTTATAATGTAGGCTTGCAGGCAGTAATATTAAAATGTTCATTTTAGAGTTTTGTTAAAACTGGCTAGTTTTATGCGTGCTGTTTTCTGTTCTATTTTGTTTTGTTTCGTAACCATTCTGTGGAATTAGAGCAGCTTTAGCGATAAAATGTCTTGCTAAAGACGTCATGGCATTCCGATTTCAGATTTCAGATTCATTTATTGTTCATTTAGGAAATCCTTTTTGTTGGTACATGGGCGTGCACATAGGAATATCTACGTACATGCATAAACTCACATATATTCATGTACATGTACACATTATAAAAGATACAATTTTTACTACATACACAATTATACAAGCATAATTTATACTCACAATACAGTGAACACATACATAATCACAAATTTCAAGTAATTCTTTATATTTACCGATCAACAACAAAACAAAATAGTTAAGAAAACGTGGAATCGGATATTCCTATAGGAAGTGTATCCTTAACATAACCTTTACGCCACCTCCCCCCCCCCCCCCACACACACAAACACACATCCCCAAGGATAATACATCGCGTCGTGCCATACCACATTTGATTAATAACGAATAAAAGGAACGGAACTGAAGTTGATGAATAATTGTTGATAAACTTATGGATAAATAGACTAGTGTACTAACTAAACTTATAATGGCAAACATTGCACGCTTATCTTTATGCTGGGATAATTCTCTGTAGTCAGGTAGTGTTAGTGGTAGACTTAAGTTCACCCTGTATGCAGCAATGCAGTGCATAAAAATTGAACTATACATTAAGCTGCCATGGAGAGAGTTATGTAGTCACATTTACATAAGTTAGCTCTTCTGCAAAATTATTACACACGCATGAACAGTGGCCTTGAACTCATGAAACTTGATTTTCCTTTTCAGGTATTCAAGCAAGATACAATAATTTGCGCGCATTCTCCTGATCACGTAAACTGATATGCAATTCTGAAGGACAGAGTGATTCCTCAACAGAATATGTAAGTTTCATTAATGGATTAATCCGTAATACATGTACACTTGTATATGTATTTTCAGGTTATTGATTCATCTAGATTTTCAGCATGTGATATCCGTGAAGTACATTAATATTAAGCGTATTATTACACATGAAGGCAGTTTTATCAGTTACTATAACGTAGCCACCGTTTAGTGGGTTGCGGAAAATTTGATAAGACTATAGTGCAATTTTTGATACCATCTATAATCGAGAGATATGTTACTCAAGTAGACCATTACGATCATTCATTCTTGCCTTTTCCGTTCTACGTCTTCTCAGTTTGTTTTGGACTTTTTCCTGAAAACTCCATGATGGATTGTAACTCATACAGGCAGCATCTCTACCCCGCAAGAATCTTCTTTTTTTTTCATTTTTTATTTATTTATTTATTTATATATTATCTATTTTATTTTATATTATTTTATTTATTATTATTATTATTCATTTACTTATTTATTTATTTATTTTTTCTTATTTTCTTATTTTATTTTTTTTTTTGGGGGGGGGGTAATCTTCTTTTCTGTAACCAGTATTATCAAAGTAAATCAAATCAATGTTATGAATAAGTAGAGGGGGCTATATTTTCACTTTTGTGTGTGTGTGGTAGCAGGATTAGAGGTGTCAACCATAATGGGCATCATTACACCCATTGCCATGGCCAGCACCCGGACCATCATCTGTGGCAAGCTCAGCAACGGCTGAATGGCTGAGGTCTATAAGTCTTACTCCTTTCCTCACTGTGTAAAATATACAGCAAACTGATGTTAAATCAGAGCTACCAAGTCTCACGCATTCTGAGTGAGACTCAAGCATTTCGGGGCCATCTCACGATCTCACGCGTGGCACCCATTTTTCTCACGCATAGGGGGAATTATGCAATTTGGGCCTATAATAATGAGCATAGCCCAAAGGATTAAAGTGATAGTTGCAATTGAAGGTATATTTACCTTTTGTCTATCAAAATAAGTAAAAAATAGTCTCTTAAGTATGCACCTGATCGCACCACTAAGAGCTAAAAATTGAAAACGCTCCCTATACCGCGATATTGTGGGAGGGGTGAAAAAACCCTCCCGACCTCGCTTGCGCTCACATTTGCGCGCCGAGATGCCGAGTCATGAAAATCTCACTCATATTTTTTTTTTGAACTTGGCATCTCTGTTAAATTGGCATGTAATTTGATGTTGTCTTACTTTGTTATTTTATGTTATGAAGACTTTGAGTTGGTCAGGAAAAATGTGGGAATATTTGAATATGCCCTATGTCATAAATGTATGCAGGCCTACATAAAAGGTGTGTATTTTCATCTCAGTCCAAATTCGCCACATTTTTCTTTTCAACATGACTTTACTCAGGCTATTCCACATTTATTCTTTTTTTTTCAGCTCTAACTTAGTGATGTCGGCATGCTGTCTCCTAATTCCCCGTCTGCCTGGAGAGGACGTGCTGTATGTCTGTGACAAAGTAAGTGCTGCACTTTTATTTTTTTATGGGAGACGGGAATTCCTTCTGCTTTGTGACTAGAAATATAAGAGGAATATTTCTTTGCAACATTATCATGTTTTACTTATATGACAAAGAGCTGAAATAAATCTATCCGACCGGATTTGTTTAGAAACCAATATCAAAGCTTAAAGGGAACGTATAGTATTGGTGGAGGTGAGGATTTGGGCTTTTAACTTTTTGTGATATATCAAGAACCTACTTATGAAATAATAGAGAGTATGCCATTCTAAGAGGAATTCTAAAGATTATTTGATGAAAATTGGTTTTGAAATGGATGAGCCATCCAAAAACAAAATAAAACGCAGCGATCGTGATAAAAAGTGAGTCCTATATTATATCATTATTGCTCTGTTTTGGATATCGCAGCTATTTCAAAACCATTTCTCATTATTTCAGCAAAAGACGTTAGAAACATGAAGTTGATCTATGCAATCAATTTAATTTTCCATTTTCTGGTCAATGGTCATAGTTGCAACCTGTTAGTTTATGTAAGCAACAAAACCGCCTATAGTGTAAACGACCTATTTCCTTCGAAATTTTATTCAGTCATTATTTATTCATGCCAAAATCTCTTTCAAACCTGGCAGGACTAAATCCCACAATCTTCACTGTGAATGCTGCGCACTATTTGGCTGGATGGTTGTGAAATCTGCCCGAATTCCTGTATACAATCGTGTCTTCCTTCGCTACAATGTTTCCGGCCTGCTGTGCTCTGTGGCTTTCAGAATCCTAGACAAGGCAGAAACACCCGATGCATACTTCAGCAGTACATTGCAAGCCTTGATCTGAACAGGCAACTATCACGAAGAAAAACCTACGGCATTTCATTAACAATATTGTTCAATAATTGTCTTGATATAGTTTACCAGCCTAAAGTTTTCATGGTGTATACTTTTACAAGGAATTGCATGGGCGTCACCAGGGGGGGTGCGTTGGGTGCGAACGCACCCCCCTTCAGATCCTTAAAAAAAAAAAAAAAAAAAAAAAAAAAATCAGTCTGCGAGCGACCTCAACGCCGGACGCTAAATAATTATTCTTTTCTACTTTTTTTAATGTATTTTGCACCAGGGACACACACACACACACACACACACACACACACACACACACACACACACACACACACACACACACACACAACTCGTTGGCAAAAACAATTCGCACCCCTGGTTCTGGCAGCACTGATTTTATACATATCTATTGGTATTCTACAGTGTTTACTATTTATCGACCGTACTGTACATCCGTACGATACGGAGCACTTATTCACGTTTGCATGTATACGTGTGCTACTTACAAGTATGTAGGGTCTATGTACGTTACTTCTGACCAATCCATATTGCCAGCCCAAGAGCGAGCCTTAGCCTCATTAAAAAAAAAAAAAAAAAAAAAAATGGAGGGGCAAGCATATTAATTGCCCCCCCGTAATTAATAATTCCCGAAATGAGAAGATTTTCTTGCTTTTGAAAGAAAACAAAAATGTTGCCCCCATGAAAATATTGGAAGGCAAGCGCACCATTTGCCCCACCCCACATAATCATAATTCCCGCGATGAAAAGATTTTCTTGCTTTTTTGTTAGAATTCAAGAAATCTGTCCAATTATTTCACCCAAAAGCAATGGCGTAACTACGGAGAGGGGGGGGGGGGTGCGCCCCCTCCCAATCCGCTGGTTAAAAAAAAAGAAGGATTTCCCGAAATAGTAGATCAAGTGTTAGTAAACTGCTTTTGAATGAAAGGGTGATCCAGAAATAAGATATCTTTCTATGATTTCTTTTAACCATAATTAAATAGGTATATAGTGTGAAACATTGTTCAAAAAGCCCGGACCCGACAAAAGATTGTGATTCCTGGTTGGCATTCTGCATATAAGCAGGATGTGCGCAGTGTACCCAAAGCGAAAAAATATACTTGTAGCTACAAACGGCAGTTTGGGGACTGTAAAATGTCAAAATTTTCAAGCTCGCTCGCTCTGTTCGCTCGCATTTAATCTTTATGCCATTCTTCTGATGTTGCTGCCAGTAATTGCCTGCAGTTGCGCCCGGTGCGCCCCCCCCCCCCCCTTTAATTTCCAAAGCGAAAAAATATGGATAAGAACGGCAGTTTTTGGACTGTAAAATGTAAAATTTTCAAGCTCGCTCTCTTCACTCACTCGCATTTAATCTTTATGCCATTCTTCTGATGTTGCTGCCAGTAATTGCCGGCAGTTGCGCCTGGTGCGCCCCCCCCCCCTTAATTTCCAAAGCGAAAAAATATAGCTACAAACGGCAGTTTGGGGACTGTAAAATGTCAAAATTTTCAAGCTCGCTCGCTCCGTTCGCTCGCATTTAATCTTAATGTCATTCTTCTGATGTTGCTGCCAGTAATTGCCGGCAGTTGCGCCCAGTGCGCCCCCCCCCCCCCCCTTAATTTCCAAAGCGAAAATGGCTAAGAACGGCAGTTTTTGGACTGTAAAATGTAAAATGTTCAAGCTCGCTCTCTTCGCTCGCTCGCATTGAATCTTTATGCCATTCTTCTAATGTTGCTGCGAAAAAATATAGCTACAAACGGCAGTTTTTGGACTGTAAAATGCAAAATTTTCAAGCTCGCTCATTCCGCTCGCTCGAATGTAATCATTATGCTCTCTTGATATTGCTGCCAGTATTTGCCAGCAATTGCGCCCGATGCGCCCCCTTAAATTCTAAAGCGAAGAAATATAGCTACAAACGGCAGTTTGTTTGTTTTTTACTGTAAAATGTCAACATTTTCAAGCTCGCTCGCTCGCTCGCTCGCATTATTTTAATTGTTACGCAATTCTCCTGATGTTGCTGCCAGTAATTGCCGGCAGTTGCGCCCGGTGCGCCACCCCCCCCCCCCCGAAAAAATATGGCTCCAAATGGCAGTTTTTGGACAGTAAAATGTCAAAATTTTCAAGCTCGCTCTCTTCGCTCGCTCGCATTTAATGGTTATGCCATTCACCTGATGTTGCTGCCAGTAAAATTGCCAGCAGTTGCGCCCGGTGCGCCCCCCCCCCCTTAATTTCCAAAGCAAAAAAAAAAAAAAAAATGTGGCTACAAATGGCAGTTTTTGGACTGTAAAATGTCAAAATTTTCTAGCTCGCTCGCTCGCTCGCTCGCATTTAATTGTTATGCAATTCTCCTGATGTTGCTGCCAGTAATTACCGACAGTTGCGCCCCGTTACGCCCCACCCCTCCTTTATTTCCAAAGCGAAGAAATATGGCTCCAAATGGCAGTTTTTGGACTGTAAAAATAATGTCAAAAATATTCAAGCTCGCTCTCTTCGCTCGCTCGCATTTAATTGCTATGCCATTCACCTGATGTTGCTGCCAGTAATTGCCAGCAGTTGCGCCCGGTGCGCCCCCCCCCCCTTAATTTCCAAAGCAAATAGATATGGCTACAAACGGCAGTTTTTGGACTGTAAAATGTCAAAATTTTCAAGCTCGCTCGCTCGCTCGATCGCATTTAATTGTTATGCAATTCTCCTGATGTTGCTACCAGTAATTACCGGCAGTTGCGCCCGTTGCGCCCCCACGCCTCCTTTATTTCCAAAGCGAAAAAATATGGCTCCAAATGGCAGTTTTGGGACTGTAAAATGTCAAAATTTCCGAACTCGCTCTCTTTGCTCGCTCGCATTTAATTACTATGCAGTTCACCTGATGTTGCTGCCAGTAATTGCCAGCAGTTGCGCCCGGTGCGCCCCCCTTAATTTACAAAGCAAAAGAATATGGCTACAAACGGCAGTTTTTGGACTGTAAAATGTCAAAATTTTCAAGCTCGCTCGCTCCCCTCGCTCGCATGTAGTCGTTATGCCATTCTCCTGATATCGCTGCCAGTAATTTGTCGTTTCACACCGTCATTCCATAATCCATTTATAGGGGTATACAACCCCCTCCGGCACTTCCACACCCTCCCCCCACCCTTGCTCGCTCCTTCGCATACTAACCCCCCCCCCCCCCCCCCCCCCAAGATGAAATCCTAGCTACGCCGGTGCCCTTTCCCCGCTTGGTTTCCCTAAAAAAACAGTAAAAGTCTGGGGATTGAGAGCTTCCTATATTCCAAATGTCTGTCAAAAAAATCTCGTAAACATTTAGTGTCAAAACGCACCCCCCTTGAAAAAAAGCTGGTGACGCCCCTGAATTGTCACCAGAGAAATGATGTTGTTCAGCTTGTCCCTCCGTTCGTACATCAGTCTGTTATCGATTATGGCAACGTTGTATCACGAAGGGAAATGAAACGAAAAGTACAAGTGGACAAGTTAATGCAGGGAGATTACTTTAGCAGTTGAACACATCGTCACAAATTGAGGAATATCGGAAAATCCGTTGAAGAGCTATATATACACATATATTTAGAGTTTCAGTGCCGCCATTACGAGATGAGAAAGCTACATCTTTGACGTCAACCATGGAAAATTATATAAAGAAATGTAAAGAAAATAGGCATAGTTTCACGTTTCTAGCATTACAAAAGGAGCACTTGATTTACTTCTTCCAGAAGGGGGTGGGGGTAATATTACCCTTAACATTATGGCAACAACAAATAAGTGGAGGCAATTTGTACTTTTCATTTAGAATCAGATTTTATGGAATTCCCTTGATATTTTCGTCATATACGTTTCCATACATGAAAGTGACACTGAAACTTTAAAAAATGCATAACTTCCACTGGATCATACGATTTTCCATGTTCACTTATGTGTTCTTATGATATTGCTCCAATCCACGGGTACATTTGGGTTTCATTCCCCTTTAAGTACTGTTTGAGGTATCCAAATGAAACTTTGCATATGTATGTACGATTGGATGAAGTTACTTCTACCACCTTGTGGGTGCCAGCGTTCAAGGTCAAATACTGTAGGTCATTGTCAAATTCTACAATGTCATTTCGTGCTCTTTCTTTGTATCTCACCTTGTAAGCACTGTCGACATAGTATTGTGGTGTTCTTTTAATAACTTTCCACACTTTTGAGCTATATGACCACCAAATTCACTCCCCAGAACATCTAAAGATGGCTGTCAAGTGTTGATATTGGTGAAGTCCGACTCCGTCAACAGTCAAAAAGTCAATGAGCTTACATTTGAAAATCAGTGTAATCACAAATTCGATATGTGGGCAAGACATCACTTCGCTTTTACCTTGTTTGATGGTGAATATTTGTGAAGCGTCCGTTTCTAATTCATACAGCATCAGCATACCTTATGTCTGAGAATAGTGGTAAAGAAGATTAGATACTTTGGCAACAGCGTGTAAAATTCGCAAAATTTTATTTTGTGCCTTATTTGCTGAACAAACGTCGTAGGAGGACTACAACCTGCCAGGCAGTATGGCGGAACAATTACTCTATTATTAGCGTCATAGAATAAATGATAATGATGTAGTTCTGAAGCATGCTATTCATTAGATACTTTTGCAATGACTCCATGTATACTTTTAATCGAACTAGGTATATAATCATCAATGTCTTGTACTTGAATAACGACAGAATGATTTCGGTGAGGAAAGTTTTCTGTCACGTCATTTAGGAATAAGGGAACGTGTCAATATTATGCTATTTGTTCCATAGTTATTTCTGAAGTGGTTAAATGTATTTTCCTTTAAAAAAAAATCATTTTATATATACCTACGTTACATCCAGATGCTTATTCGTTGAAAAATATGGGCAATGTATTCAAAGGACAAAGATCATACACTAATGGGCCTAGGGTAAACAACATTTCACTCGTTGTTGTTGTTTTGCTTTGTTTTGTTTTGTGGGGTTTTTTGCGGGGGGGGGGAGGGGGGGGGGACACGGTTCAAAGTGTCCTGAAACCCTGTATAATACATGCATTTAGTCATGTATGATGCCAAACTGTTCCCGCTCATACAAATGCAGCCGTTTCAAGGAAATAACATAAGATTATTCTTATACTCCATGATTTGGTAATGTTTAAGTGGTTCATAAGAGTCCAGTGAAACTGTGTACAGAACAAAAAGTGGATTTGACAATGGTATACGATATCCGCAATTTACTCTTTGACGGGGTCTATCATCCGATTAATATGTATAAGCACGGTAGTCCCCTATTCGGAAACTACAAGTTAGATAAGCTGCAATCATTTTGCACGCGACCATGGCGTTATAGCCAAAGGTGATCTGCAAATCCCTGTGTGCCTACAGAGGATTGGAAAACGTAACAACTTTCTATGTATAGAACAACGAAACAGAAAGTGGTGCATGTATTATTCTCAGTCACTTTGTTAGTCATTATGATGATTTGCTCATTGCAGTTCCGGAATCTCAGCTCGAGGGACTCGAATTGATCACCCAAAACAAAATCTGAATACATAACCATGATAACTGCGATTCTGCCTAGTCTCCACTGGTAGCCCATAAGGGCTGGTATCAAGTTCGATTTTCATATTATAATTATACCTTGTATTTAGATGTTTTCATCGAAATGCCCGTATACCTGAATATGGTATGCGTATGTCAGTTAAGTATCTAAACCATAATAAATTGTAGTCGTAATCTAAGTGCCAAGAATCTCATGATTTGAATAAGTGTGAACACCAAGACATGTCGTGATAAGGACTTTAAGACAATTGGCATCGTCATTATAAAACAAACTCCTAATTGTAAGACATGTTTTAAATTTTAGATAAATTCATGTCTATGCTGGAAACATATCTTTTTGATGATTCATGATGACGTCACTGTTACATGAATATTGTACGCATGGAAATATGCAGGCCTATACGTTTAAATGCATACAAACAACTTGTTAAATCCTCTTACATTTTCTTTTTTTTTAATATGGTGCATACTTTAGAAATGTACGTAGCATGCTTTTGTTTTTTGAGGCTTTGTGTACTGGCAAAAAGCATATTTTATTCTTATAGATTATGTGAATAAGTACGTATTCAAATACGTTTTGAATAAAACGTATCCAGACAATTAATGTATATCATATTTTTACCTCTTCCTTCATGCAGATGTATGCTCTTGCCTAGAGGGTTTGTTTGATAGATAGTGATAGTGCTCACCTCATTGGAAAGGTAATTGGGTAAATATTTGGTTTTAGTATGTCATTCAAACACAACTATAAGTTAACTTCTACATTAACATTTCAAAACTCACAAATTCCACGGACACATTTCATGATTCACAAGATCCAAATTACACCAATCTTATTTACTTTGCAGAGTGCAACAACAGCATAAGTTTGATATACTGAGCAAACAGGCTTGCATTAGTTCGCACTATTCAAGGTTTAAAGTAGTTAAGTAACCAAATTGTACCTTGTTATGTGATGCTAAGTATATTTACCTTATAGGTATAATGTTGCAAATATGTGGTGCTTATTTCATCCATAACTGCTGCAAAATTGCTTCTTTAAAGGAGCCAATCAGTGTCACTGCCTGTTCCTCTAGAGACGCAATATTGCCCAGTAATCTCAAGGTTCACTTGAGGTTATACTGGGCAACATTGCGCCTCTAAAGGCGTAGACAGTGACACTGACTGGCTCCTTTAAAGAAGCAATTTTGCTGCAGTCATGGATCAAATAAGCACCACATAGGTGCAACATTATACCTATATATATGGCACAAAATCGCACCCTCAAAAGAGGCTACAATCTTGGAACTTAGGGTGCTTCTTTGCACCCTCACGAAAGGTGTAAAGTTGCACCAAAAGTAGAGGCAAGAGAGGGTGCAAAGTTGCGCCGAAAATTAAAGGGAGAAAGATCGCACCCTCAAGAAAGGTGCATCTCAGCACCAATTAGTGTGGGTGGAAAGATGCACCCTCAAGAAAAGGGTGCAACTTAGCACCACTTAGTGTGGGTGGAAATATGCACCCAAGGGAACCACTTCGCACCCTCAATAAAGGGTGCAATGTTGCACCTTCTTTGGCGGTGAAAAGGTGCACCCACAGGTTGCAAGGTTATACCCTTGCGCAAGGTACCACTTTTGCACCCATTTCTCGAGGGTGCAAGATAACACCCATAGGGAGCCACCAGTGTGACATCACTTTGCACCCTTAAAAGGTGCAAGAATGAATCATTTTTTCTTAGTGTGTATCCATATGCCCATCCTGCTATGGCAGGCAAGTGAACTGAGACCGTGTGCTTTATACAGTGTGCAATACGCGAGGCATTTGTACTGTGGCCTAAGATTAAAGAGGAGTCTTTTACCACTTTTTTTTTTACTACCTTATATCGGCTCTCTTAGAGGGGATTTCGTGAAGCCAGGTGCAGTCTCTGCGTCCCGTTCCGACGACCAGATAGTTATACAGACCGATTTTTCGATCAATAAGAGTAATACCTTATGTCGGGAGGGGGTATTTTGTTTTGTTTTGTTCCGTTTCGTGCTGACAATTCCAAATCTAGGTAACTTTTTGTCTTCATTGTAGGTCCTGTCATTTAATGATGCAATGAATGCAAAGAAAAAAAAATATTTACGTTTGACTGACACATGGCATAATATGTGATCAGCATTCTGGGCACCGAGTATATAGATAAAAGACAATAAACACCCCTTAACCTTTTAATTATTACAGTTAGCATCATCGTCGGCCGCACAAATTCGATTCTGACCTGTACATTATTATTTTTTAATTAACATATTATGCTTATATAATGTGGGCGCCAACAATAGCTAGTATCTCTTGAAAAAATCCAGTATGCAGTTTGATATCACTGTCAATATCTATATTACCTTGAAACTACTAGTATTGTAGGCCGTATATTATACAGATGTGTACCACTTATAAATACTGGTAGATATATCGCGTAGGCCTATAGGCCCTACGATTTCCAGCACTGACTTTATTTCTTCTTATTACTAGTATGGTGTGAACTATACCATAACTAAGGTTCACTGACTGGCAAATTATATATTATTTCACTGTTTGATGATGATGATGATGATGATGATGATGATAATTACTATGATCAGCATTATTACTTTATAATTTTAAGCCTGTCATTGCTATTATCATTATTTCCATTATCACCATTATTGTTATCATCATCATTAGTTTCATTATTATCATCATCATTATATTATCATATTATCATCATCTTTATCATTACAAATACAAAGTAGGACTATTGACAAGGCTTCTTTATTTTCGTTCTTTCTTTTTTTGTACATTTTAATGTGTTGATCGCTAACACCGGTGGGAAGCATCGATGATGACCCAAGTAGTCCACCTCCCTGAACACAGTTTGTGTGGTTTGAAGTTTGCTCGGAGTTTGAAGTTTGAAGTTTGATTTATTACTTTATAAAGACCCTCATAGGGTATGGGAGTACAATGTCAATCGAAAATACACAAAATAGAAAATTTTCAAATAAGAATTAACATGTATACATGTATAATACAAATATATACAAGATATAAACATACTTATCAAATACAACTTGCATAAAAGTATGTAATTATTATACAGTTTAG
The DNA here is from genome assembly GCF_040938485.1 of Diadema antillarum. NCBI lineage: Eukaryota > Metazoa > Echinodermata > Echinoidea > Diadematoida > Diadematidae > Diadema > Diadema antillarum. Next base: position 1,085,074 of record NW_027270968.1, on the reverse strand, counting down.
AACCGGTTTACAGGGGTGCGGTGAAGACTACGAGTGTACTGTATGTGTGTGGGGACCTACGTGTACGTGTGCGTATTATCGATTGCATGGAAATTGGAGGCCGTTTTCAAGACGTGAATGACACCGGCCGTTGCTCAGCTGTCGATGTTCCCGACTCGGTCATGAGATAATTTAGCCAAATCAAGCAATTTCTACGGGAAACACATGCGTTTGCCGATGCTTTAAAACCGTAGCCACTACCGGTAAGTTTCTTTAAGTTCAATATTGTTATATTTCGCACAGTAAGAAATCTTCAACTCTATCATACATTTGTAGATGCACGGGTATAGAGGACGAAGTGCAAATGAGCCTTAGTCCCACCCGAAGTACAAACAGTAGGATCCCACTCATTGAACTTTGCGATGCGTTGCCGTTGGCTTTGTGAATTGCATGTATACCCTTGAGTATTCAAAGTACACGTACATTGGTGAAGAATTGTAACGTCTACAAATACTGCAAGTACGTAAAATGGCCACAAAAAAAAACTATGCTCGAGGAGCCCCAAATCACCAGCAAGTGCTTCAATGCCTTCATCAATGTGTAGAACTACTGCAGTACCATATGCAGATGTGCACTCACAATATGAATGATATGTTGCAATTCTTTTTCTGAATTTCAAGAGAGAGAGAAAAAAAACACACACACAGTGTATTGACTGCCCAGACCAGCAGAGATTGTGATAGTCTCTGTTTTGTGCAATGTACAGTATGGGAGGTGATCCCAATATACTCTCAGAGAACAACATTAAGATCTTGTCCGTGCTCCATGGTTTGTGTCTCTTTGTATTTACTATTTGCTGTTCTTGTTGTATTTAAAGGACAAGTTTACCTTCATAATTATTTAGTACATGTGGATTGAGTGAAGGCAACAATATTAGTAGAACACATCAGTGAAAGTTTGGGGAAAATCCGACAATCCGTTCAAAAGTAATTATGAATTTTTAAAGTACGATCTGTGCAATTACTGCTGGAGGAGAAGACTACTACAAGTACAGTGTATGATGTCACATGCGTACAACAATGTATAGAAAATAAAAAGATGATTTCACAAAACTTGACTTTTTGAATAAAGTGCACATTTCTTTGACATGTTACTGACTTGTATGTTAGGGGTAATATTATTTCTCCTGACTTCTGAATTAGAGAGAAGTCGAGTGTTCTTTTATTATGTGAGAAAAGTGATATCTTGACTTTTCTTTATACTTTCTTGATGTAGTTGTACTCATATGACATCACAAGCTATAGTAGTCTTCTCATCCAGCCGTGACTGAGCAGAAACTTCAAAAATTCGTAACTTTTGAATGGATTGTCAGATTTTCCTCAAACTCTCATTGATGTGTTCTATTAATATTGCTGCATTCACTCGACCCACATGTCTATGAAGGTGAACTTGTCATTTGATGTCATTCACTGGCATGAATATGTTGTTTTATACAGTACTTATTAAAACATGGTACATCTCAAGGGAGGCCAATTTGATGTCAGTATTTTTTCAGATTGATCTAGTCTTAGTTATTGTTACAATATGTCTTGGTTAGAAATTGTTTTGATGTTTAAAATTCATCAAGAATTGCTTTCACTATATTCTTTTTTTTTTCAATATATGCACTGCAGTTTATACCAGAGTTGCTGAAAATGCCTGCATATGAAGGCAAAGTGTCTGACTGACAGCGAATATTTGTAATCCAGCAGCAATGTTAGAAAGACTAGCTGCATGGGTCCTCAACACGTATCTGGGAGAATATGTGGAAAACCTCAACACCGACCAGCTATCCATTGGACTCTTAAGCGGTAAGGTTGACTCCACGTCTTCCATTCCAAGAAACAGGCTGTTTCTCTCGCCAAGTTCCATTTCCAATCCATTTAGTGCAGTAGACAAGAAAGAGCCAGAGAGCAAAACTGTACCTTATATGTTTCACTCATAAACGTGATGAGAAGAAGCATATTTTACTCTAACATGCACTTCCCAAAAACACCTGTGACCCAAGCATACGCTAATTGGGACTAGTCTTCAAGGGGTCAAAGAATTTACATTAGTGTCTGTTTTCCATAAGTTACATATACATCAAGACCACTTTTCACTGTTTACAGACTGCACATGAAACTGAAATGATAAGGACAGGCAAATGGTATGTTAAAGTGTACGAAGTTCGTTCAGAGCTTTTATGTACAGCTGTAGTATGAGAATATCATTTAGTGTTTCTAATGCACATGTTAGTCATAAACATGGTGTTTGTAAACAATTTCTTATGGGCTTGGGTATAAGAGAACCACAAATGTGTAAAATAGAAACAACGTAACAACTGAAATTGATTTCCTGAAGCAGCATTGTCTTGTACCTTTACTATAATATGTTTTATTCAGTGACTTCAAGTTCTGGTTTGCAGATGATCGTTCACTGCATTGATTTCGATGATTGTCATCTCTTTTCCTCAGGTGCTGTTGAATTAGAAAATCTCCCACTTAGAAAGGATGCCTTGAAGCACTTAGATCTCCCAGTGGAGGTCAAAGCAGGTGAGTAGTGCTCACATGATTGAAAGTATAATTTTTCTGATTCACCATATCTTTGGTAGTTCATTTTCTTTTTCATTGCAAAATGATGTTATAAGGAGGTCATTCAAAGAAACTAAAAATTTGTTTTCTTCATCCAAATCAAGTCCTGAAGGAAGTTTGCTGCAGATTTGATAATGTTTTCCTCATTTAATTAGCTACTTGGCATTTTACTTCATTTCCTATCATGTTTGACAATTTCAATTCAGTGGAATTTATGAAATTCATAAAGTCTGCACACAATTAGGAAATCCTACAAAAATAGGCCTATTTTAAAGACAAACATGACCTTTAACCTTCTGCAAGTATTGTAGTCCCTTTGGATTAAGGTGAAATGATAAAATGTTAGTTGTAATCATGGTATGATTGCGATACAATTTGTATGTGTCGCCATCTGGAAAAATTCTTGTTTCTCAAGTCCAGATTTTAAACAGGAGCCGACAGATTCCATTGAGCAATGGCTGTAACAGTGGAATCTTGTCCTAAAAGAAGTCTTTCTATATAAAACAAAGCCCTATTAACTAGGGGATTTTACAGGTTCATACTCTGTCTATTTTTTGTTTTTGTACCCTGGTATAGTGAAAAACCTGATATAACAAGGTAATTGTCATGGTGGGTCTAGGGCAATTACCCCCTGGGCAATTATCCCAGACCTTTCCCCTGGTCCTAATCCTAATCCTTGACCCAATCCTTACCCTAACCCATTCTCCGAAACCCCAAACCTAACCCTAACCCTAATCTTTACTCTAACCTTACCACTAACCAGTATTTAGCTGGGGGGGGGGGGGGGGGGGGGGGTAATTGCCCTTGGGGGATAATTGCCCTGATACGGATCTGGTTTGTAGTTCCCCATTTAATCGGTCTCCGGCATGTGTTTATGTGAAATGTGTGTTGTAGCAAATTCAGTCCGTCCTCAACGGGTTAACAAGGTTCCCCTGCGTACTGTTGGGGGAAATTGGGAATGATTCATTCACGTGTCTTGGAACGATCTGGTGACAGGCTTCATCGGGAAGATCCGCCTGCAGATTCCCGTGAGGCACCTGAAGACGGAGCCATGGATCATCTCCATCGAGAACCTGTACCTGGTGGCCGGCCCCGCCTTGAGGTCCAGGTACGATGAGAAGGAGGAGGAGCAAGAGCAGGAGAGGAAACAGCAGCAACTAGATGCGGTGGAGTCGCAATGGAAGGTGAGAAAAAAAAGTGTGCTAATCTAAGCAGCAGATTTGACGGTGTATGTGCATTGTGTGAGGAGGTCAATGTGATCATTCTTCATTTGTCAGAGGTATACAAGTAGTTTTACCAAAAATAAAACGGAACTGACATTTTGCTTACATTGCAAAAAGGAATAATGAAGTGGTAACGATGCAAATATGTACCAGTACATTGGTAGTAAGGTTCATAATGATAAGAATGATACAACTTAGTACTGTAAAAGTGGATATTTTCGCGCGACTAATTTTTTGCGCTCTGCTGGGTATAGAAGAGTTCCACATGTTTTTAATTCTGCAGAATCAAGACATCAACAACTAGAGCATACTTAGGGCAAACAAAAATATTTGCGTGCTTTATTTTCGCGCTAGCTTCTGGTTGCGCAAAATGCACAAAAATTTCCACTTTTTATAGTACCTGTACGTCAGAACTTCATTGATGATACTGCTTTTTTGACTACTGCTTAAATGTAAAAATATGGTAATTATGATTATGAATGGTGATGATGATTTTTATGTTAGAACAACAGTAACAGAGTAATTTTTTTTTATAAAAGATGTTAAAGTGCATGGCATTTTTCAGTCATGACTTCCTGTGTTTATTGTGCTGTGTCAAGTAGATGCTAGATATCATTGCATCTGTTTTATGTCACTACCAATTCACAGAATTTTTACATCATTCTAAGGAAATGAATTTACTTCTGTACGTAATATGAGTAGAATATTAGTAGATGGCATGTAGTAGGACAAGGAGAAAAAAAAATGGAGAGCTGTTGATTGAAGAATGTCAACAAAGTGTGTATTGTGAAACAACATCACATATTTTGTGTTATTTCAGAGGAAAATGGAAGTAACAGATGGAGACGACTCCAATTCGTGGTATGCCTACTCAACATCTGTCTTCTACAATGTCCTGGAGAACCTGCAGGTTAGTGATGAACTTTCTCTCTCTCCACGACCGGTGTCACATTTTCAAGAGTGATGGGGGGGGGGATATTTCTGGTGCCACTTCCAGGTTTCATCAGCTGACAAGGTAAAGTAAGGGCCTTATCAAAAAACAAAAATCAAAACCAAAAAAAAAATCACTCTGGTACAACTGGCAATCAGCAAAAGCTTAAGTGTGTGTACGTGTGTGTGTGTGTGTGGGGGGGGGGGGGGGCGCTCAAATGGTTACACCCTATGTATTCCTGTGTTGTGCCAAAAAAATGGGGAGGAGCCCCCTTGGTTCCGCCGGCCCTGCTCTCTCTTGTCTTGTCTTTAAGTGTCTACTAGCCAGAGGGGCAATTATATATCATCAGAATACATAAAGAGCAGCTGCATAACCCCACCATGTAGCCTGGGGGCTAGAGTTAGAAGTTTGCAAATGAAGTCTACACACACACACACACACACACACACACACACAAAATAAAAATTAGCGATGCATGTTGAATCTTGTCAGGAAATAGTGTTTTGTTTACTTTTGTATACATTGTAATACTGAACTACTACATGTAACCTCTTTTGATCTGAATGTTCTGTTGTGATGAAATATTCTATGCTGGCATCTTCTCATGCTGTAATACGTATGATTGAGTTTATGAAGCATTCTTGACTTACACAGCTGTCTGCTTTCCAAACTGTTTTGAAAATACATGTGTAAGAATGGGTTCATCCATTTAGTCAAATGTTGGTGAAAATATCCATGTGCACTTGCATATAGTTGCATAATTTGTATTGTAGTCTATTGTGTACATTATCTATGATTGTTCATAAAATTTAAGTCATAATTTCACACCTAATAGTATGATTTCTAATTGAAAACTTTATATGTGTCAGGCAGTGTGTCACGATTTGTCAATATCATCTGATAGTCAGTGGTCAAAATGGATGGACTCTTTCATTTAATTGTTTCTATTTTCTGAAAGTGCTTTATAAATTCTATATATTTGAAATAAGACAAATGTAAAAATATCCTATTGCCCGCAAGGTTAAGCTAAATGTACTGTTAGGCTATTATTCCTAAAGACACATCAATTTCTGACTGCTGATGCAAAACAACCCTAGTGCACATCATCACTCTTTCGAAACCATCACCCACCAACTGCGTGAAATTATTGGTGGTTCAACTTTTGCAATAATTGACACAGCCTCAAACTCTTGTACATTTGAAAAGATGCACCCATTAAGAAAAGTGATATCAGGAAAAGGTTCTCTGTTGGCAATGGAATTTTTGCACCATACCTCTTTGTTATGGAGCGATTACGAATTATAAGGTCAAATAATCATTTGTGCAGGTTATGTTTAAAATTGCATTGTTTCGTGAAATCCTTGGTCATAGTACAGGCATGCAGCGTGACTGAAACGCAGTTTTACCCTACCAGCATATTCTTGTCCAAGACCATAGACCTGTCAATAAATAATTTTAGAGCCTTTAAATAGTAACTTCTGCATGCAGGTAGCAGTACCTGCAATAATAATTGAGATCTACTTTGTAGACAAAATGCTGAAAATTCTATCCCTGTGTCTTCTGCAATTTTGTGAAAAAGTTGTGTTGAGCATGACCAATACATATTTTACCAGGTACACACACAGAGAAAAACATACAGCTGTACACATACATGTACAGTGTCACTGGTAGATTAATATAGGTATTGAAGGGAGAAATATATGTACAAGTATACCAGTGCTCAATATTATTGGTCGGTAATTCCAGATCCAGGTTGGTGATGTTGGTAGGAAATTCATACTTGGTTAAAATGTCAACAAATATATGTGTAGGTTATTACCATTGACCCGTACATGTACATTGTAAATTGTAAAGCCAACCATATATCTCTTCTGAAGTTACAGATCTTTTTGTGAAACTTGCAAAATAAGGTAATTTTATTGGGAAAAAATGCAGACATTTGTTTGCGAAATTCACACTTTTGTGTTTCACTCTTCCAAAGCCTTTGAGTCATTTCAAAATCAATATTTTTTGAAGGTTTTTTGAAGCATATCGTGTACATTGGTGTCATACTTGCATTTAAAGCTATTTTTTTTTCAACTGCCTGATCTGGTATGTGCTCAAGTAAGCCATGATATCATTGTCATTCATCTTTAACAACTGTTTATCAGGTGGCTTTGTTCCTTTTATACTGAGTTCATGGTAGATTGTTCAAAAATGAAATAGGAGACATTCTTTAGAAAGCTTTGTAGTCGGGATAATTTAAAGGGAAGGTAAACCCAAAGAACAATGTGGATTGAGTGAAAGCAGCAATATTAGTAGAACACATCAGTGAAAGTTTGAGGAAAATCGGACAATCGATGCAAAAGTTATGAATTTTTAAAGTTTTGGTGTTGGAACCGCTGGATGAGGAGACTATTAGAGGATATGACGTATGAGTGGACAACAATACAAAGAAAATATAAAGGAAATTCAGCAAAAATTCACTTTTCTAGAATTATGAAAGAGCAATGGACAAACCGCTTTCAGAAAGCAGGGGGAATAATTGCTACCCTTAACATATGTCAATATCAAGTTGATGGAATTTGTAATTTTCATGAAAAATTGATTTTTGCAGAATTTTCTTTATATTGTCTTGGTATTGTTGTCCACTCATACGTCATAACCTCTAGTAGTCTCCTCATCCAGCGGTTCCAACATCAAAACTTTAAAAATTCATAACTTTTGCATCGATTGTCCGATTTTCCTCAAACTTTCACTGATGTGTTCTACTAATGCTGCTGCTTTCACTCAATCCACATTGCTCTTGGGGTTTATCTTCCCTTTGATGATGCTGTTCTTTTATAAAAAAAAAAAAAAGCAGTGTTCTGCTATGATGAGACTCTGATTGTGATAACTTACAGATCTATCTTTTAAGATATGGGTCACAAGATACAAAACATTTGTCATTGTTTCTTACTTTCAGACCATTCTGTTAGATGTTTATGTACAAATGTTTGATTATCATGTTGTACCTTTGTTTGGAGATAAAAGCAAATATGATTTAAATGATCTCAATGTTAATCTTCTAAATCCTCAAGTAATTTGTTGTCTGTTCATCAAACCCTAACCTTCCATTATTCATTTTGGTGAAAAAAAAAATTGTTTTCAAATATAGATACTGTATAACATGATATATTCGCGGCATGAATTTTTTGCGAATTGGAGCCGACAGCCTTTTTTGAGGCATGAAATTTCCCCAAATTGCCACTGGCATTAAATGCATACAGTGTAGACAGTGTTTTCCAAGCCCTATACAACCGTATTTCATCCTCCATGGTTCTTTTAACATGATGCACTTGTATAATGTGTCTTCAAAGTGAATAGATGCTAGATAATTGATGCCATGAACTTTATGTCCTCTTGTCTACCATTGAGAAATTGATAAGCAAAAAATGACCTTTGCCCTTCAATTTCTTTTTCAAGTGCCTTCTAATTTTTCTCAGCATTTGAATGTACATAGTATACATTTCCTCATATTTTGTATGTGAATGTAGATAAGTTTACCATGAATGGAAGTCTGAGATTTTGATATTATTTCCTGTCTTTTTGTATGTTTTCCACTTGAACTGCAATGCAAGTGCTCTTCTCGGCAAATCCAGTTTTGGTTTGCAGTGAAGGGCCGCTGCCATTTTGAAAGCACATTGCCACCATAATTATGTCTTGCAGTCAGCTTGTCTGGTGATAGATGCTGCCCTAGTTTAAAACTGTTACAGTAAAGCAAATATCACTTGAACAGATAAAAAGTCAAAGTGTATGTTTATATTGTTGACGTGAAGTGGAGTACCAAGACTTGGCAGTATTGGGTAAAGACATCTTGTGGTTATATTTTCACGCATCTGCACATATTCTTCTTGGCCAATGAGCGCCAGTAATTGGAGTGGATACTGTATGCCCGTATCAGTCAAGTTATCTTTTATTGGGAGGGATTCAGCTAATTTTTATGATATAAATCTGCACTAGAATAGCTGTGCTGCCCTATAGTCTGTAAACACCTTTGATTCAGACAAGATACACGAGTTCCCAGAATGTACACATATATAGGGTACAGTGTAGTTTGCCTATTTGTACAAATTTGTATATAATAGGACTTCTTCTCATCCTAATCCAGCAACATCTTATTTGAAGTGTATGAGGTGATGGAAAAAAAAGTTTCCTTTTATTTTGATTTTAGAATCATAGAATTAAAAAAAAAAAACTACTGTTGAATATTATATGTCACACTAAACTACTCAACTTGGAATCTAATAGATCTTCAAATTATTAAAAGACAGGTGAATGGATACACATCATATATTACTAAAGGAGATTTCATGATAAAACATTTTTCATTTTTTATGAACTTTTGCACAGAGTATTACCCAGTAGTTTTCCCATTGCTGGGAAAGAAAATTGCTTTGGAGGTAGACACATGAAATGTGTCACTAGCAAGCTGTAAACAAATTTTGGTGTAGTGCTCTAGTAAGAGAAAACACATTGTACCTTTAAAGTCTGGTATTCGGCATCTGAAATGTCAAGAGCATAGTGCAGTTGGCACTGGCATACTACACCGTATGTATGTATAAAACTGATGTTGTGTAACCTTCTACAATGAGAAAGATACCTATCGTGGGCAAACATATTTCAGGACTGTGTGTGAAAATATGTCCAGTAGCATGGGAGGATGATAATATCATTTGACTATTTCAGGTTATTATTGTCATTCATAAAGAAAAGTCTGTTTGCCTGAATGAGGTGGCTGGGAGAATAAAGTAAAAAAGACACAGAAAAAATAAAAGAAGAAGAAGAATGAATGAACAAGATGAATTGACACTAAAAATTTTTACTATGTCATGCTTATGTGTTGACCAAACTTAACCTCATAATTTTCCATGACCTAGAGTTTGACATTGGATGCATGTTTGCTTATTTAAATTCATGGAATTCTTCTGTCGAGTTGTTTTTATTGCAACTGATTATTGCAACTAATTTACATCTATGTACATCAATTTGTTAACCAGTTGCAGCACGTTTGTTTGTTCTTACTTTTTGTAGCACAGAATGTGGCAATGTGCAGACCACTGACAAAAAAAAAACATGTCCAGCATAACAAATTAATGAACAGATATATGCAAGTAAGAATAAGAATGAAAAAGAAAGATCAGTGGCGGGATATAATATCATGACTGTATTCTCATTTGTTCTGTTTCTAGTGCAAGTCACTAGTCCAATTGGAAAATGTGCCTTTTATCATGTTACTTTGAGGCATGGATTTTAAACAAGTCTATTATGGGTGTGTCAGTGCCTTAAATAATTTTAATTGGTTCTCTCCCTCACACACAGCTAAAGGTCAAAGATGTCCACATTCGTTACGAGGATTCGACTGTCGTGCCGGGGGAGTCTCTAGCCTTTGGTATCACCATCAAGAGTTTGTCAGCGGTCAGCACAGATGAGAACTACGTAGGTTTTGATCTTAAATATTGTTGTCATTATCTCATTTAGCTCCATACATGTATATGTAAACTTTTCTTCCAATAGAGCATAGTATTTCATAGATGCGGAATAATTAATATACATGTATGTCCAGAAAGGTGTATATTTCACAACATTAGTTGGGAGTATTCCTTTTGGACATTTTGAAGTATAGTAATATTGCTACTGGTGCAAAAAATATAATTTTGTATTCCTGTTATTATGGCTATGATGAAGATTATCATTGTGATGGTGATGATGATTGCTGGCAGATTCATAAACAATAGCTGTTATCATACAGGTAATATCAGAATTGTTATCATCAGAATCTGTTACCATCATCTGACAACTGAGACAGATACTTTACTTTCAATTACCACAAGGTGGTATATGGTACTAAACGATCAAGTTATACTAGTCACAGAAAGGAAAAGATGAATGCAGTGTGCATGTTTTATTTTAACTACCGGTGTAGTCAATGAACAGTTTGTAAAAAGAAAATTGATACATTTAAATGTGCAAACAAAAACAATTCATATAAGATTATGGCACTGCTTCGTGCAGTTTACCATAGCGCACACACAAAATGGTATTGCACAGGTACAACCCAACATTTCCATATCTACGTGTAGTTTTTTTTCCCTCACATCCTTTATCTTTGTCTGCACTCAATAAAAAATGATGCTGAAATTAAGTTGATAAAAACCACTCCCCCCCCAAAAAAAAAAAAAAACAAACAAACAAAAAACTTTTGAGTAGTTGTGGTCTTTATAGTAGTAAATCTTTGGATCATGATTTTTCGTTCTGGATACAGGAGCAGAAGCTGCTGGGAGGGGAAAATGCAAACAACATGAAATTCAAGCTTGTTGAGTTGGAGAGTTTTGCCATCTACTGGGATACTGACTCCGCTCCAGTCTCTGACCTTGACCTCAGTGACCTCAGGGTGAGTACAGTATGAGTCTAAGCTCCTCTGACCCTGACCTTAATGGCCTTGAAAGGTTTCAAAGGTCAACATTTTCTGGCCCTGTTCAGCTCAGTGACCTCTGGGTGAGAAGTTTAAATATGGAGTACAGTACTGAATGGAGAAATGTATATGTGCACATCATATTCATATTGGGATCAGAGTCAATATTTTTATGTATCTTTAAATTTGCAAATAGCACCTGACTTGCGAAATGAGCAAAAATATAAAAACTTCACGGTGTATTCAACATTTGCAGTAGGTCTCTGACTGTTTCTTTAATATGTTTCATTCCGTTTCTCTCCTGGCTGATGATTTCAGAGATGCCAGCTGTTATACTTTTTTACAGTATTTTGTCCTGCTTTCTACTAAGGTGCTGTAGATTTCAGGGAAAATGTATTTTCTCCCAAATTGTAGTAGTACATGTGTCTTTTGTAAGAAAGTAAAAACACTGCCCCTCCCCCTACCCCCCCCCCCAAAAAAAAAACACCACCTTTTGCAGCTGTCAGAACACTGCAGTGTTGTTTTACAAGGGTGACATCCCTATGATTGTTATTCCCAGTCACCTATTATGAACCTTCAGGAGTTCATATCCACACTACTGTTATTTCCTCCTTTCTTTTCAAAGGAGCAAAACACAACTTTTAGGGTAAGATTTCACTCCCTCTTCCACTATACTATTACCTGTGTCTGTTCCATAAATTGACAACTAGGCTTCAGTGAGTTGGGAGCATGCACTGAAGATGTAAGCTTGAATGCATGCACTATAGAAGGATTGAGCTTGAGTGCATACACTAAATATGAAGGCTCGAGTTCAGTGACTGCAAAAATGTGGCATTCCAAAGTGAGTTCAGCTCTGAACATAGCTGAGAAAAAAATTGTTGCTATCAGCGTTATATTATACAGCTCAATCACATTATCATGTACTATTTTCAAATCCTATTATAATTTCTTAAGTTTCAGTGTCTGTTAAATTTTCTTCATCACACCCTTGTCCCTCTTCCAGGATGCTTTGACAAGGAACCAGTGCAGGACGACAGGAAACCAAATTAAGGTACAGTATGCAGAGTTCAGTCTAGGCTTCTTGTTAGAAAAGGATGTGTAATTATGAAATTGTTAATATTAAAGGGGATGGCTAGTTAAACTCAGGGATGCCAGTTTTCCGGCAATAGCCGGAATTCCGGCTTTTTCATATTTTGGTGTCCAATTTCCGGCTTCGTGATATTATCTCCGTCTGTGTGGGAAAGCCGGAAAACACGAGAAAGAAACAAAGAAAGAAAGAAAGAAAAACGAAAAAATATGATCATCTAAACTTACGGGACATTCACTTTCACGATTTCCGTAGTATGTTTTGCATATACTTGGGCATGAGAATATCACAAAACGACTGTCATGCAAAACTAGCGCGATGTTGCTGCTGCTAGCTGGGACATGCAACACGTACGATGATAGCGATCGAACAGTGTGTGGTGTTTCTATGCGATTGTATGTGCGGTCGCGGTGCATGAATCATACTGCGCTCTCGCTATAGCTACAGCGCTGAGACGGTGTGGTGAGTCGATTGAGTCAGTTGAACGAAGCAAAACTACGGATTTTACGGCACTAGGACTTCTTTATTTTTGCTACAAATTCCTTTTTTTTTCTAGAATACGACCACATTATTGTCGGGAAAGCGTTATACCAGCACGTGCGATCGCGATCGAACAACGTGTGGTGTTTCTAGGCGATGTACTATATGTGCGGTGCATGGATCATGCTGCGCTCTCGCTATAGCTACAGCGCTGAGAGAGTATGGTGAGTCGATCGAGTCAGCTGAACGAAGCAAAACTACGGAGTTTACGGCACTAGGACTTCTTTATTTTTGCTACAAATTCATTTCTCTGGATTAGATTTGAGGGAAGAAGAGCCCTCAGAAATGCTCAGATTGCACCAGAGAGCATCTAAGAACCCCAGAGCTTCCAGGGCCCGCTCAAGGGCCCTGGACCCTGGCCGAAGGGACTTCGCGCTTTGCGCTCGTGATGTGCGCTTCGCGCACATCAATTTCGTTCACAAAAAAAATTTTCCGGCCCAAGAGCAATTTGCCACTGGCATCCCTGTAAACTGATCAGTGGGAATCAGTGGGAATGCTGGGGATTATTGTTCCAATACTTGTTGGATTCATTTAAGAGTACATGATATATCTATTGTTGTATGAAAATGATTTGCTTCAGAATGGTCTCATATTCAAGTAATGTGCAGTTTAATGTTTCCAGGCTAGCATGCCTGTACAGTGACGGGGCATTAAACTGCGCATTACTTGAATATGAGACCGTTCTGAAGCAAATAATTTCGCACAACAATAGACATAAATTGTACTCGTAAATGAATCCTACAAGAATTGGAGCAATCATCCCCCAGCATTCCCACTGATTCCCATTGATCAGTTACTAGCCATCCCCTTTAAGGAAAAGAAAGGTCATTATCACTCTTGAGGGCTGCATACAAAATTGTCAAGAATATTTTCCCCTTGTTCCTCCAAGATGTGTTATTGGTCTCACCATGAAATGGAGGAATGTACCTGGTATGATATATGTATATATGTATGAGAAAAGTGCAGAGAAAGTATATCTGATATAAGGACAGAGAATGGAAGTAGGTGTTTACATATCAGAAAGCAGAAGACAAAAAAACAGGTGATATTCAAGTCATGTAACATTTTCATATGACTGCTTGTCTATGCACAATATAATCTGCTGATGTGAGCTGCATGTTTAGAAACTATTCAAAACGTGAAAATTGAGAAAAGCTAGGAATACGTTTGCATCCTGGATGCCTTTGCGCCCCCACCCTTTATTGCAATGATCGAACACTGATTATTGGTTGATGATTTGGAGTATTGAGTGTAATGCAAATCAAAAAGAGCTTTTCTAATGATTATTTCTGTACATGCTCCTACCGTAGATACAATATGTTGGCCCAAAAGCACTATAAACAAAAGTGAAAAATATACATATTTCTGTAAAATTTGGTTCTAAGTTCCCTCATGATAGGAGAGCTGCAGCCATGATAAAAGTCATAAGCATACATGTATATTCATATTTTGATTGATTGTGTTTTAATATTCCAGAACCATGAGTACATCCTGGAGCCAGTGAGTGCCGAGGCCAGACTTCAGCGCAATGGGTCCCCGCTCCCGCTGCGGTCCCGCAGCAAGCCCAGGTTCGTCTGCGACATAACACTGCAGAAGATCCCCCTCTCCCTGTCGGAGGACCAGTACCGGGGCATCACGCTCCTCGTCAAGGAGTTCGAGAGGAACGAGAAGGCCCGACACTACCGGAAGTGGAGACCGGAAAGCTGGGGCAGCGACAAAGAGAGGTCAGTTGGTCAGACCGGTCAATTGGTCAGTCATTTGTGTCGCATAATGTGCGGGGTCCATACCATATGCTGTCTCTTGCTAATTACCCAGGTAGAGCCACATGGAGTCTGCTTCATTTTGGAGTACATGTATGTGTTGGTATTAGGACAGGGTTGGACTCAACACATAGTTTCAACATCTGGATCTTCCTTCACATGGCCAGCCCCATGTTTTCAAAAGTGGGGGGGGGGGGGGGGGCGGCAGTTCATATTTCTGGTGCCACTTCCGGGTTTCATCAGCTGACAATTAAAAAAAAAAGGAAAAATAAAAAGGAAAAAAAAGGCCTTCGGCGCAACTCTCTGGTGCCACTTTCAGGTTTTTCAGCTGCCAAGCAGAAAAAAAAGAGGCCTTATCCATGCTTCTACCACTTCAAGGTTTTGTGGCCTGGCAAAATAAAAAGACACCCCCCCCCCCCCCCCCACCCGCCACATGTTGCACCAGCCCTCAGAGTTATGGGATTGTAGTCAATTTGTATTGAAGCACAACTCATGATGTGAGCTGAAACAATTATGCAATCACAGTTTCATTAGACTGCTGTAACCCAGCTTTTCTGAGTGTGTATCGAACTTATTAAATACAATACACAGTCAAGCGAGTAAGATGTAAGAGTTGTTGTTTTTTTCTTGCTCCATGGGTATATCTGTGAAAAATGTGTGTAGGCGTAATTATACAAATATGTTCACTTCATGAAATATTCTTAATGTTTGATGACAGTGTGAGGAGATGGTGGAACTTTGCCATCACAAGTGTGCTCCATGGCATCCAGGATCGAAGGAGGAGGAGATCGCCCAAGTTCATCTCGGAAAGGATCGGTCTCATCAAGCAGTACACAGATGTCTACTCTCGCTTCATAGAGAACAAGACGGACCAAACCCAGTTCAAGGTGAATTCAGTAATACATTAAACCTCATCTTGATTAGCACATCATTGTTTATTGGATTTGTTTTAATAGGGAGATATAACACGATACAATCAGTGAAATTATCAGATTAGATCTTAAAAGGTACAGACAGTAGAGATTCAGTAAGGTGAGGAAAGAAGGTTGGCCCAATTCAATTAATCTTAATATGCGGCCCACCGGTGTACATTTGAAAACCGTAGGCTATAGGCAGACCTGCTAGAATAGAAGTGCCCGTCAGCGACTATACCCTGTACATGTGCACATGTATACATGCATAGGGATTCGTCAGCTTTGTGTGTGCTGACTTTTTATAGAGATCAGTGATAAGTATGCAATTTATTGTGGGGATTACCAAATTTATTAGAGTTGGGCCAGCCTTCTCATTGATGGTCTTGAGATGGTGCAGGTACATGTACTTTAAAGTTGACTAATACCTTGATTCTTAACCTGTCCAGACCTACCTCATGTAAGGTCAAAAGTGCAAGGGATTGTTTTCCCCATTCATATCTTTACATGCATCATCTTTGTGTCATGTGGAAATGTCTTGTACATGTATTGAGGGCCCAGTCTTTCACCAAGGCTGAAAACTTTAATGGACCTTGATAAATATGTACATACACAAAATTTTCACTCTCTTGCCCAGCCATTGTGTACCAAGAAGTATTGCGGGGGTTATGCACTCCAGTCAAAACTCACTGGCAGCTATTTTCAGGATGTCTGTGCCACTTTGGAAGGAAGTGTACTGGCGGATGTACAGATCAGTGAACAAAACACAGAATTATATGGATAGTCAATAAGCAGTTTGCATGTGGAACTACATGATCATGAGATAGTGGGCTATGTGTAATGTTCTTCCATGGGTACAACATTCTGCAATTATTCTTTTTTCTCCCATGGAGGCCATGTATTAGGAATCAAACTATACAAAATGTTATTCCTTCTCTCAGTGCAATAGATAGAAGAAATTTTGTATTCCAGACAATGTTGTAGAATAAAAAAACAAAAATATCTGACATTTGCGGATATGTGATATAAATGGATTGATCCAGCATTTCAAATCCTTTTAGGTAGAACATTCGTTATGTTTTCGCCCATCATTCATCTTGCTATTGCTCCTGGGTCGTCTTTTGTTTTTGTTGTTTTATGTATATGTTTTCCCCTATTAGACCAATCGTCTTCTGTTGATGTTGGGTTTTGTTGTTTGATTTTATGTTTTTTACTTTTTCCCCCCATCAGACCATCATGACCAAGATGGAGAAGGATCTGTCCTTTGAGGAGATTAGGATTCTACGTGGTCTGGTCTATGGTCAGCTTGAGGAGAGGATTAAACAAGGAGAGGTAGAACTTTGTTCCTGTTAATAGATAACCTTTGGATCTCTTCACAAAGATGACAGAATTGAATTACCAGAATGAAGTGAGGCATTTACTCAAAATCTGCAGATTGAATTTCTTATGGTTATTTGCTAAATTTCATTGAATTTTTACATTGCAGTTTAAAAGGTTACCCTCTGAATTTAGAGTAATAAGATGCTGAGAAGACCATGATGAATCATTGCCAGTCATGGATCTATCCATCCATCCATCTATCTATCTATCTATCTATCTATCCATCTATCTATCTATCCATCAATCTATCCATCCATCCATATATCTATCTATCTATCTATCCATCTATCTATCTATCCATCTATCTATCCATCTATCTATCTATGTATCTATCCATCCATCTATCTATCTATCTATCTATCCATCCATCTGTCTATCTGTCTATCCATCCATCTATCTATCCATCCATCTATCTATGTATCCATCCATCTATCTATCCATCCATCTATCTTTCTATCCATCCATCTATCTATCTATCTATCCATCCATCTATCTATCTATCCATCCATCTATCTATCTATCCATATATCTATCTATCCATCCATCTATCTATATATCTATCTATCTCTCCATCTATCTATCTATCTATTTTATCTATCCATCTATCTATCTATCTATCTATCTATCTATCCATCTATCTATCTATCTATCTATCCATCCATCTATCTATCTATCCATCCATCTATCTATCTATCTATCCATCCATCTATCTATCTATCTATCCATCCATCTATCTATCTATCTATATATCCATCCATCTATCTATCTACAATATCTGTCTATCCATCTATCCATCTATCTATCTATTATATATCTGTCTATCTATCTATCTATCTATTTATCTGTCTGTCTGTCTATCTATCTACACATGGTGTATCTATCTTTCTATCTATTTATAAATCTATTCTATCTATTCATTTAAATTATTTTCCATTTCAAACAAAGATTATATACAATCATAAACATAATATGATTAGGCGATTGCAAAATATTATACTATCTACGTATTCATCAATAGGTCTGTTAGTAGGCCTACTATAAACACATCTATATTGGCTTATTAAATATAGAGATAGGATTGTCAGGAATGTTGCATGTTTCTTTTTTTTTTTTTAATGTGGAATGTAGTGTTTAATGAGCCATATATTGCAATGATAATTTACCTGAGTCAGGTTGAGGCACTTTATGTATATGTCTGCCGACAGCACCATTCTCTATTGGGTAATGTTTAATATTGTTACTGTCCTTTTTTCGTACATAATTTCTTACAGGAAATCTTCAAGAAGCCAGCAGAGGCCCAGGAGGGGGGTATCATCCAGCGCTGGGTGTGGGGGTGGGGCTGGTCATCCTCAACCTCCACCCAGGGCGGGCCGGAAGGTGCTGAGAGCAGTGTGGACGACGTGTCCGTAACCTCGGAGATGTCCTCAGGGGTGGGGAGCAGGCGTTCTACCTCCCCGCTCCCTCTCATTGATGACGAAGGTGAGACATCTACCCATGTACAGATTCACAAATTAATTTGCTGGGGAAATTATATTTGTAACATTCATGATTTAGTGCTCTACATTGTAGATGGGTATAGTTTTGTCTGAGTTAAAGCTTGATCTATGCTTTTTTTTTTTTTGCATAATTTCCTTTAAGATATGCCTACAACATAAGGCAGTTTGTAATTTATCAAAATGTTAAAGTTTGGAGTTATTGTTTGCAAAACATTTCAAATGATATTAACTAAAGTTGATTTACTCATGTGCAATACAAGGATTTCATGAATACAATGGCATTAGAACAGGTTTAAAGCTAGAATACATGTTGGATAATTTACTCAAATTACACAGCAATGGTAAATGAAGATCAGTTCTTCACATAATAGAAGAGCTCACTAATTAAACACAAAACAAAACAACATAGTCTTGTTTGATTGTTTCAGAGGAACAAGAAATTTTGGATGTGATTGGGGACCCCATGGCGGACAATAACCTCCTGCGGAGAGACCACGTCTTCGCACTCCTCAACTTCAAACTCCAGGGAGGCTCCATAAAGCTCTGTAGCAGTTGCCATGGCAGCAAGACTCCACCCCAGACCTCCGCTCCTGCTTCTCCTAGTCTGGACTCCCAGGCCAGCCCTTCTGTCGAAACAGAGAGCACCAGCAACGAGACCATCATTGAACTAGAATTTGCTAGCGTGAAGATGAGCTTTGAGTGGAGGCTACGGACGAGTTCGTTCTTGTTCAGTGCCAAGCTGGGGGCCCTGTTCATACACGACGTGATGACAAAGGGATCGCTCTTCCCAAATCTCATTGCTCCTCAGCAGAAGAGGGTAAGATGTTCAATGTGAAAGTGGCTAAGGATTGTCAAAGGGATTGTCCTTAAATATTCCCAGTCAGGAAATGTATATTCCAAACACCCATATCACCTTTCAATTAAAGAATACCGCCTTACATTGCACCAGAGTTTCATGAATTTCTGACTTAAGACCTTTTTAACATGCTCCGTGGTACTTATCATTGTTATATTTTTTTTTTCCAGTATTATTCATTGTTAACAAGAACTGCTATGCAAATTGTGTCTTGTCTCAATCTTACAAAAGAAACACAACAGGAAAAGAGACTCTTGCTTACATTGAAAGTGATCTTTAAAATGTTCACACAACAGTTGTCACACGATACAAACATCTGAACAAAACAATACAACAAACATGCAATCATTAACTTGAAAAAGATAGATATGTATTTGGCTGGGCAGAAGACAAAATGGAAGGTGATATACCCATTTTAGATTAACTTTGTCTTCGTGTTTATACTTGATGTTATGAGTGTGGAATATGTATAACAAAACGTGATCATTTATAAAAACTTTGTTTTTGCTATTATCCTTTAAAACTCATGTTTACAGGAAGAGACTGTGCTCACACCAAGGCAGTCGTACTCCCTACTTACCGGCCGCCCGTCAACGCCAAACATATCCTACCTCTCCACCAGCACGTCGGCCAGTAATCTTAAGCAACCCACCCCGGATCTCCCAGTCTTCGAGATGTCCTACGAAGCCAACCCGCCCCACTCTAATGCAGACTGCAGGTTGGTCCACTCACAACTTACAGCAGTCTCTCGAAAAAATGTTGTCCCATGAATGTTGAGTCTACCGACACCAACTAACATTCACAAGGCCAAAGGATACTGTAACACATGATATATTCGCGGCATGAATTTTTCGCGAATTGGAGCCGACAGCCTTTTTTGCGGCATGAAATTTTCGCGGACTACCACTGGCATTCAGTGCATATAGTGCAGAAAAGAACTTTCGTGTGCATTTTAATTTCGCGAATCTTAGTGCTCGCGAAATTCACGAAATTAAAATGCACGCGAACATTCCTCGTTGAAGTCCAGTAGATGATGAAGGATTAATCTCCAGCTGACTGATGTTGTAGTTACACCTCATATTATCGGTGACATATTTGATACAAATGTAGGCAAACTAATGCAATACTTTCACTTACAAACATAGTGGGTTGAAATGACATCTTTGCCACAGTGGTTTGATCAGTAAACATAAGAAAAAAAGACTTTATAGTTATTTCATAGGAATTATATACCAGTATAATCGCACAATTTTATGATTGTGTAATCATTAAAGTTCATACTCAATGTCTGTCCTTCCTACAAACGTACGTTTGCCCACCACACCCCTTTCCCCACTAGACTTGAAATAATCAGCCGGCCGCTGGACATCGTGTACAACCCCGCAGCGATGGACAGAGTGTCCAACTTCTTCAACAAGGCAGAGGCCCAGGGGGGCAAGGGCCTCAGTTCAAGACCCTCGGAGCTCCAGCTGACCCGGGCAGCCCGGCTACGGTACGAGGACTTCAAGACTCAGACCAAGCAGGAGCTGATTCATACCTTGGACTCTCTACTGGAGGGGGAGCAACAGGTGAAGGCGCCATACAGACTCGTGTATTACACATACCAACCACTTTCGAAAATCACCTTTAGTGTGTGCCATTAAGTAATGTGCCAACAGTGGTTAAAGGGAATAGTCATGTTTCTCTCAGACTGAATACAAAATCATAAGAACTCAACTGAACATTTGTTTCTGTTTAGTTATAATACAAGTGTATGTAAAAATAATTTTCTGCATATCATTTTTTGATCATTTCAAGCTTTAATAGCAAAATATGATTATTCAGGATGGCTTGATCAGTATCTATTGACAGTAAAATGTTGATATTCACTCTCATTTTTTTGGTATCATACCATTTTCTTGTTTTATGTTCCATGTATACTTTGACTGATGATGATTTTTCCATAGACACAAGTGAAGAGATGGGACATTCACTGTGACATCTCAGCCCCCCTTATCATCATCCCTGACAACTTCTTCTCCAAGGATGCAACTCTGGTGAGAACAGCTTATCAAACACAAACAAACAGGCATAATAAGCTAACAAATAGACAGACAGACAGGCACAAACAACCAATACTCTCAAAGTTGATTTTATTTTTTTACTCACTTTTTGCACAACCACAATCTAACGCGAAAATAAAAGTATGCAAATAATTTTGCATGCCATATGTTTCAGTAATTAGTGTCCTGATACAGCGGAATTAAAAACACACAAAATTTGTCATACCTAGCCAAGCACCAAAAAAAAAAAAAAAAAAATTACTCATGCGAAAATATCCACTTTGACAGTAGTTGAGTGGATGTCTCGTAAATATAATCTTTGTCAATTTATGGCATACACATATTAGAAACATACACAAATTGTGCAGGATAAGTGCTTATAAGTATGCATGAGTCTTTTAGTATTAATTCATTTGCCACAGTGAGTGAATCACTGTTAATATAAATGAGAAAATGCCCTTCCAGTATTAATTGTTTGTAGCAGAGTTCATACGTGTTACCCATCACCACAATATCCTGATAAAGTCACAGTTAGTGGAGACGAGAAGCGCCAGAACTTTGTTACTTCAGCTGTCTCCTGTTATGCTGCTTTAAGAGGCAAATTAAAGATTGACCTTTGCCCTTATGTTATCTACACAACTTTTCCTGCTGTGAATGTCTACTGTAATATAAAGACATCTTCTTTATGCTGCAGGTGGTTCTTGACTTCGGTAAGCTTCAGTTGTCAAGCATGACAGCCAAAAGTACCTACAAGAGGAGTGAGTCTCTTCAGCGATCATCGACTGGGGACGATGGTGAGTCGAGTCCTGATTAAAGGGGAAGTCCACCCTGAAAATTAGTTTATGTGAAAGGAAGCGACGTAATGAGAGGAACAGGACATTGAAAATTTTAGCAAACTCTGATCAGAAACTCAACATAAGTATGATTTTTTTATAGTTGTGATCCATTATGCACAAATTGGCAATTTCATGTTGTCACCTGAGCTTACCCCCTACTTGCTCTTGCTATGAAGTTATAAATCATTGTTTTCCTGTCATCACAAGATCTTCAAACAAGGATGTGCATGTATTTATGGTATTGTAGCCATTGTTGTTATAAATGATTAAGAAGTCATGTTTGTTGCTTAATCTGTTTTGTCTGCTCAGTTATGATTTGTC
Organism: Diadema antillarum; assembly: GCF_040938485.1. Taxonomy (NCBI): domain Eukaryota; kingdom Metazoa; phylum Echinodermata; class Echinoidea; order Diadematoida; family Diadematidae; genus Diadema; species Diadema antillarum. The sequence continues at coordinate 1,062,667 of NW_027270968.1, read as the reverse complement.
AGTATAGTCTTCTGCAAATGAATGTACTTGGTGGGAAAGGAGTGTTGATGTTGATGTGAAATGTCAGAAATGATCAGTATATAAGCATGGTGTTGGTAAAAACTAGCATAGAGAATAGAATCCTTTCTCAGCACAATGTTGTGAATCAAGCATTAAAAGCCTTAATTTGTACTTTCATAACCTTAATGTTTAACACCAACTGTGTAAATCATGTCCCTTTAACTTTTGCAATGTGTTTGTTGCCATGGTAGCGGATGTCGATGACGACTTCCTGACTCCACTCTCGACGCCTCCCGGTGAATTAGCCGAGGCTGACGCGACCCAGGCCGACACATCCCAGCGACCAACGTCCTTCAGCGTGGATTCCACAATGACAAGCGCCACCATCGACATGACAGATTTTGGGAATAGTGCCATCACGGCAGAATCTCTCAGGGATAGGATGTATGACAGGTGCGTGACTGTCCTCCTTCGCTTTACTTCAGAAGAACTAATACCGGCAGGAAAGGTTTGCATGTGGCTTTGAAAGCAGAACAAAAATTATCACATTACTGAGACATAAAGAACAAACACAGAAAAATTGTGTCCAACTTTGCCCCATTAATCAACATTCAAATTTTAGAATAACTTGGTATTTTTCGTAATGTATCTGACATTTTGTGTGTTATTGTCAGTCCACATGTCCCAGGCTATATGGTAATGTGTGCGCTTTCTCATATCATGCAGAACAATAGTCGGAAAGTTTCATTCTAAAATTTTGAAACAAGAAGGTGGTAATCACAAAAAAAAGAGAGAAAATTCCATATGTTTTCTAATCCAGTAAATGCCAAGCTGCAACGAATTTAAAATTACATCAAAAAGTTCAATGTTCTGATTTGCAGGTATGCACTGGATATGTCGGACCTCCAGATCCTGGTGGCCAGGGGGTCGGAGAACTGGCGCATGTCGCACACACGAGGGCTCTGTCACCTACAGATGTTGGAGAAGTTCTCCATCTCGGTAAAGGTGGAGCGGAGACTAGCCTTCACCACAGACCCTCAGTGGCCAAGCATGACTCTGTCCGGGAACCTGCCCAGCTTGTCCATTCATGTGAATGAAAGGAAGGTGAGATGTACATTGTGAGGCATTCATGCCCTCGTTTAGCCTTTTTGAACAGGTCTGTTCTGCAGTACAGCATGAAAGTTGGTGTTTTTTTGCTTTTGTTTGTTTGTTTGTTTGTTTTTTGATGTGGTAGCTGCTTGCCAGACAAACATTACTGTGTGTGTATGGCAAGTTGTCTGCCACTCCTGCAATGACGACCTTTCAGACATACAGTAGATGATGGATTCAGTGTTTTAAAAGATTTGCACCAAGTGATTCAGTGTGTCCTCCTACACTGTATCTTCTTTACTCTCTATCTTTTGTTGTTGTTTTAATATTTTGTCTCCTCTTTTCATTCTAGCTCTGTTATTGGCTGACTATCAGGTCTACTTGTGTATGTGTTCGGTTTTTTTTTGTTTTGTTTTTTTTTAAATAAACCTTCTTGTTGTACATGTGTGTCATAAGTCTGCTTACGGGTATACAGTGTAAGTGTATTTTATACACAAACCCCAAACAGAAAGACACAAATACAGGCTGACAGACATACACACATGCAGAAAAAAATACACTTTGATCATGTAGATTATCTTTATAACTTGTGTTTGTATGTCTGCACAGACTTGTGGGGTGATTTGTCTCTCTACTCTACATCTTTGCTTCCATTTGTGCTCTCCCTGCATCCCTCATCATCTCTCATTCTCTCCTCCCGTCCATCATCAGATCCAAGCTCTCAACAACTGCATGAAGATCATGTCCAGCAACTCATCCAACCAGCCGGCCAGTCCAGTGGTAGAGAGACCGGTCAGTGAAACGCTGGACAAGGAAACCAAAGGACGAACACACTACACCAGGTACATCATTCTCTTTCTGTGTCTGTTGTGTTGTGTTTGTGTTTATTTCATTTGTTTTGCTATGCTACCTTTTTTTTTTCTTGTTTGTGTGTGTTTTGTAAAGTGGGTGTCAGATATTGTCAAAAAGCAAAAAAGGGGAAGGGAATTTGATTGATGCATGTAACTGTACATGTACATCACACATAAGGGAGCAGTGATACATAGAGACTTGTGTCTTCTTTTTTTTTTACGCTTCAGATTATGGGCCTTTTGCTGTAATTTTAGTAAACTTTTCACAGCTGTTTGATTGGTTTGTTTTGTGGTAGCTGCCGGTGTTGTATAATGTGAACCTGCAATTACTGCATGTTGCAAATGTTATGAAATGCTGGCAGAAACTGGACCTGCTAATTGCTCCAAGGTACTGAATGAATCAAAAATATCAGAATCAAACAACAGTCAAGCATCTTTTGAAGTCATTGAAGCTGTGAACAAAACAAAAATCAGGACATCTCTCAATTTCAAATTCCAACCCGATTTTTGTTTTCTAGCCAATGTGATAGGTTGTTGCAAAATTTGATGAATATGTACAGCTTCTATGCATGACACATCAGTTTTCCTGTGAATGGTTAAGGGTTATAAAATGTAATTTTCCTTCATCCATCTCTCCCACCAGCCAATCAGACCTGGAGGCAACCATCCGACAGAGGACACAAGCCCTTTTGGAGGAGTCCAGACTGCTGGAGATGCAATTCTCTGTCGATAAGATGTCTCTTGAAGTACAGAGCAGAGGTTAGATAACATCAATGTGGGCAGCTGGCAATTTTTGCAAACCTTATAAATTTCCAGCAGATTTCACTATCACATTGGGCTCGACTTTTTAGCATGTCACACGATTCAAGACTTGATCACGTTAATTTTCAATGTGGATATGAGAAGTGTCCTGTTTTAGATGAGGTGTATGTGCCCATGTCTGAGAATCTGAAAAAGGGGAAAAACAAAATATGAGGTATACCTTTGTTTGCATGATATTCTAAAATGAGATTCGAGATTTTTATATTTCCCAGCGAAACATTATTACATTTCCCGGAGTTCTTACAAATCCTGGTGTTGTTACAATCCTGGCAACACAGGGCCCTATATATTACCAGAGCGTGTGTTTGTCTGTTATTGTCCGTTGTTTGATATAGATTTACCTATGTAGGTTGCACGGAAAAAGTGCAATGAGATCGCGTGTGGGATACAAGATAACTTTGCAAGAAGAGTTGCCCCCACATCTGAAGAAATGTCATTTTAATGACATTTTTAATGAGATTCCAAAATTGTACGGGGGCCCTGCCTTGTAGAACACTTGAAACATTCTAAACATTCTACAGGACCACCACCACCACCGCCACCAAGTTCTGTGATCAAATGTGATGTACGTACATATAATACTCACAATATGGTGTGACTCTCTGTCTCTCCTAGGGCGCTGTATATCAGAGTTCCAAGTATCCCAGGTGAAGACGATGATGACCAAGAGGCCGTATGACATGTCGGTGTCCCTCAGCGTCCACAGTCTACTGGTCATTGATGCCCTGCAGCAGTTTGGGCCAGACTTCGAGCTCTTGCTAGCCTCGCACAAAGACCTCAGGTATAAATATTTCTGGGCATACGTTGTAATTATCTTCTTTATCGTGGTTTGACTCACTGTATGTGCTGAATTTTTTTGTGGTGGCCCTTTATTTTTGCAGATTTTGTGAATAGGCACTCTCCAAAAAAAACACTATGCTAAAATGTTGACAAAGATTAAAAAAAAAGTCTTTGGACCAAACAGTTTGTTGAGAAGTCACCATTTGTCCTGAACCCTGGACTTTTGTGTGATGGTTTTGTTTTGTTTTTGTTTTTGTTTTTTCTAGTATCATGTAACGAGAAGATCACCAAACATGAAAATAACTACCTGCAGAAATGTTCAACGTACCATTCACAAAAGTATCTGTGTGTGAAATAGCAGCATTTACAATGATTCTTTGTTACAGCTGACATATCACTTGTTGTAAATCCTGTTCTCAAACCTTGCAACCAACATTCCTCAATGACCTCAATCCTTTGCCTGGACTTAATTATGTGTAAAAGTTGGCCTTAGTACTGACACGTGAATCATTTGAGCGCTATAGTATCATGTGCTTGCGATTGACGGATTTCCCTGCACATAACTTGGTATTGAAATTCTCTGATATTTGCTGGCTATGAAGAGTTTGTTGTAATAAAATGAATTGCTGCCTCTTTTATGTTGTAGCCAAAATATGGATCTGTGACTTTGATGTTTGATTGACGCATGTTATCATCATCTAGAAGTAACATACAGTGTACTTACAGTGAAACAAATGACAATTTTCTCATGACACAACACTGGCTCTCCACAATAGCTCAGGCTCTGTATGTAAAGGCTGCAATATTTGAATCTTTGCTGATAGCAGGTTGAACAAATAAGATGTTGAACAAGTAGAGCACATCAACAGTATACCAATATATAAGGAGGGCACAACACTGCATCTCTGTAGCTAGTCTACCCTTTCTAGCCATTTTTCTAAAGTATTTTCCACTGCTCTCTCATATGTGGCAGCCTACACGCCCCCAGTGGCAGCATTGTGGACAGTGAGGCCTCCACTCCTCGGTCACCCACCTCCCCGAGGTCGCCTGCCTCCCCCGCTGAGACTATGATGGCTTCTGCCACACATGCTGAACTGGCCTCTGCCATTCAACAAATGGGGAGTCATGGGAAAGGGGGTGAGTTTAACAGGGAGAAGGACAGACTTTAAAGGGAACTCCCATCCTCATAGTTACGTTGCTTTTTATGAAAGCAGGAAAGTCAGCGAAGTAGATCTTATAAAAACATGAAAAAAGTTATGAACTATTTAAAAAGGTTATAGAGAGTAAGACATAATGGCAACTCTGTGTGATCTAGGTGTTGACAGCTCTCTATTTTTTGTTTATTCATTTTTTTTTTTTACACAAAATTGTACTCATTTTGATTTTCCTCCAACATTTGAGTACAGACAGAACTTATCTCCTGGGCAAAAATGTATAACTGGATACCTTTATCACACACAATTATACCTAGAGCAGGTTTGAAGAAAAATTAACATTTTTGAATCGAAAATTCTGAAATTGATTGTTTTGACCGATAAAAAAAAATCTCCAAAAAAAAATCTCCAAAAAAGAATTGCCAACTTTTAGGATATGTGTCATTCAAATTGCTTGAGGTTGTCAACATTTAAAGATTGTTAATGCATTGGAAAAAGTGTACATGTAAAGGAAAGCTGAGTTTACACCTTGACTTCAATCGGTAAATATTCAGATTCTACTCATGTCATAAACATCTTAGATTGTCAACTGGAAGCTCATCCCAGTGTGTGTGCGTTTGTGCAATCCACAAAGTTGTTGCCTCTGATTTGCCACTCAAACAGGGACCACTCTGCAGCCCCTGTCTGTGGTGCCTCCCAGCATGTCGCCATCGCTAGAGCGCCCTCTGGAGGAGAGGGAGGCACTCATCACCGTAGAGCTGGAGCTGATCAGCGCAGAGTGCCCGTCGAACACCAACGACGACGGTCCCATGCAGGTGGCCGTCATCCAGTTCAACAGCCTGGACTTGATTGGTGAGGCTCTTGCTTTCTGCCCATGTTTGCACCCATCACAGACTGTACAGTATGCGTTAATGAAAACGTCCCACGGAAATAACAAAATTCCATTCATGACAAAACATGCTATTGAATTTCATTAAAAGAGTTGTCATAACGTACGATACATTTCCGTGGAATTCATTATAAGCATTGGCTGGTAATAGGCAAATTCATTAAGTTCGTTTAAAGCGTTCATGCATGATATCAATTCTGTTGAAACTGTTTAAGAATTCCCAACCCTTTGCAAACTGTACATGTATTTATTCACTTAAATCATTGCTGTTATGAGTGATAAGAACCATTGCTGGCTATGTGCAGAAGCTCAGTAGTCTAGTGAATAGGTCCAACTTCCATCTTTGGAAAGTCTTTATATGGGGGGATATGATATCAAAAGGTGATAAAATGGGATGGCAAGAAACCGCAGATTACTGGAGCAAATGGAGGTGTTCTGGTTTTGTGACAAAATAAGGCAAAGCCATGGACGCTGTTGTATGTCAAGCGTGCAGGCTTTATACATGTTTTTCATTACAGTCACGGAATCCCAAATGTTTGATACATGTAGCCATACTTCATTCACTTCAAAGTAACAGATCCAGTATTGAATTTTTTATTACTACCGAGCTTGTCAGTCAGCTTATCCTCATGATGTAGAGCATCATCATAAAGCACTGTGATAGTTAGTCATCTTTTTGCATTAGATTTTTGGCTGATGTATTATTGTGATTTCTTGTGATTTTTGTGATTTTTGTGATTTTTGTGATTTTTGTGATTTTTTTTTTTTTTTTGGGGGGGGGGAGGGGAGGAGAGGGGCGTATGTGTGTATGAATTTACCTCTGACCTTGGTGGGGGGTGGATGGTGAAACAATTGCCCAGTGGAATAGAATGATTGAGGAGAGATAGCAACAGAATTCAGTTGCAATGGAAGAGAGATTAGACTGTTGCTTCAAACAATCCATCCAGTAAAATGGGAGTTTCCCTTTTCCCCCTCCAATGCAGCCAACCAGGAAACCATTGTGGAGCTGCTCTCGTTCTTCCGACGGGCGTTTCCCGACGAGGAAACCAAGGCCAAGACATCCCCAAGCCCAGACGAGGGTGCTCTCTCCAGCACTTACTTCAGGGATACCAGCATCATAGAGGTACGCTGGCTTGTCAGTGAAGACGAGTTCTAGCCCTTGTGATTTTATCGTTTTTCCTCCCCGTTGAATCGCTCCATTGTGAATGGGAACAGGGTTGCCTTAGCAATGTGTTAATTCTATAAGAACTATGATATCTCATAGGCAACAAGGTAACACAGTTTGTAGGAAAATCTGTGGCATGTAGAAGTGATATTGTGTGCATGCCGTGATGTTGTTGTTCTACTTCTATGAAGAATCAGAGTTAATGCCATAGATATTCTATTCATTTTAGAATTCATCCTAAAGACCTTTCTTGCCATTCCAAACTAACTACATTCACTTTTAGAATATCATTCTTGATAAGAGATCAGCTGGCACATCAACTGAAATCAGAGGTAATTAAGTTTTCAAGTTAGCTCTCAAATGAGAGCCAAAGTAGCATACTAGCAAATTAGGTATTTTAGAAAACAAATGTAACTGAAACAGAACATTAGATAGAGAGCATGAGGCAAAAAGAAGAGAAAAAGACATATAACCACAGCAAATAATTTGTAACAAAACAACAGAGACCTTTACTGCCATATACGTACTTCTCCTCATTGAATGTTCAATGACAGTGAATTATACGTACTTCATGGAAGTTAAGGCCAAGCTACATAAATTTTCATCGGAATGAAATTGATCACTAGATTGAGAACTTGGATCTTGTCAAACTGAATTGGCGCCCATATAAACAAAAAGAATAAGTGCTGAAACACAATGCTTGTGATTATTTGAATAGGATTTTTTTAATAGAGAGTGAGGTAATTTTCAGGACTAGATGATGTAAAACTGATGTGTGTTTGTGTTTGTTTTTTCTGCATAAAAAAAAATAATGTCCATCGCAGCCTTCTGACAGTTCATCAACCAGGACGGAAATATCAGCAGACTTTCGCTGCCTCAACATTGTGCTGGTGAGAGGGATAACTGGGCCAAAGGTCAAGGGTCAAAAGGTTGCCACAGCAACCATCAGTGAGGCTCATGTTCAGGCATCGCTGGGTAAGGCTTCTTGTCATTGGGACTCATCATTTAACTTATCAAAACTGTACTCTTGCGCCACAGAGTTGCCAGTGCATATTTATAATTAGCGTTTGAGTTTATAATTTTGTTGCTTTTCTTGGGAAGTTGGTTTTATAGAGGGAACAGCATAGTATCGTCATTAAAAGAATTTCCCCAGTATCAGATTGATTCCATTAAAAAGAAAGAGAGGAAATTCAGTGAGTTCTTTCTATACTAGACAAAACTCTGGTCTAAAAGGTCATTTATGTATTAGCAGTTAAGAATTGAGAGTACAGTATACATATCATTTTTTTTTTCAACGAAATAATTACAATTCATGTGGTGTACAGGCTGAATGTTTGTTTAAATGATGCCCATTTTAATCATTTATGCTTTCAAGCTACTGGCATTTATCTATTCATTATGGCTAATTTCCAGGCGGTGGCATGAAGGTGGAAGGATCTCTTGGTGGCCTCCAATTTCTGGACCTGACTCCAGAGGGCAGCAGACATCAGAAAGTGTTCAGTGTTGGGCAGGATCCAACTACGCAAGGTCCTACGTTGAGAGCTCCTCAATCCCCCAAGCCAAGTGCCGAGGCAGACCTCTTCAGGTCCGCTCTGGACAGCTCCAGATTTAGCGTAGGTGACGATGACACTGACAAGGATGAACTGAAAGCATTCACCTTTTCCTTCAGGAAGTCTCGGGACAAGTCCAATGCCACTGCCATGTCGCTGGGCTCGGTGAAGATCCAGCTTGCGGATGATATCGACAACTCAAACGAAGAGATGATTCTCAATGTCCACCTTGCCTCGCTCTGCTACATCCATGTGCCGCGCTTCCTCCATGAAGTCACGCAGTGCATGGACGAGTTCCAGAGCTCCATCACTAATCTTGCCAACTCACTCCAGAAGGCCGCCAGCGATGCCGCCAGGGAGTTTGTCCAGGCCAAGATGCCAGACCTGATGACCTCTCTGTCTCCGAGCGTGTTCAACACCATGATGGACTCGCCCGGGCAACAAGCCGACCACACCCAGGACATATCCTTCGATATGACAGACTCTCGTGTGATCAAACCAAAGAGCTCCAATGTGAAGTTTGACATCGTCATGGAGACGCCCGTCATCATCATCCCCAGGACTGCATCCAGTTCAGAACTCTTGGTCGGCCACCTTGGAAAGATTAGCCTGACCAACAATGAGAACTCAGAGATCAGTCAGGACATGAGTGTTGAAAGTGCATCGGAGTCTGATACAGGGACAGACATGACAAGGTTCTACTTGAGGATTCAAAATGTGAATCTGTTTTCCTTCAACCACGAGGACAGTAAGTCGCTCTCGAGTCTCACCACAAGCACCATGAGTGCGGATGTGATGAAAGCAGCATCCAGCCCCTACAGTGGCACCCCGATCCTTCACAACACATCCCTGGAAGTGATCGTCAACCAGATCCCTGCCGGATTAGGGCCCCCTGTCATGGATAACAGTGCAGCATTTCTTGACCTTCAGGATGATGTTCTAGGCTTGGATAACTCCTCCTCATCCACATTGCAGGTCACTGGAAGGGTGGTGTCTTCATTGAAAGTCATCCTGTCAAAACATGTCTATGAGCAGATCCTGCAGACTATGGACAACCTGACCTACGCAGAACCGGCGAAGGAACCACCTTCTGCCGCTGACCTTGGAAAGGAGAGGGACAGAAAATCGGGGATTTTCAGTGTCAGAGAATTGGATGCGAATGATGCGGAGGCAAAAGCAGTAGGTTATAGGACGGTCAAAGAAAGTACTCCTTTGCGATCATCAGAAGCCAAAAATCCCATGAGGATATGTGCCAAGTTCACCATGCCTGAACTCTGCATACAGATGCGCGGAGACCTGAGTGACGGCGACCAGGGAGTCGTCGATGTGCAGCTGCAAGACTTCAGCGTGGACTACGAGAAGACTTCCCCCGCAGCGACCTCGATCACCGTCCTCCTACAGTCGCTGGTGATCGAGGACCTCCTCCAGAGACCGGATTCCCGACACAGGCAGCTGGTGGCATCCCACGGCGGCGCTAGGAGGTCGGGCAGTGGTCAGTCGGTGAAGATGGTGCATTCTACGTCCTGTCCCTCCGTGACGTCCATGCCTGCTCTCTCTCCCATGAGGCCCAGCTCTGTGCCGTCGGAACTTAACAAACAAGAGTCGCAGTACTATAACTCTGGCCTGTACAGTCGGCAGACGAGTAGCAGCAGCAGAGGATTCTACCCCTCCACTCCTCCTCCATCTCTTGACGTCTCCATGGAGAACATCGCCACAGACCCCGCCCCTTCCAGTGAGGCACTGGTTCAGATCAGGGTTCTTCTGGTGGACAAGAAATCAGAGGAGTACAAAACCAAGTACAAAAAGGTGAGACTTTTAGAAGAACACTAAAGTGAATCGTGATGACATTCATTCTTATAGTTAATTTGAGGCCCAGAAAGTTGAGAAATATATCCATCTTCCCTGTTACCACTCATAATACTCAGAAGAAAAAAAAATCAAAATATGATGACTCTACAAACAGTATTCCAAAAGTACCTAAAAACATGTGAAATCATTGTATACAAATGATTAATTTCAATTGTACCTCAAAATCTTTTCTCAGTCTCACCCAGCGTGTGATTAGCAGCTCTTCATCTTTTGAAAGTCTGTCAACACAGTCTCTTCTTTAATCATCATGGAGAGCTTTTTAGATAGTTGTGAGACCATATTTCACTAACTGACCATCTGCCATATTACCTGAGGCTCAATTGAGGGTATCGCCAATACGTAGGTGCCGTGCGCAGAGCAGCGTTTTAGATGCATTATGGGATAGCTCATGGGACAAACTTGCCCCGGTTTTGGCTGCACATGCACTTACATCACGCTCTGTCTTTATAAAGAAAAAAATTCTTGCATTTTTTTTTTATTGCTTTGTAGTATTCACCTTATTTGATTAATGTATGAGGTATTTATTTTTTTTAGTAAGAGCATATTTGCATAGTGAACTGATTGTCATTGTCATTATCATTATCACCATCGCATTACAGTTGTTTTTAAAATGATTTACATATTATGTTGCTTTTATCAATACCATCATCACACTTCTATGTCATTTGACATTTCAGTGTATAGGGGTACAAATAGACTGTTGCTATCTACTTTTACCAGTTATGGATAATTCTTGTTGTTGCTATCCTGATCCCGCCATGTTTGCCCTGTTTACATTCAGATCAACCGTTTTGTCGACGTCGAGTTCAACCGCCTGGACATCACCATCAACCAGCAGACATGGGTGGTGCTGCTGGATTTCTTGGGCATCGGGAGCTCCCTCCCCAAGGGGGAATCCCCCCGACCCAGTGATGCAAGGACACCAGAAGCTGGTGGTACAAGCAGGGAGACAAAGGCAACCAAAGCTAGCCCCTCAAGTTCAGGTAAATTTGAGAGCCATCACGACCCGCTCGCCCCATTTCATATAAGGTGTTAGGATAGCAACTCTTACTGAAGTAACAACTTCCCATAGCAACAGCCAATCAGGAAGCTGGATTCTTGTCATTACCATGACAATTGCCATTCCAGCGAGAGCTGCTATCATATCAACTTTTTATGAAATGGGGCCTAGAGTGTTGGTAAAGATCTGCTATTCATGAGGTCTTCCTACTTTGATAATTGTGTAATGTGTCCATTTGAATGGGATATGATTCTGGAGTTGTGTTTTGAGTACCACCCACATAATAGTAACTACGTGTATGTTGTTTGTAGAAGAGATGCTAGTAAGGTAGTTTCCTTAATTATTGTGAAGTCATGCAGTTACATTGATGCTAAATCGTTAAGCTGAATCTTCACGAACTGTTTGACGTGACATTAGACATAGTGACAAGAGTAAGAAGAAATCCAGATGACTTGCTGTGCTGCTTCAGAAAAGATTGCGGAGTAAGCCAGAAATAAACCTCTTCCAGCCCCTATTGTGACAAAACAAAAACGAGAAAAGCACTCTTAGAGCGCAGACCTCCGCCAAGCAGCTACTTTCCACCGATGATCTTGCTCTTCCATAGAGAACAGTGATTTCCACCCATACGTATGCATGCTGAAAAATTGCCCGATTTCCCAATATAGAAGCCTTATGTTATGTCATAAACCCTCAGCTGGGCGACGCACCTCACCCTAGCAGAAACTAGGGCACGCACTTTAGTGCACGTATGAAAACCTCAAATATGTACAGCTTGAACTCCCAAGTTCATTGACCCTACCTGCCAAAATGTAAAAAACCCTTCAAAAAAATCCATACAAATTTCCGGATCACTACCAAAATTTAATCATCTGTTCCTTGTGTCATTCTAAACCTTCCCTGCAAGTTTCATCCAAATCCGTGCACAACTTTATTAGTCATTTTGCACATGGACAAACAAACAAACAAACTAAAAGCTAACTACGTTACTAACAAACAAACCTACGGTAATGAAAACATATCCTCCTCCCTTGGCGGAGGTAATTATTTGAATGTGCTCATTTTATACCATGCTGAACCATTGCCATTTCTGTGCATGAAGAATGCAAGTGGCCATTGATTGCTTCAGTACATGCAAAAAAAAACATGCTGGAGGTACAACTCTACTTCCTTTAAAGAGAAATTTTCTGAAAGTTTGTGAATCAATTCTTGTGGATTCATTTTTGAATTAAGCACAAACTTTGTCAAGTGCACAGTAATGCTAGAGGTGCTTCCTTACAAGAGAAAATTTCTGAAAGTTTCTGATTCCATCCATACGGATTGATCTTTGAATTTAGCAGAGCTTTATTCAAAATTTTGAAATTCTGTTATTATTGTGATCACCAGAAGTTCCTGATGACGTCAACAACATGGAGATGCAGGTCCACCTTGCCTCGCTCTCCCTCATCCTCAACAAGCCCGACTACGAGCTCGCCAGGGCCAGCGTGTCGGAGGTCACGGCCCACATGACAAGCATAGAGGGCAATCTAGAGGTCAAAGGTCACTTGGGAAGCATCTTACTGCTGGACCTGACTCCGCATGGCATTCTCTACCGAGAGAGATTCACAACGAAGGGGGAGGAAGCCCTAAGCTTTCACATTTACAAGTATGTTCACTTCTTGAACTCTCCTTTGTTTCCCACCAGGGCTGTGAGAGCTCAGATTTTAATCTGATTTCAGACTTTTTTTGGTCTTCCCCAAACCCCCCTTTTCAGATATTTTGTAGTTGAGATGCATTGAAATATTTATAGTTTAAAGCATTTCAGACTTTTTTTCCAGAAGTTTCTGATTTTTTCAGATTTTTTTTTCTGCAAATACTCTCACACCCCTGTTCAACATAGATTTCAAGTCTCTTTGTGCATGTCTCAACTAGGATGTAGTGAGGAAAGTCTACTGCAGTTCTTCAGAAATTCAAATCTGATATTTCTGATGACATTTATACCTTGATCAAAGGCATAGACCATGATATTGATAGGTATTTTGAAGCAATTTGATGAATTCCATACTTTTTCCTTGCCTCAAATTATTTGTAATGGCAGCAGTCATGTGTTGGTTCATCCAAGCATGAATATCTTCACTTAGAGACTTGTACTATACAACTGTATATTCTAATTCATACAACAAATCTCAACAACACGTGAAAGATCCTTAACGCCCGATTGGTCAATTGTTTGTCATGTGACAACTAAACACTTTAAATGTACCATGGCACACTGACATTTTGCAGTTTTTGACATTATCGACAATGCAATTTGTGGCAGTATACACAGGTACAAATTGTACTTTTACTCCCATGACAGGCTCAGCCTAATGTTTAGCACCATCACACTACTCTGTTTTCACAGTATACTTTTGCAGTGCACACCCTATCAGTTTCTATCAGCAGCTTCCTTGTGCGATTGAATCATTCACATTTCCTGAAAAGTGCTTGCCACAACAGCACTATATTCTGGTCTTGACTTGTCAATGTCTGTGGCGTGGTATAAAACAAATAGTGAAAAACCTTTACTTGTGCAGTAGAATTAGATTTTACATTTGTGTCCATTCAATATTTATATAATGCATCGTTGCCGCATTCCTATCTTCAGATACGGGCAGCCAGACAGGGAATCCCTGAGGGAGTTTGACATCAGCGTCAAGCTGCGCATGTCGTCGGTCCGCTACGTCCACACCAACCGCTTCCAGTCGGAGGTGGTGGCCTTTGCCCAACACTTCAACCAGCTCCAGGAAGTCCTGGGCACCATGCGGGCAGCGTCAGCAGGCCATCAGGTGAGGCATTTTAACTCTCTCATTCCTGAATTTGTCAGCTGTGTGTCAATTTTCTAGCAATGTGCAAGTTTCCAATATGTAATCCTTCAATCTTCTTGCAGAAATTGACTCCAGCATAATTACAGTGATGATATTCACACCCAAGTTTATCCATTGCATATTGTATTACTCACTGTTCAAAGGTTCAAGGTTATAAAGATGACTGTCATTCTCAGGAACAATAGGTAAAGAAAGCAAAGTTGTTCAAGGTCGTCATGAGAATTACTTGCTCTCTTTCCAGAGTCCATAATTTGTATGCCTTCCACCAGTGGTCTCCAGCATTATCTTCTTCTCTTTTTTTTCTCAGGTATCGGTTGGTCCATCCAGGACTTCTCGTATCAAGCTTGACGTCCAGGCCGGCTCTCCCGTCATGCTGGCCCCTGTGAGTTCTCACTCCCAGGACCTCCTGGTCATCAACCTTGGCAACCTGACCGTATACAACCAGTTCCTCATGTCGGGAACTCCCGGAACCATCATCCACCAGACCTCCAGCCCAAAGATGCGCGCAAGAGACCAGGGTGTGTCCAAGACCTCCGGAGACACCAAGACCTCAGGAGACACCAAGCCCTCTAAGGAAACGAGGAAGGTAGCCTCCAGCACAACTCCCGGACTGAACATCGGGGCCAACACTGGCCTTGATCTGGGAACTTCCTCAGGGGTGTTGACAAGGGCGGCTGCAGGGGCTGGTCCCCGCACCTCAACCCCAGTGCATACCCACAAGCGTTCAAAGGGGAGTTCCAGAGAAAAGGGAACCAAAGAAAGCAAAGAGCGTGATGATGGTGGTGGAAGTGGTGGTGTTGGTAATGCAGAAGGGGCCTGTCTCCTGGACTGCATCCACATTGACCTGGAAGACATGGACCTGTACTCTGCGGAGAGGGTCTCTCATGATGCCTTCAATGTGTCGGATGGAACAGCACTCATCTTCCCTTCATTTGTTGTGCAGAGAAAGGTTTGTACACATCTGAACATAAAGGTCTTTAGAATCATTTGATGTCAGTATCATAGTGTTAGAGATCTCTAATAAATTGAGTGCAAGCATTCAAGTTGCAACATTTTTATTACACCTAAATTAGTCGTCTGTTATATTGAACTTAAATGTTCATGCAGCAAACAATACTGAGAATTGTTTAGTAATTCCTGAAGGGTGTTCGGTCAATGTGAGAAAATAAAGACATACGGATAAGAACCTACCAGTCATACTGTTTTTCTGGTGAAAACAATATGACTTTTTAATTTGTTTGTGATATTTATTGCTGCTATAATGTAAGTTTATCAAAAAAAAAAATCATCTTTCTGTGACATGATTCTTCATACTAGGGTGGCAAGCTGCTGAAGCAGACGTGTTTGCTGAAGATCCAGGTGGACAGAAATCTTGATGTTGACATCAGGAGAACTGGTAAAGTATTCAATTTCTTTTATGGTACTGACCATTTTTCTGTGTGAATCCATGGTGTCTTTTTTATTAAGCATCTCTTTGTGTTCCCCCTAAAAAGAAAAAATGTGTTTGTCTTCTGTGGGGTAAGTCCTTATACGTAGATGTGTGAATTCAAAGTGTAGTTCACCAAACTGCTCTCACCTGACTTTGATAGAATATTTTCTATTCTATATTGTCTACATTTCTCATGCTGTAGAGCTCGCCATTCTATATCTTGCCTTTATTGCAACAAAAGTGGCAACTTTTTCACACACATTGACACCTTTTATTCCTTGTCATCAGTTCCAGATATGGAGATCCAGGGCCTGCTGTCGTCGGTCCACTGCTGCCTAGACCTGTCCCAGTACCAGCTGATCCGTGGGTTCCTGGACCACAACCTGGGAGAACAGCTGGAGGAGTTCCAGCCGATGCCCCGCCCCGCCAACCCGGAGTCCCAGACAGTCCTCAGTGGCCAGATATGCACCAATATCTCTATGCACATCAATCTGGTGAATGTGACCCTCGAACTCTTGCTCCAGCATGGCTCCAACCCCCGCGACCCCTTGAGTGGCGGGTGTGGTCTAGACGGTCGCCACGGTGATGAAGAGGTCGCGGCAGAGAGGTCGCTAGGACAGTTCAACTTCATGGAATCCAAGTTCTCCTTCATGAGCCAGTCCAACGGATCAAAGATGGTGGACTTGGTGTCGCATGCTATCAGAGCATACGACACAAGGTGGAAAGGTATGGCATCAACCGACCTCAAGTCTCCAAATCTTAAGAAGGAAATTCAACCCGAAAAATTAGTTTGGGGGAATAGAAACAGGAAAATTACAGGAACAGGACACATCATCAAGTCAATATGCACAGGGCAAATGGAAGGTTTACATGTAGTTTATGTGATACATCAGGGAGTTCCCAATTTGTGCTTGATTGATCACATCTTGGGGAAAAATAAAAATCATAACTTTCGTAGCCTTTATCATTATTTGCTCAAACTCTCACTATCATGTTGCTCTTATTTTTCTACTTCTATTTACACAAACCAAATTTTTAGGGTGGACCTCCCCTTTAATCCGTTGAGGATGGACTGATTTTGATACAACACACATTTCCCATAGACACCTGCCTGAGTATACTCAGGACTCGCCCTCAATGGGTTCAGAGATTCTTTGATTACTCTCAGGCCCCTATAATGGCACAGAGTCAAAGCTGTCATGATGAACACACATAGCCTTTGCAAGACAGTAGATGAAGTGTTGAAAGAGATTCAAATTTCTGTCTCAGTGTGCTTGTATGAGATTTATGTCTGTCACGTTAATCTACAAGCAGAATGAACAGGTATGATTTGTGAAAGCTCATGACATCATCAGTGGATTATGCAATACCATAAATGCCCTGTACTGAACTCAGAGTTGTGCCACTGAGTTAACAATTGGTAGTTATGTAACAGTGTTCATATAATGAACTGTGGAGTAAGTCCGGGGAGGGGAGTAGAGAAAAGGCTAACAGTTAGGGTAAGCTTCACACTTCATTTTATTATTTTTTTATTTTGGTTTTTCAAATGGAATGAATTGGTCAGGTGATGTCTCCAAGCGGAGGAGCAATGTCTTCGAGGAGATCCTGACCCCAACGAGGCACCACAGTCGCAACCCCAACCCACTCCAGCTGGAGCTTCACTACGCCTCTCAGTCAGACAACACCCGGGCCACGGCGCTGCTCAACAACATGCGTGTGGTCTGCGTCATGGACCTACTACTAGCAGTCAAGGACTTTCTGCTGGGATACGACTCTCAGGCCGCACAGGGTGAGTCCACTCCAGCAGTCAATTATTTGATAATGATCATTCTCTGCTATATTAATTACGCTTTGTTCAACTTGTGGGCCGCTCAGGGTGAGTCTATTGAATCACTCAGAAGTTTGATTGTGAGCATCCTGTAGTACTTATCACAATTCAGTTTGGTGGCAATAGGTCATCATACAAATGTAGGTAGCACTTGTTACAAGCTGACTTTGTTTTTCCTATGGAAATTTCATTTTGACAGGGCAAATGATAGTTTCATGATACATCATATGAAATCTGGGTGATACCCACATACAATTGTACAAGACCGTCCTTTCTAAGCATTTGCACTAAATCAATGAAGAATATTTTTGAAAGAATTGAATATCTACTGTAAAACATGATATATTCGCGGCCTGAAATTTTTGTGAATTGGAGCCGCCTGCCATTTTCTTGGCATAAGATTTTTGCAAATCGCCAATGGCGTTTAATGCATATAGTGTAGACAAGAAATTTTGTGTGCATTTTGATTTCGCGAATCTTGGCGCTTGCGAAATTCGCGAAATTAAAATCCATGCAAACATTCCTTGTTTTACAGTATTTTATGTCAAAATGAGTTTCAAGGAAAACAGTGAAGGGAGATACAATGCACAAGTACTATGCTGTGTTTGCAAAATATGTCATAATTCATAGAATATTTGATTCAGATATAATATGATATTGTCCTTGTTGATGATAAATATACTCTTATTGTGATTTTTCCCCTCAGGATCAGATGGAGTCAGTGTGAGGACGCCCTCTGAGGCCTCCACTTCCCAGGGGCCATCCACAGAGTCCTCCAACATCACCAGTGTGGATAAAAGGGCAGGGTCACCCGTCAGTCTTGGTACCGGTATACTCACCAAGAGGGTGCCTCATAAGGAACAGGTGGGTACCAATGTGGTCCTCTATACTTTGTGCTATAAGATTGAGATTAATGGTAGGAGAGCAGTGCATTTTTGACAGTTTTATCACATGATAAAAGTCAAAGGTCTAAGATACAGTGTATTTCTGATTAGGCCTAACAGATTGGAACATATCCTCTTGTTGTTGGTGGTGTTATTGTTGCTGTTGGTTTGTTTGTTTGGTTGTTGTTGTTGTTGGTTTTTTTTTTTTTTTTGCTGCTCTTTCCTGAAATTAAAGGTAACAATGTTTTTAAAGCAACTGTTAGATATGAATTCTTCTGTCTTAAACAGTGTTATTATTAGATTTCAAGGATTTTAAGTCATAATCTTGGTTTAAACCTAAGGCATGTGTAGTCTTTGTGGTTGTGATATGAAGGGATGAGCTAATAAGAAAACGTTAATAAAGACATTCTTGTTTTGTTGAGTTCAGGGACAATCAATATTTTCCATTATCTCATGGATCACAACGATGCCAGACTTTAATTGTACGCTTTTCTTTGTCTTTTTATCTCAAACAGGTTGAGAAGACATCAGAGTTCAAAGTGAATGTCACTGAGACAGAGTTTGTCATCTTGGAGGACTCAGCATCACAAGACTCCAATGCTGTCATCTTGAAGGTGAGCTGCTCACAAGATGAGGCTAACAGTCCCATTCATTGCAATCACTGTTTGCAGAACTGAGCTCAGAGAATAGAATCCTAACACACCCATCAGTCTCTGTAATGCAGTAGAAGTACATACACTGTAGTTACTCCTAGGGAGGGTTTTGAGTATTTAAATCTTGTACATTGTGACTCTGTTATAACTGTACCTCCACATAAAATTTATGCTGTTATTAATAGTTTGGACTGTCCACACTGGATTAATTTTGAAGTACTTCTCCATTTTGAAAACACAGGCTTTTACTTACACCATGCCTATGATACTGTGAGCAATTATACCATCTGGGCCCCGTTGCAAGAAAGTTGCAATCAATTGCAAATAATTGCTAATTTTGAAACAACCATTCTGATTGGCTCAGGGTCTGCCCTATTAAGAAGACATGCATGCAACAATGATTTTGATTGGCCAGTGACAATCAGTTGCAAGTTGCGTTTAAACGCAAAGTTTCTAGCAACGGGGCCCAGGTGTTCTATGGAAGTGTTGAGCATTAAAGTGCAGAGTTGTGCACACAACAGGCAAAAGCTTATTTCAACACTTCAACACTGTGTTAAGATGCTAAATTGCACACATGACAGGTGAAAGCTAATGTCAATACATTAACACTGTGCTGATATGCTGAGTTGTGCACATGGCAGCCAGAAGCTCATTTTAACACTTTAACACCGTGACAAGATGCCAAGCAGTGCACATGACAGGCAAAAGCTTATCTTAACACTTTTATAGCACCATATCTTTGGTGTCTCTCCAGTCCACCTGTGCCGTGCTGACCTACAAGCCCGACTCCAAGGAGAACCCCTTCTCCGGCGGCCTGGAGGGGCTGGAGATCTTCTCCTGCTCCATGAGGAACGAGGAGGAGTCGGCGCTCTCCATCGTGGATCCCAGCACCATCAACGTGGAGCTGAAGGGGAGCTCCTCCCACATCCACAGCGGCCAGCAGCTGGGGGGACTCCTGGACATCATGGATGCACATACCATCCTGGAGGTATGAGACCTTAACATTTAAAAACCCACCCTGAAGATATTCATTGACTTTAACCCTTTTTATGCTGGGAGTGTTGATTGCACAGAAAACGCCATGGCATTGTATGTGCTGTCGAATTTTGGTGTGTGTGTGCAAGCTCAGAACGAGCAAAAACTTCTACACTGAAATATTCTGCAGTTACCTTTAAACAGTCGGGTAAGTCCAGAGGATCAGAAGAGATGCTCTATCACAAATGATCGGTCACATTTTTCTTCACTATTCCGTTGAAGACTAGTCTTGAGTACACCTGGGCAGATGTCTATGGGAAATGTGTGTCATAGCAAAATAAACTGGTTCTCAATGGGTTAATCCCCATCCCTCCACCTCTAATTCTTCTGACAGGTGCACATCCAGGCTCTAAATCTGCGAGTCTCTTACCATGATGCCCAGCTCTTTCTGGGCATCGCCAACTCACTACCGGCCCAGATGATCAAGAAGGCGCCGGACGACGATGATGAGGACGCCGACAACAAGAAGAACGAGGCGGAGGAAAAGCAGTCAAAGCCCAAGTTGAGAAAGCAAGGTTAGCTGGGCTGTATGTGTGCACCTTATCAACTCCAGTGCGCCAAAGAGTATCTTATGTTAACTTAAAAAAATCCAGCATTTCTGCATGCCAAGATCAGACTTTTATTTTGTATGGGATATGATCAAATTTAAACATTTTTCTTGCTCCTGTTTGTGGGTGTGTGTGCCTTTTATTTTACTTTTTTTTTAGGGGGACCTCTAAAGAGGCAGAACTGACCGAGGATGAAATGTTTTTAGTGTTAATCCATGAACACTAGGTCGTAGTGTCTTTTTAGCTTCAATTTCAAATTAACCGTGGAGTGAGGGTCATTATATTGAAAGCAGAGAACCCAAACACAACCTGAAGTGATGTATATTCCTGTCCAAATGTCAGATGAATACATGATAATTTGGATTGTATGAAAGTGCTATGTGGTTCACTGTTTGTCATTCTCTCCCTCTCTTTCCTCACTCCCCCCCCCCCCCCCCCCCTCCAGTGTCCAAACTGAAGGAGCTGGGTTTCCGCTCCCAGGACTGCCGCAAGGCCCTGGAGGCTTCCAACTACCGACTGGACCTGGCCGCCTCTTGGTTAATAGACAATGCCCAGCCCCTCCCCTCCTCCTCCTCCACCTCTCCTAGGAGCCCAGGGGAGAAGAACGGGGGAGAGGAGAAGGCGAGCAAGATGGAGATAGCTGGGATAGAGGTAACCAGCTTCTTTATATCCTTAGTATTTCTTGTGAGTGCCATCTTAATCTTACAACCGGTAACATATGTCAGTAACAAGCTGAAGGAATATGTACTTTTCATAAAAATGGAATATTTTGGAAATTCCAATTCAATTTTCATGATATCATTCTAAACACATGACATCACAAATTGTAGTGGACTTCTCATTCAGCAATGGTGGCACTGAAACTTCAGAAATTCAAATCTTTTTGACAGATTACCTGATCTTCTTCAAACTGAATGTTGCTGCATTCACTCGATCCACACGTTATCAGGTGAACTTGTTCGTTAAGGAGTTTAATTCATATTTTTGTTTTTGTGTAGAAATCATTTGTCTTACGCAATTGTGAATATTGCAATATGTTTCTATTCCTTTGTGACTTCCAAGGTCCGAGCCGGTACCCTGGGCATCACCCTGATCGATGACTGCGGAAACATCGACGTGCCCCTGATCGAGATGTCGTGCCAGAATCTGAACTTCTTCCAGAAGCTGCTGCCCAGCGCCCAGGGCCAGGCCTCCTGCCTCCTGGCTGCTGATTACTACAACAGGAGTCTGTCTGGATGGGAGCCGTGCCTGGAGCCTTGGAAGTGAGTCTGGGATCATTAACCCATTGAGGATGGGCTGATTTTGCCACATGCATTTCTCATACACTAGACACCTGCCCGAGTACACTCGGGACTCATCTTCAGTGGGTTAATGCATGTACATTGTACATGTCTCCAAAACTCTTCACAGTTTATGAGTAAATCCAGAATGAGAAATAAAATAATAATGATGATGGTGATGATGGTGATGATAATGATAATAATAATAATAATAATGATAATGATATTAATGATAACAAAAACAACAACAGCTGCACAACATCAGCAAGAATACTACTACTACTGCTACTACTACTACTAATGATAACGAGACATGAAAACTCGTCACATAGAGGACGAGTTAGGTGATACGCTTGTGGTCATCAGATGACAGTCATCTGTGATCGACAAAGAAAAGAATGTGATATAGGCACCTTGAAGTTATATTGAGCGTACATGCGAAACCGTTTCTGTAACCACTCGGCCACGGGTCATCCACGGAAATGGTAAGACAAAAAAAAAACAATGTATAGATATAACAGGGGGAAAGTCAATGCCCACTCAACCAACGTGGCCGTGTGAACATCTATTGCATTGCTAGACGGAAAAGCGGCCTTGTAACGACTGAGGTTGCTATGCCATTTCTGGCAACTTGGGAAAAATACGTCCCGCAGACATAAAACCTATAATCGGCTGGTTTTGATACCTTGCCTTTAATCACAATTTTCAGTGTAATGACGTCATCAAATTACAAAACAATGACATCGTCTTGAAAGACAATTGTTCAAAGTACAACACCTCAGTCGTCGTCATTACATACTATGATCGGTTTGACAAAGTCAACCTGCAAAATTGTGCTGCAGTCGAAGCAATGTGGTCTCCAACACACAAAAAAGAGGGATATGGCGTGTGTGTGTGTGTCTGTGTGTGTGTATAGGTGCGTTTATATACGTACGTGATTTCTACATGGACGAATATGTAATACAAAATTGAAGAAAAAAAAGTAAAATAGCTAAGTATTTTGTTTCGTGATCTTGTGGGGTTCCAACCCGCAACCTTACGTCTCTGAGACGTCGCCTTTAGCCACTCGGCCATACGTCTCGACGAGAAAATATGGGGAACGTAAACTTATGTATGTGAAAGATACATGAGGAATCGTTTTGTCCACATTCCATTTTCATTTTCAGTTTTAAACTGCAAAATTGTCAATCTGATGAGGAGATTTCAAAGAATAAAATGCATGATTACTGCAGCTTATTGTCTCAGCTACAACATACTAAAGTTTCAGAGGAAATGAAGCAAAATCAGCTGAGATAGAGGTGCTTAAACGTTGTCAAGTCAATGCATGATTTTAAAAAAAAATCACCTCCCATAGACATAACACGTAAACTTGTCCGATTTTGTGTCTTTACTTTTTTCACAATTTAAAGTATGATGACGTCATCAAACTAGAAAACATCGATATGGATTTGAAAGACAGTTGTTTAATGTATAATATATTAATCGTACGTTGTCAGTTTGCTATTGACATGACGATCAATCATGTGACTATGAGGCAGCTATTAGTACCTGTATGAAATTATTATAGGCATGGTTATCAAATTCCCTTAAAATTTCCTTATTATTGCTTTATTTTTACACACAGTTAAGCTATCTCTTTAAACTCGTCACAGTTTAATGAGAATCATGAACATCATACATTAGTACCATATTCAGTTCCATAGCTGATCGCGTTTGCTAATTAATTAAGATTTATTGTCTAGAATGTGCCATATGGCCAACCTGTATACACACGTGGACACACAAACACAATGCTAAATGTATGTATCAAACCTCTGTAACACAACTTTGAACTAACTGTAGAAAGTATCGCTGCACTTATCATACATACTTTTTATCATTATCTGAAACTCCACAAAAACCACTAATTGACAAATAATCATCAATACAGAAGACTGACTTAAAGGAACAATTCAAATACCTTTTTTTACAATGTATAGCTTCTTACATGTATAAAAATCAGCACAAAGTAACCACGACTACATTGTGTTACTGAATTGATATGAACAAATTTCATTTTGTTACAATATACCATGATCAGCTTGAAAAGCCCAGCCTGCAATATTTTGCAGCAGTCGAAGCAATGCAGTCTCCAACGATAAACAAAGGGATACTGTGTGAGTGTGTGCGTATAGGTGTGTTTACATGCGAACGTGACTTCTACATGGACGAAGGTGTAGTACTCCATTGAAGAAAAAAAGTAAAAAAAAAATTATTATTTTCTTTCGTGCTCTTGTGAGGTTCGAACCCGTACGTGTGCAACCTCACGTTTCTGTGACGACACCTCTAACCACTCGGCCATACGTCTCGACGAGAAAATTAGAGGAACGTAAACTTATGTACGTGAAAGATGAATCAGGAATCGTTTCGTCCGCATTCCATTCTCATTTTCAGTTTTAAATTGCAAAATTGTCAACCTGATGAGGAGATTTCAAAGAATAAAATGCATGATTACTGCAGCTTATTGTCACAGCTACAACATACTTAATTTTCAGAGGAAATGAAGCAAAATCATCTGAGATAAAGGTGCTTAAACGTTGTCAAGTCAATGTATGGTTTTTAAAAAAATCACCTCCCATAGACATAACACGTAAACTTGTCCGATTTTGCGTCTTTACCTTTAATCACAATTTAAAGTATGATGACGTCATCAAATTTCAAAACCATGACATGGACTTGAAAGGCAAATGTTCAAAGTAAAACATATCTGAATTTGGGGTGATATTAAGCTTAAACAATAGAGATACGAGTAAATGAATGTCAGAAAGAGTACCTCAAAAAAATTAATTCCACTTTTTTGATTTCAGATGATGATATGATGACGTCATGAGTTTTCCTGGCAATATTGGTACTTGAAACGTTATTTCCAATTCATATGCTTTTGTAATATGCAATAGAAATATAGGGTCAATGGACGATTTAAAGAGCTATGGCAACATAAACAAAAACATGTTTTTTCACTATATTTGCAGAAAGACGCGCGCGCGGAATTTCAACTTTGACGCCAGTGCATTCCTTTGTTATAGGTCAAAATCGATCGGAAATCAATGGATATTGTTACTCAAAGTATCAGAAATCCAAATCAGTCAAAAAAATTGCATTTTCATGTTGGTTACGCCCTCTGCGCGCGAAATTGCGCGGACGGACGCGCACGCGAGAAAATGTTTGAAACGCTTAGAATTGTCTGAAACTTCGAGATTTCCCATTGGGAAGTTGTTTTGAGCCTTTTAAAATTTTGACGCGCGCAAACGCGCGCGTAATGATGACCTTGGTAACTAGCGTTAAAACGTAAGATAGAGCCTGACCTGAACTTTATGTCCACCGAAAATGATACAGAAATGATATCTAGTTATGAAGTTATGATCGATCATGTGACAAGGTCCGAAAATCACAAAATGGCGCCTAGATGACGTCATAGATATGTTACTGTCATGAAAACCTTATTGTGGCTAGATATTGTTATGAGACATGTTGACTGAAAATGTTATGTTATTCCGTAATGTCATTGTTGAGATATTGACGACACAAAATGTGGCAGAAAGAAAGAAGAATAAAAAAAAAGAGAAATTTTGACAATCACAATAGGTGATACGCTGATAGCGTATCACCTAATAATAAAATTAATAATAATGATAATAATGATAAGAAGAAGAAGAAGAAGGGGAGGGAGGATATTAAAGGCATTGGTAGAATTGTGAATGTTGATAGAGGGGACTCTGTGTAGCAAATGCTAACACATAGTTCTGTGATTTGTGACCCTTCGTCATTTTACCCTGAAAGCCTTACTGGCATTGAAGCTTATAAAAAAAACACTCACATACACATACTCACGCAAAAACATACCCCCAAAGTCAAATTTTAACATCTTCATTCCCCCTGTGGGAATTTAAAGTGTATTTTCTCTATCCTGGCTCATCCTCAATATTTTGCCAATGTTTTGTCAATCCTGCAGGTGCAATGTTGAGTGGATCCAGCAAGCTGCTAGTCAGATGTACCCTGAAAAACTCTTCATTCAAATGAAAGGCATGCCTCTCTCAATATTTCATTTTCCCCGTACTTTTGTTTCTCATTGTCTGTGTCAATAAAATCCAGGGATTGTATTGTTTATACAGTCATCTTTATAACCCAACAAAGATAAAAGAATTGATTTTGTTCTGATACACATTGTTCAGTGACCCATGCTTGTTTACACTTGGGGACTTGTTGCCAAAAGAGAAGCAGAGGGTAGAATTGTGTGCCTGTCCAACTGTAACAAATTAAATGTGATACATTTGAAATCCCAAATGCAGGCATTAGAAGAATGTATGGTGATGGTTGCTGGAAATTGAAAATGAAAAGAGAATGTAGTAATTAGACTATATGTTGTTAGACAAGTCTTTGTTGTGTTGCAAAACCAATTTCTACTTGCTCATTTTGGAGCTTTATGCAAGGTTTTATATATCTATTTATTTATTTGTTTTTATTATTATTATAACGATATTTAGGTAGACCACATGCAAGGTTGTTTCAACATAAAAAGGTAGTGTTGTTCATTGCGTTTATGTCCCGGGTGACCGTACCCAAACCTGACATCAAATATACTTATAAATAATCAAATTTATATTGAGGATGTACAATGTAGTCACAGATATGAATGTGAAGATAGCTGTATGTCGTTTTAAAGGTACTGTTGTAAGGATAGTCATTAGTCTTCTTAAGTATCTATGTGCTTTTTTATTCTCTTTCAGTGAATGAGAGATTGGATCTCAACCTAACGAGTGCCCTGATTAACTTATACAGCGACACAAAGAAAAGCTGGACTGAAGACTACTACAGCCAGGGAGGGTAAGATTCGATGATTCTGGATTTAGCTTCGCATGTTACCGAATTCACGAAGTGCAGTCGCAGCGGACGACTATAATTAACTCCCCCGAAACCCACGAAACGTTTTGAATTTTCAACCGTCACCGAGGCAGTGCGAATCGGGCGTTCTCATTTTCACCAAAATTTCACCTTCTCATATCTCCGCTATACATTGACCAAAATCGCTCAAACTTTGAGTATCAATGCAAAATTATGATTTCTATCCACATACGAAAAATCACGAGAAACGATAAAGAATTTTCAAAGTTATTCAATATTTCATGTTTCTCTGTCTCGGAAAACTACCGTCCGATTATTTCCAGACACATCTGGACGCACCACTTAATATTCATGAAACTTGACATACATATTCATAAGACATGTGCGGACGTAAATGTAGCCCTGTTCGCTTTGCCGAAGACCTATTTTTGAAGTTACAAGTGAAAATAAATGAGGTATCTTGTCAGAAATTTTGGAGCAGCAAACCAGAATAATGACGTCATATTCTAAGAAAAACTGATTTGCGCTTGCGCAATGAATGAACTTTCCCATGCAGCTTCGATCCAGCGAGCTGATTGGTCGATGCATTGCAGCATACTGTTACTGTGCGATGCGAGGTGGCTGCTGCGGATGCCTAGTAAACTGCACATGCATGCTATGAGAGTGGGACGCGGTGTGTCGATAATGTACAGCAGTGTGCTGGGGACCTCGCTATACCTCAAAGACAAGCACTTACGTTATCAGAACTGTCCTATTAAAAAGAATATAGCAAAAATTTGAATATATATTCGGCTATGATACCATTTATGCAGTTGCAAATTCTTGACATTGGATTATTCGGACTTAACGCAGATTTTACTGCACTATAGTAAGTAACATTACAACTACGAATTCCCGGTACGAGTTACGATCAGAGTACAGCAGTGCCGTACGGCACTGAAGTACAAGTGACGTTAGAGCGACAAAGATGTGGGTACGTGGGACTGTACCCTGTCTTCCCGTATGCGAATGACTATGAAATTTCGTGCTCGGAACGAAGGTAGAAAGTGCACCACTTTCGATTATTTCCAGACATATCCGGACGCATGACTTCTCGAATGTGATATTTTAGAATTCCGGAAAGAAATACATACTTAGTAACATACTTGAAAGTTTTTTGTTGTTCACGAAGTCAAAATGTGAAATTTTAGCAACGATTTCTGACAATTATTTTCCGTTTTGAAAGTGAAGTTATGCCCCATTTTGGATTATTTTCTCGTCGTTATTTAAAAAAGTTAACATAATGGTAGGTTAAAATGAGGTTTTTACTTTTCATAACCGTTTGAATCATCAAAAAATATGAATAAATAGTAAAGTTACGGCAGTTTTGCTGCGACACTTTCCTAGCGGTTTTCGTGCGAAACGTGTTCATTCAAGAGGAAAGCGAGGTCAGGTCAAAATGAAAACAGTGACTTAATTGCACCCGTCCGCTGTGACTGGTGGGTACAAATGAAACCATGGTTTTACCATGGACAAAAACCATGGAGTGCCAAGTGTCGCATGGAATATTTCGTTATGAAATGGTCATTTCGTCGACAAAATGATCGTTTCGTCAACGCAATTATGATTTTGTGGACGAAATGTTCATTTAGTTTCAAAATGTTGTCATTTCGTCACAAAATAATCATTTCATCGACAAAATGACTGATTTCGTAACGAAATATTCCATGCAACACTTGGCACTCCATGGTTTTAGTCCATGTTTAAACCATGGTTTCATTTGTACCACCTTCGTGAATTCTGGCCTTTATGTCTTCTTGTGTGGTCCAAATAATATGAGAACAGTTTTGAGTCATTGTCTTTAACTAAGGGCATTACAATTGAATGTAACCAGCAATTTAGCCTTCAAAGTGTAACAAAGAACTTTGTATCATAACAAGCAAAATTATGTACAGAATTTGTGTATGGGTTTATAGCATGGTGTGAGTACTAAAAGCTGGCTGGAGAAAACAAATTAAAACATTATACTATAAATCTGGCCATTTTCTCTCAATTGCTATAGTATATCACACTGCTCAAACTGTGCTTGTTTTCAAATTATAAGACAGATTTTAGTTGTTGTTGGTGGTTTTTTTTTTTTTTTGGGGGGGGGGGGGAGGGGATTGGGAGGAGGAGGCAAGATCTGGGCCCCATTTTACAAAAAGTTGATATGATAGCAACTCTTGCTGAAATGGCAATTGTCATAGTAACGACAAGAATCCAGCTTCCTGATTGGCTGTTGCTATTGGAAGTTGCCATTCCAGCAAGAGTTGCCATCCTAAAATCTTTTATGAAATGGGGCCCAGGTATATCCTAACTTTCCATACCATGAAATCTGATGTGTTTACGTTACTCTAAAATGAAAAAGGACAAAACTGCTTGCATATACATGTACATAACACCAAGACATTGCCTGAACCCCTCCTCGATTTCCTGCCAGGAAGAATTGCCTTTCTATATTCTTGTGTGTCTATAATTTGAACATGAAGTAAACCAGTTTACTACAGAAAGCAGAGTTGCATTCTTCCTTGGCTCATTACATGTTTTGTCTCAGAATGACTTCACTCAAAGACTCTGATTCAACATTTTTTTTCATCATCAGAACGACGGGACGAAAGCGTTCGCCCTTCGTCCCATTCGCCCTCAGGAACCAGACGGGTTGTCGCCTCTCCTTTGCTACTCTAACAACCACTCCAAACAAGTGAGTGTGCTTTCTTTATTCCATTGCTCGATTTGATCGTCAAGAATATTACCACAAGCTGTGTTCTAGTGTCTGTGAATGGATTATATTGCACACCTGAAAGTGTTTAGAATAACCAGTAATTGATTGTTTGTGTCGAGCATAGAATTTCACCGCTTGTTTGTGTCAGCTGCTGAGCACTGAGGTAAGTTTAATCTCCATTGTTCAGTGCATTGCTCAAAAGCATTATGGATGCTGGTAGATTGACTACTGGGTATAGACAGAAGGATATATTACAAGCAGAGAACCAATGATACCAATCAAAGATTACAGAAATATCTACCTCATGCATTTATGCATACTATGAATATGGACTAGATGACAGAAATTTATTCCAGAACACTGTAAGAAAATTTTACGTGACATAATATATCCCTTTTTTGACATGACATACTCCTTACTGTCACATGCACAAACCATGATTTCAAATGTGAACACTGCAGGTCTGTGGTGACACATATCAATGTGCAAGTTAGAAATTGTCTCTATTTGATGATGTATACATGTGTTAAGCAATATATACTGTCATTACTGTTATAGTTGTTTCTTCTGTGTATTGTTTGCTCCATGTCATGGTGCTCAAAGGCCCAAATTCACAAAGTTTAGACCATGGATTATGCTAATTTTGTCCACAAAAATGTGCATGACAGATCGCTGCAATAACGCAAATAAGCATCCAATAATGAATGTGTGCTAAAACATGCACTTGAAAGGTATGCATATTTTGCTCATTTTAGTCCATGGCCTAAATATAAACAATAAATTTGATTTAAACCATCTTTGAGAAGTTACGATGTAGGCCAATGAGTTCATACACTATTATTATTGCTTACCTCTCTGAAATGTTGTTTCACATAAATTCTTTGCTCTCACCCCGTATGACAGGGTTCTGTCATCGCCGGAAGAGAAGTCCAAGTCAGAGAGGTCATTCAGCCAGTGGAAGGACGTGGCTCCTGGGGGAGAGATTCCCTTCATGTTTGAAGAGAAGGGCAAAGCAAGGCATCGGGTGAGTCCTTTGATTATTCCGTCTAGACCAATGAGGGTTGAGCAATATCTTGGGAGAGATATTTGGAGGTTCCATGACAGTTGCTTCTGACAGTATTGCTTCCATGAAATGTCTCCGTGCTCATTTTTAAAGCCAAACATAAAACTTACCCACAAACATAACCCGAGCCCTAATCCTAATCCTAACATCAAACTAAACCGAAAACCCTATCACAACCGTAAACCTTACCCAAAGTTTTGGGAGAAAATAAGACAAAAGCAATTGTTGCAGGAGCAAATTTTGTGTCATCATGAATGAATTGATGCTTAATGTATTTGATGTGATGAAAATGTGGAACTTGAGGTCTGTTTGAAAATAGCAAAATGACTATATTGCTTTGATACATGTGTACTTTTTCTTTTGTGTGACAGCATCTTGCCATTTTTTGGATGTATCTATTTTTTTTTAAGTAACTGTGTTTTGCTTTTATATATATATTTTTTTGCATAAGTGAAGGTAGGAGCATTAAATGAAAGTGACAGAGAATGTCTTTGTTCTTTTCTTTTCTTTCAAATTTCTGCCAGAACACCCATGAGCTGCGAGTGCACCAGTTGGTGGTGAAGGTGGATGGATGGGAGCAGCTTACACCGGTCTCTGTCGATAAAGTGGGCGTCTTCTTCAGGCTGGCTAAACCCCATCACAACCAGCTCTCCAGCATAGTGAGGGCCACAACTTGTTCCATTTTAAATTTTTAAAGTAAACTGTTTCCATGACAACCACATTTTTTTTTTCATATCCACAAGCACAATGAGTGTCACAACATGTTCTGTGGCCACAGTATAATTCAAATCTGTTGACTTGAATGTCATTATGAACAATCTACATGTATATGCTGCCAACATGAACACGAGAGAATGAAGCTGACTTTGCCAGTACAACTATTTTATGCAGTGAGGCACATTTCAATGAAAAAAAAAAAATGTTTGAAAAAAAAAGGACTTTTGGGGATCTCAAATGGATATTTTAGATAATTATTAACCAGGATATCCTATTACCGTTGAAAAATTGTTTTGTATGTTTTACAGATGCATCTATACCCCGCCCCTCCCCTCCCCCCCCCAAAAAAAAAACTTATCAAAATTAATGTTCATTGTATTCCTCTTAAAACGATTGTGTTATATGACTAAAAATGCTTGATGGTCATTATGCATTCCATAACTTCGTATTTTATGTTATTTTATTTTGTTTTAGTTTTCTGACCAGCAGCAAGCCAGAGTTATCTTCCACGTAACACTAGAGGGCAGTGCCCGTAAGCTGATCACCGTGCGGTCAGCTCTGACGGTCATCAGTCGGCTGAGCGTGCCAATCGAACTCAAGCTCATCAACCCTGAGTCTCCAACGGAAAGTAAGTCACAAAGATTTCCTTTTATTTGCTGTTGCTCTCTGTAGATTAGATAGTATGCTTGATCTGTTTTATTATGAACACCACGTGAAAAAGAAGGAACTAACTGTCGGAGTTGAATCTGCGTCACCTTCTGCTTTGTGGGCTAGAAAAAAAGAAATGTGATAATTGTTTGAAGATGGACTAAAAGGACAAATCTGAAGAAATATCTTTTATAATGGGTGCTCTCATTTCGCATTGGTCTTATGATTACAAACTAGCAGAAAATGGAAGTGCACATTTTTTTTTCTTTTTTGCCTGTTATATGTAACACAATTTCATTTTTATCTTCCATGGAGTTAAAAAATAAAAACACAAAATTTATCTTTTCAGGCCAAGCATTAAAAAAAAAAAATGCTCTTGCAAAAATTCTGCTTTTACGGTGTCTATCATTTGATAGCAGTGCAACAAAACTAATTCTCTGCATATTTATCATTTCCCTATCTTTTCTACCCAGACCCAGTCTCCATGAATCCACTGGAACCGAACGGCAAGCTCGCCATCCCCTTGCCCTATGCATTGTGGGATATCTACCTTCGCCCCAAGGGGTGGGCTGTATCATA
This sequence comes from Diadema antillarum, assembly GCF_040938485.1. NCBI lineage: Eukaryota > Metazoa > Echinodermata > Echinoidea > Diadematoida > Diadematidae > Diadema > Diadema antillarum. The sequence continues at coordinate 1,030,370 of NW_027270968.1, read as the reverse complement.
CTGCGACCGGCCCCTGAAGTGGCAAGCGGTTCAGAATCCCGGCGAAGCGATGAGTGTGCCCATGGAGTGCAGGGCAGACAGTGGCAATGCAGGAATCTTCAGGTTAGTGTCCCATTAAAATTCACATCAGCACTGAAGATCAGGGGATCTTTATTGCAGCAGTGGAAGAGATACAACCAATCTCGCTGAAAAAAAGAACAAACCAAACTGAACAAAATTAAACAATACAGATCCAATTGAAACTGAATCTCCTGAAAGTTTGTAACTTGGGGTGAATTTCAGTTTGCCTACAGATGAGAGCTTTGATGAATAAAATTGTGTCTATTGCAGGTTGATGAATATGACAGTTCATTTTAAGGTCTTTGTTTTCACAGTTCCTGATAAAAAGGTAGAGAAGAGTGGTCATTAACAGCAATGACCATTACAGTCGTTATCATAGGCATATCTACATGGTAATGATCAATTCAGAAGTACTTCTTCAGTTTTATTATCAAAGGACCTGGCATGAAGACATTAAGACTTGACTAAAAGGTAACTTCAGTTTTATGATAAGAATGTAAACAAATGCTTGAAGACATCAAGACTTGACCAGAATTTGTAACTTTGAGGGTGGTGAGTTGGCTCAGTCGGTATCCTGTCTTCCTCAGATCCAAGTGACCCAGGTTCAATACCAGAGTCTGGACTGAGCAATGTTGTGTGTAATCATACCGTCCCCTCTAGCAAGAGGCAAAACACTCTGTCCCTCGGTTAGGACATAAAATTGAGGTCCCGTGTGTTAGAGAGTCACGACTCATGCACGTAAAAGATCCTGCTTCATTTATTCATCACAAAGAGCTGGGTGTTTAACCCAGTGAAGTGGTCCCGCCTCACATCCAGCTGGACCCCATGAAAGACCAGCTTAGTTTAGTATAGGTGACTATGGGCTATCCAGCCATCCTGTTAGATGGAAAATGAACAAACAAACAAACTTAAGTTTTATGATAAAAATGTGAACATGGTGCATCTGGTCAATGAGCATTTGACAAAGCCAGGATTCCCTGGTGGTGTGGGTTCGAGGAGGGGGGAGGGGGGTCTCTGACACAGATAAGCAGGCCATGTGGAGTGGCACAGCAACTACTCTTGTCTTAAACTACCCATGGCTCTGGAAAGATAGCTTTTAGATTTGCTGATTTGCGGAGGATGCTGAGTAAGGCTTGGATGTTTGCAGTGTTCTGTGGAATAGTTGGCTACAAGGGGTTGGCAGAAGGATTCTGCTGTGATAGCATTTTTTTTTTGTGATGAAGATATTCTGTGATAGTGATGCTGTAGCAAAGAAGAAATATGTAACAAATTCAACTAATAATTTCCACACAGCAAACATACATGAACAGTTTCAAAATGGATTCAGTATTTTGCTAGTTTCCATCATAAGTTTAAAATGGCCCTCTAAAAATCTTTTAAGCAATAACTGGTTTGAACTGCACTGAAAGGAGCTCATCAAGAAATAACATCCCCTCCAATCCCCTCCTCTCCCCACTCTTCATAACTCACAGGTTCTGCCTCTGCGTCAAACATGAGGCATTCCCAACCAAGCACACGCCAGGCCGACGCCCCTCGGCCAAGAAGGCCGAGACCCCCCAGCCCGGCCACACCCTGATCGTCTTACCCCCCATGGTGTTGACCAACCTCCTCCCTGTGGAGCTGAACTACCTGGTGGTCAAGTCCAAGGTCCAGGGGTGCATCCGGCCAGGCATGGATGAGCCCATCTACACGGTCAGTAATCCTGAGATCTAGTCCAGTGACAATTGTATACTGTACGAGCTGAAATTTTCGTGGTGTTTTTATTTTCACGAATCACCTTTGAAGCGCGAAAATAATAACGCGTAAATAAGTAAGTTCAGTTAGACCCTCGCAACCGCGAAATTACCAACACTCGAAAATGTCCTCCAAGTAGCAATCCGCGAAAATTTCAGCTCGTACAGTATATTGATATTGACTGCCCGGGTAGTCGTGGCAGGTCAACTATTTCAATTCTTTCCCATACTGTCCTGCAGTCAATATTTGTGAATGATGATTAAAGGGAGAAACATTATTAAAATATTCTCTGCCATTTCTTTGTAATTCATGGTGAGGTAATCCTCAACATAAGAAAATTTTCATGCTAAACCTAAACCACTGAACTGGTACTTTTTGGAGGCTTTAAAACTGTAAAGTTTTTGTAAGTTGACAGAGTGGTCTTCTATAATTTCTCAGATTGTTCAGTTTTGCTCACTAAATTCATCCATGCAGACTGATCTGGACCTGGCCCAGGACATTAAGTTCTTCACAGAGTCTTTCAGGGAGTGCTCCGTCCCCCTCTCCATCCCAGCGAAGCACACCAGGGGCGGGTGTGGCTACGTGGAGCTGAGAGACGGCCACCAGAAGAGGAGGAAGCTCAATCTCTTTGTCAGGGTGGAGTGCATGGCTGGCAGGTCGCTGAAGGTGAGTGTGCCCCAGGAGGAGGACGAGGAGGAGATGGGAGAAAGAATGGTGATGGTGGTAGTGGTGGGGGTTACCATGGTGATAGGTTTCATTGATGTTGACTAAACTGATGACCTGTTGTAAATTACAGTGACCATGGTAGTCATGAAAGGGATTGTCACAACATGGTCAGTTATACTATTAGGTTTTATGGGAGGATGACAGTTTGTACAAATGTATTAGTGTGTCAGGGGACTGCTATGGTAGCAAATATTTTGATAAGGAGAATGATCATGATGACGATGATGATGATGATGATGACAATGATGATGACGATGATGATGATGATGACAATGATGATGACGATGATGATGATGAAGAGAATGATAAAGATGAGGATGCTGATGAAGATGATTAAGTTGGAATTAATTGTGATGTAAGAGGAAGAGGAGATGGTAGAAAGAATGGTATTACAGGTGATTGTGGTGTTGGTTGCCATGGTGATAGGTTTCAGTGATGTTGACAAGGCCTAAATTAGTGAGTGCAGTGACCATTTGAGTAATGAAAGGGATATTGTCACAACAGGGTCAGTTATGCTTAAAGGAACGATGAAGATTTGTATTGATGTGGGAGGGGGACTGCTGTTACGGTAGTAGCAAAGATTTTGATGATGAAGTTGGAACTAAGAGTTATGTTAGGTACATATTCCACTCTAACACTTGCATTAATAGAGCATTTTGGTATAAACATAGAGGAGGTATGCAAATGTAGAATGCAGCTAACCCATGACTCTTTAGGTAAATGACAGATACCAGTAACCTGATTAATTTGAACCTGAACATTTTGTGATGAAAGCATGTGTTGACTAGCAGGAAATTAAACAAGAAATGACTCTGATGAATATTTTCCCATCTGCCCCCATCAGCTTTCCGTGTCGGCTCCCTACTGGCTCATCAACAAGTCTGGCCTCCCTCTCATCTTTCGGGAGGAGCACGCAGACCACGAGGCTGCGGGCCAGTTTGAGGAGCACGAGAGAGCGAGGAGCGTGGCGCCCCTCATGTTCTCTTATCAGGAACCCCAGGGAGGAGAACACATGTAAGATGAAGGATGCTCTAGGATGACTTAACCCTGTGTGTGCCAGGGTCTTGGGACAGTGTGTATAAAGCTATGGGAATTTCTGTGCCCACTGGCACTCAAAGCACACCAAGGGTTAATGAGAAACTTCACTCTATATCAACTCCGATTAATGAAGAAGAGGGGAGTATAGACACAACAATATAAGAGATATTGAAAAGTTTTATGAAGTTGATGATAAAAACCGAAGCAGCAGTTTAAGTTTAAAGGTCTAGAACCAGTGACAGCACTTGCTCTCACATATTCAGATACAATGAATGAGGTGACAGTGTCATTGGCAATGAAAGTCTTTCATTGATGTGAACATACCGTAGGTATGAGACAATAAAATAGTTCCATGGCATTTGCTGTTGCAACAATTGCTCTCATGAAATATATGCATGCCGAGTCAAATATAAATTCTACTCACAAACATAACCCTAGCCCAAAGGGCTTGGAGAAAATAAGATCAGAGCAATTGTCGCAGGAGCAAATGTTGTGTCACCGATAAAACATATCTTGTGATTATGAAGTAGTATGTGAGTTAAAGAATATATATTTTCATGCAATGTTAGTGGATTTATCAAAAGTATATTTGCCCCTTGTGAGCTGATGTCTTGTATTAATGAAGTGATTTCAATGTGCATGTACCTTTGAGTAATTCAGTTACATTTTGTACTAGAAAATTGACATTGTTAATATGGAACTATGCTGATCCAGAGTGAAGTCATACATGCAGGCTTCTCAGTTTACAGTGCTACAGTCACTTTGTTGATGTTCAATGCAAAAAAAAAAAAGAAGAAGAAGAAAAGGATGCATGTTCATGGCAGAAATTCATTAATATAGCATTTTTTTTAAAGGTTGGTTTAATAAAAAAAAAAGCTTTTGCTTCACTCTGAAAGATCTCAGTGAATGATAGTAATAGTGACAGTCAATAGTCTGTGAAAAGAAAATGAAGAGATTTGATGTTTGATCCTTATCTACCTGCCTTTCTATAGGTGCTTGATGCGTTTGGGCCGAAGCATCATCGGTCTAGAAGGAACGCCGTACTGGTGCCACCGCATGTCACTAGAGGGCGGCTCAGGGGTGAGATCGCTCAGGATCTACCAAGACGGAGGCCGCCCCCACATGTGAGTCCTTTGACCCCTCCCCCCCCCCCCCCCTTTCCATTCTTCCGCATGTTTGCCTGTACGTACCTCAATCCAAGCTTGGCTGGAAAGTGTACTTTAAAACTAGAAATTTTCGCATGCATGAAACTTGAGTGAATTTTGCAAGGAGCAAGGATGTGCGAAGGTAAAATGCACACAAAACGTTTGTCTACCCAAAGCAGTGAGTGCCCTTTGTAATTTGTTAAGGTTTCATGCTGTGAATATTTCTGGTTTTACTGTAGTCACTTTCAGGATGTGGTGGAGTTGTCAATCTATTGAGGAAAGATTCAGTCTACTTTAAAGGGATGGTATAGTATTGGCGGAGATGAGGATTGGGCATATAGCTTTTTGCGAGATACCAAGAAACCACTTATGAAATAATGCAGAGCGTATCATTCTAAAAGAGGAATTCAAAGTTTATTAGATGAAAATTGGTTTTGGAATGGCTGAAACATCCAAAAACAAAGTAAAACAAAGCAATCTTAATAAAAGGTGGGTCCCCCCCTTTTATAAGTATTCCTCTGTTTTGGATATCTCTGCCATTTTAAAACAAATTTTCATCAAATAAACACTGAATCCCTTTTAGAATTACATGCTCTTTCATATTTCATAAGAGGTTTCTCAATGTCTCACCAAAAATGTTAGCAACCTGAAGTTACGTGTAGGTCTCAACCAAAACTATACAATCCCTCTAGCGGGCTGCTGAGTTATGGTTATCCCCAGTGGAACTTGAAAGGTGCTAAAGACAACAAGCCAGTTTTAATTTCGCCTGTAACCCGGTGGAGGTACCAGTAATTCTCAGTTAACGATTAAAGTAGCCATCTATGTAGTACCACTGGAAGAATCCTCAGGGTTTGTACAACTCTAACATCATAAGATTTCATAATTTATATTCCTTGAAACAAGAGTTATCATAGAATATCATCAATATCCCTTTCCTTGTGAAATCATGAAACCCACATTTAGGGCCTGCCTGATATTTGTAGGCTGTGGACTTCTGTCTTCCCAGTTCTCAACTTTGCTACATGTATGATCCCATTGGGCTATTTATGCTTGATTCATAGCTGGTTGTATGTAAAGCATTCACTCCTCCACATTCTTGCCGTCAATGCTGAGGAAACTGAGCATATGATTGATACTCTTCTGGTGATCTCTGTTAGAAACATACTAGGTATGATGTATTTTGCAATGACAGTTCCAATTATTAAGCTGCAACATCTTCTCAAAGGGCCAGTGAGGCTACTGCCTTAAAAAAATGCAACTGATCTGTGTAATACTATATCATCATGACAATATTCATGTATTACTGTAAAAGTGGATATTTTCGCGTGACTAATTTTTCGCGCTTGGCCAGGTCAGAAGAGTTTCGCGCGTTTTTAATTCCGCGGAATCAAGACATCACGCACAGGAACATATGGCAAGCAAAAATATTCGCGTGCTTTTATTTTCGCGCTAGTTTCTGGTTGTGCGAAATGCGCGAAAATTTCAACACCGCGAAAATTTCCACTTTTACAGTATGCTGTTTTACTTAATCATGCCCAAGGGTTGTGCTGCTGGTGATGAGATGTACTAACCCATCATGTCATTTCTCACAATGATAACGAGCAGCTTGAATCGCGTCGTCATGACAACTCCTCCTGGACCTCATCTGATGCCTTCTTGGCCACCATACAAGATGGTCCCTCTTGATTGACTGCTTGCATCACATCAACACAGTCTGCACTTCACCTTCACTTAAATGCCTCCTTATAATTTCACAGAACTTCAGTTTGAATGTCATGTTTGTTGATGTCTTTGCCAATAACAACTTTTTTATTAGATGAAACTTTGTTCATATCAAAATTGCAACAACTTCTGACATTCATCTGCACATGCAAAAATTTGTGGCATTCATCTGCACAAAGTTCTTCCAGCAATTTAACTCCATTGTACATTGTACCAGTCTAAACATAACCTATAATGAGTTAGAATTTAGGTACTTGGGTATAGTGTTCTCTTCAAAGGGAACATTGTCCAAAGAGGCCAGCACGATGAGAGTTAGTATGGCAAAGAATACAAAGAGGGAGAAAGCTATCACTCAAAATGTAAAACCTTCCTCTGTTGAAGAGATAATGGGTAAGTGTAGATGCTTTTATGGAGTGTGCCTTTTTGTGCATTTCAAGCTTTGGCAGCTAAGAAGACAGATATGCAGAATTCTGCATCCAAATCATGATGTACTGTAGGAAGGAGAAACAGGCAACACATGATCATGATACATGAGATAGCAGTGCGTTCAAGTCATCAGTAAGGGCGAAAGAAATTTTAGGACAGGAAAGCAGTCATGTGTAATGTACTCTTAGATTTTACCAGTGAAGTCTTTGTAGTGTCTTGATATTTCTGATGAGTCGATAGAAAGAAGCAATATATCTCCAAAGGCTCCGTCATGCAAAGAAAATGGTCATTTGCAGAGTAGCTATCGCTAACTGTAGTTTAGCAGAAGTAATTATCACATTATGACATAATATGATTCTATAGCCCACAATGTCTTTTATGTTAGATTTAAGACTATCTGTGTGATCTTTAAGATTATGTAACTTCATGAGAATAAAAGAATGTACGCAGTGCATAGCATTTGCAGTAAACTCGGTATTCATAGACATTTTATGATCAGCTTTTGTCATCGCGGGCTCTTTGGATGGCTGATATCTTTCACTTTTGCAGGTCAGTGATGTACATACACTTTTGATGTAATGTTTCTTTTGATCCCAAGTATAACACTTCATACACTGCTTAAAAGTCATTGTTACTAACATTGGTGGTGTTTTGGGTTGTCTGCTTTCTGCGTAAGTCTGCAGCAAATCTTTTTTTCCAAAATGAATACCAATAATTTTTCACTTTTTACATTTTAGCTAAAAGAAAATTAATCAACCGTAGGTACTGAATGTGTCTATGATTTACCTTAAACCAGTAATGTTGTCGATATTTATGTAATCATGGAAATTTTGTTAGCTCTCAGTAAATTCACCATAGATTTTAACAAAGATGACACATAATAGGTTTTAATTCTTTGTGTTGGCTTCTGTTTCTGTGTGTAGGATTTGGTGTTCATACTAATACCCTATTTGTCCCTTTTTCTTTTGCAGGAAGTGACCAAGATTAACATGATTTCTCCTCCCTCAATCTCTCCCAACCCCCCTCAGGATGAATGCCGTAGACTTCACTGAGCCCGGACTCAGTGATATCAATATTTTTCATTCATGTCCCTTCAGCGTGTACCACATCGGGATCGACGTGCGGCCCGGCAGAGGGCGCTACCACGAGACCAAGATCGTGACGTTCGTGCCCCGCTTCCAGCTGGAGAACCGCTCCTCTCATCACCTGGCGTTCGCACAGCGACATCTCGTCACCAGCATGGTGAGCTCATGATTTCTTACATTCATCTCTACCTAATACTGCATCTTGTTGTTTTTAGCTTACCCTAGCTAAGTGCTCAAGTGATTTTATTGCAGTCATTCATTGTCCAGCGTCCATTGTGCGTTGTGTGTAAACCCCACGACTTGTTTTCACCTTTTCATATTTTTCTTGAAAACATTTTCATATTTGTTACCAAACAGGCATTATCAGTCAGGTGACAAGATTTATATATACTGCAAAACACTATATTTTTGCAGCATTGAATTTTCACAAGTTCCCCTATGACATACAATGCATAAAGTGTAGACAAGAACTTTGCATGCATTTTAATTTTGCGAATCTTGGCTTTCGCAAAATTAAAATGCACGCGAACATTCCTTGTTTACAGTATACGCATTCAAGTGGACACTGTATCCCCACCCCTTGGGGCCGCAAGTTTTCTATGTTCGTAAATGATTGCCTCCAAGAATGGGTGGAAGGTGAACTTGCAATACTCCAGTGAGTGTGAGACCCCTTGGTTTCCCTCGTTTAGAATTAGTGAATTCTCCGACCAAGTTGTTTTTGGCTGTTGCGATCATTCATTGTGTGTTTTGCATCATGTGTAAACTTTTTACATGTTCATCTTCTTGAAAACTCCATAGCAGATTTTCACTAAACTTTGCAGGTAGCATCCTTAGGGAAATAGGATCTCAATTTGTCCAAATAGGCCCAATTCTTGAAAACACATAGTCAGATTTTCACCAACCTTGACCAGTGTTATAACCTGATGGTCATATATATATATATATCGTTGGTGGGGTGACAAAACCTCGTATCTCAAAAATGTCAAATGTTCAGGAGAGCTACATTGTAAAAAAACATGGCTGCCATAACATGTAAGTCAATGGAAACAGCCAACTTTTATTTTTCATTTGTGACCTTTTTTTGCAGATGGGCATACAAGGATTGGGAATTACATAGTAATGGATCCTAGCTTCAATATATGAAGAAAACTCATTTCCACCAAATATTGAGATACGAGGTTTTGTCACCCCACCAACGATATATATATATATATATATATATATATATATATATATATATATATATATATATACACACACATATACACATACTGTAGGAAGAAGATATTTAAAAGAAGATTGCATGATTATACTATAAGTCCATAGTTGTTTTTTTTTAACCCCATCCTGAGGCACATGTACATAGAGGTGTTTTATCATGTGCTTCTCGTCATGTCAAATAAAATAAAAAAATCACCAGCAGTAATATATTTCACACACACACACACACACACACATGCACACATGCACACATGCACATAGACACACATCAAATCTCTCCCTATGCAAAATGATCACAGAGTTGAGTCTAAATTTGATCAAGGCATTTGTGTGTGTGTGTGTGTGTGTGTGTGTGTGTGTGTGTGTGTGTGTGTGTGTACGAAAGATGATTTTGACTGAGTTCATAATCATGTAAGATTTCAGGCCAGTTTGTAGTATAGCTGATGCAGCCATTTATTTGAACATACATTGTATGGATACATATGGGAGCATATGGGAACAGATGGATATCATACACTTTCTGTTTTCCACATTTTGGAGACATCTTTCATTAACATGCAGAAGACTTTTGATTTCCAGCAAAAACAACAACAACAGCAACAACAACAACAACAACAAGAATACCATAAAATAGAATGCTTAATACTTGACATACTAACAGTGTGCACCAACTTTCCTAATACTGTATCAATATCTTTGCTATACATATTGCCACTTTACAGTAGTTCCAGTCTTCATAAAACTAAGGTTGTGCTTCATAGCACATACATCTATTCTATATATCACTATAATATTGTGCTCATTTTTTTAAGTGACATAGTGCTTGCTCCTACACATTCTGGTTTATACAGTTTTGGGTTTCTACATGTAGTCTACACTTTATTTCTAAATATTCGTCTTTACAACTTTCACTGCACTTTTCTTCTATTTGGGTAATTCCGTGAAGTTGGGGCACAAAGTGTTACATTTTAGCATAACTCAATACTAATTATGCTATACATATATTCTTTATAGGCTTTACATTTGTATTGAGACCATACATTTTCCTGGAAATTTTGTGCCATTCAGACTCAATTTTGATGAAGTTATTTTTAAAAAATGTAACGGTGTCCTGTAGCATCGTGACGTGTCCATGTAGCATCGTGATAGTTAAAATCTGGTCCTAATAGACAAATTAATGCAATTAGCTTGACCAAAATTTGATATAATATGCATAATTACTATATTAGTCAGATAGCTAAATATCTTAACTCTATTTTCTACAGTTTTACTTTTACAAGAAAATTACACAATGTGTCACTATGCTACACGGTGTCCACCAAATGTAACAAAAAAGGACACCGCGTAGCATCGTGATACATTTTGTAATTTTCTTTTAAAATGAAAACTGTGTACAGGAAATTTGAGATATTTAGCTATCTGACTAATCTAGTGAATATGCATATTGCATCAAATTTTGGTCAAGCTAATTGCCATAATTTGTCTCTTAGGACCAAATGTTAAAATTTCACGATGCTACATGGACACGTCACGATGCTACAGGACACCGTTACATATTGTTTAATAACTTCATCAAAATTGAGTCTGAATGGCACAAAATTTCCAGGAAAATGTGTGGCCTCAATGCAAATGTAAAGCCTACAAACAATAAATGTATAGCATAATTAATATTGAGTTATGCTGAAATGTATTTTTCAAATATCACGATGCTACATGGACACTGCCCCAACTTCATGGAATTACCCATTTGCACAACAATTCTTTGTCAGGCTGTGACAGCTTTTCCTCCAAGTTCATTCTTTGCGTATTGTACACTATTACATTTCTTACGATCAATACCTTTGAGTGAGTTACCGACATTTCATTTTTCCAAGTTCCCACTTTTCAGAATACTTGTTAACATTATCTACCTGCTCCTCTAATAATACTAGAGAATAATGCATGTACTTATAATTTAACTTCAAAAATCTTTTTACACAATGCTTTAGTTTATGTCACCATGGAAGTTTGTCTTTTTGGTAGTTTTGGTTTGTTTACCTGCCAGAAACTGTCAAAAACTTGTGAATGGACTTTATCGAAATGTACAGTGTACAAGAAGTGTTTAAAGTGGAAGCAAGACATAACATGGCGTGCCAAAAGCGTTTTTCCTTTAACCTTATCTCCTTGTGGTCACATGACCTTCACGTTGGTGTGGCCTGTTAGTCGGGAAGATAGATATCTTCTACAGGGGGCAAGCCCACAGCAGGTTGGCCTGCTTCTAATTGCCTGTCTGCTACAACAGGCTGGTCTGCTACAACAGGCTGCTCTGCTACAACAGGCTGGTCTGCTACAACAGGCTGCTCTGCTACAACAGGCTGCTCTGCTACAACAGGCTGGTCTGCTGCAGTAGGCAGGTCTGCTGCAGCAGGCAGGTCCGTTGAAGAGCGCTCTACCTGCACTCCTAAAGGTAGAGTTACATCACCCTTCCCAGTCCAGCCTTCTGCGCTGACACCAATGCCCTCCATCCATAATCTGCATTACAAAACATACGATAAAGAGTCTTGGAGTGAGGTTTCGTCACTAACTCTCCTGAATTCATTTTAAGCTGTATTGTGAAAATATACAGCAGTACTATATTAAAATGTCACCTTTTTTGTTAGTACATGCATCAATGTAAACTGCCAGTGGGATATACAGCCATCATCTTGTAATTGGGCCGTGGATATATGGAAGCAGCGTTACGTACATGTTTAATGGGACAGTATTACCGTAATATTTTTGAAGCATCCCCCCCACCACATAGATAGTAGATTACATTTTTTATAATGTGTGGGGGCATAATGGCCCTGTATATACATATGTGCGTGTAAGTACATGTAGGTGAGTGCCTGCCTAGTATGTTATCATGTCATACAGGTACATATGTGACAAGCCCAATTCACTAAAGTGGGAGTGTTTGCACGACTGGCAGAAGGAGTGGTGTATTTGAGGCTTTAGTACGTACATTAAGCACAACTACAATTGGCAAAATAAGGTAGCCTTTGCCCGAACGGCGACTTTGTCGCCACAGAATCCAGTTGGCAAAGGGTCTGAAAACCAGACTATACCAAATTACGTTTGTTTACAAGCAGAGCGCCACTACTACAAAATATTGAAGGGTTTGAATGAAAAGCCCGGGCCGAGCCCTGCAAAGTAAATGGACAAAACTGCGGGGTTTGGCCCCGCAATTGAGGCTGGGCTCGGCCGCAGCTCGGCCCCTGCTCGTTCCAGCCCAAAAACGTGGTCTTAGTTCCTCCTAATTTGTATATGAAGAAGTTCTTGTTACAAGATTATTATTTAACAATTTCACAGCAAAACTGAAATGAAATTTTTTTTCGATCTGTGCATGCAGGATGGTAGTCTTGAGCTTGTACATATATGTGATGTTCAAGTGTAAGCCCATGTGTTAGCAAATGTTACCCACTACCACAAAAGGATCCAAAAGTTGGGGGATGTCAATTTTTTGAAAATGACATGACATTATTCCCTCACTCTTCTGCGTTAATTTCATGTATAACACGACTCAGTAAAGTACTTTGATGCTGAGGTATCAATGATTTAATGAGAGCAGGTTGAGCGATCTAGGAAATCAGAATTTCGAGAAAATCACCTTCAAAGTTTTCCTTTTGACACAATCATTATCAAGGGGAGGTAAGACAGTTTTTTTCCCTCTAGACAATAGAAGGTATGGTTTTAGCAACATCTGCGATGTTCACTCAAGTTTAGCGCCAGTGGTCTATGCATGACCAGTCAGTAACCAGGATGCCACGCACTGACCAATAAGATCACTCCCTCATTGCTAGGGGCAGAGTCTATCTGCGGCACTAAATCCAAATCTTTGGACACGTTCTGTTCCATTGAAAGTCAGAAAATCATGGCTCAGAAAAACACCAATTTCTTGCCTTTCCTTTGATTATTTGCCTTCGAAATTTCAGTGGATGATAGACGAAACATCAGACTACAAAATTATGTAAAAAAAAAAAATCAATGATTTCAACCGATTTGATAATCTAACTTCAAACTCGATTTCCTCAGCTTAGCCATCAGCGACTTTCAGATCCTTTTGTTGTGGCAGGTCACAAATGATATGCCTGTTTTTTCTCCATGATGTGTCTGTGTATCATACGTATTGTAGCTTGCCCAGTGTGAATACTGTCTCGACAATGCCAACCCCTCCCCTAGTCCTGACTGCTGTACAGTTGTAATTTAATGTCCAGTATTGCTGCCAATCTTGCCTCATCTCAAGCGCACAAATGTAGAAACCCTGGTAATCAAACTGTATTATGATGACCTCTTCTCAATGGTCACTTCCACACTTAATGCCTTATTATAGAATGGGCAGTGAGAATCCTGCCATCTCATTGGTTGAGAGCTATGTATTGATTATGTACTGGCCGCACGCCGAGCCACAGTGGTAAACATGTTATCGTGCACTTGTAATGTAGCAAGAGTACATTTTGTACGTGCACAAATGTTCGCGCACTAAGCAAGCATTTGCACACTCAGTACGAGATGCCTATTGGCTAAAAAATCATGCATCCAGTAATAACTGGATGTATTGAAAAAAAAATCATGCATCCAGTAAATACTGGATGCATGATTTTCAGGGCTCTCGTCTGTGACAAGCCAAAAGGAAATGCATCTAGTAGATTTGTCATTGGGTAACATGATAGAAAAAAAGGAGTTTTTGGTAAAATCACCCATTCTAAACACAGATGACGCACATGTCTTTTCGTGCGTCAGTCAGAATATAGTGTGCATGCGGTAACTGTGGAATTTAGCCCAAACTTGCCTCGTGGGTTAAAGGACAAGTTCACCTTCATAGACATGTGGGTTGAGTGAATGCAGCTATATTAGTATAAAACACATCACTGAAAATTTGAGGGGAAACCGCACAATCCGTTCAAAAGTTATGAATTTTTGAAGTTTCTGCTCAGTTATGACTGGATGAGAAGAGACTACTACAGAGCTCTTGTGATGTCACATGTGTACAATGATATAAAGAAAGAATAAAGAAAATTCAACTTATTTTCATTTTTCCCCATAACAAAAGAATACTTGACTTCTCTCTTTCAGAAGCTAGGGGGAATAACATTATCCTTAACATACGTCAGTAACAAGTCGAAGAAATATGCACTTTATTCAAAGAGCAATGTTTTATGAAATTCTCTTTTTATTTTCCTTTTTATCATTGTACGCATGTGGCATCATACACTGTAGTAGTCTTCTCATCCCGCAGTGACTGCGCAGATACTTAAAAAATTAATAACTTTTGAACAGATAGTCCGATTTTCCTCAAACTTTCACTGATGTGTTCTGCTAATATTGCTGCATTCTCTCAATCCTTTATGTATATGAAGGTGGACTTGTCTTTTAAGCATTCCATAATTCCCTTATGCACACAGTTCTGACTGCCGCACTCAGACCTGTGCATCATGTGTATAATATAGTTGGCAACAAGCATACCGAAGTAGATGTTACATTCTTACCGTGGTTCGTCTTCTACTCTCTGGTGTCCAGCGCATATATGCCTGAGGATGTCTTTACTATTGAGAGATGCGCCGCTCCCCATCTAGAGTGTGTATCATAAACAGTGATTAGAAAGAGAGAGAGTTGTGTGGTTATTAACATGATAATACTAGTCTTTTCTTTTCTTGTGAATATCAGAGCACAATGTGCATTTGATAGCCATCTTAACATAGTGAAGACATGCGAACAATCCATTTCTTCCGTTTCATTTTATTTTATCTATTTATTTATTTATGTTTTTTTTTTTTGCTGTCTTAGTATTACAAGCAGATTGAAAACTGATGCTTGGATTGGCAACAATCGTTCTCAGGGTTTGTGTAGAGAAGAATGCAGAAACTAGAACAGTCTTATCTAAACCCCTCCCCTATCAAAAGAACAAGAGTTTGACACTGATGAAAATTGCATTAATACAATAAATGAAAGATAGTCCATTGAATTTGTTTTTCTCAAACATTTTCCTTTTGCCAGTGTATTGCTTTACCTATCTATTCTAAGCAAAGTTTTGCTCATTGACCGTATTGCATAGAATCCAAAATAACTTTCCAGCAATTTGGCATGCATGCAGCCAACTGATGTATGACTGTGCAAACTTCTGTGCATTCAAACCTGTCTTAGTGACCACCTGTCTTTAGCGGCCACCTGCTTATAGCGCTCCCTGAAAAATCCCCCGCACGGGGGGATGGATTCCGCCCTCGCGACGAGGCCTTGTCGCGTTACAGATTTATAGTGCGAAACGTCAAGGGGGGGGGGGATTCCGCCCCCCCCCCCCCCCCAGCCCTTTTAGGGTTAATCTGCACATTAATTGAATATGAGACCATTCTGTAGCAAACAATTTTCACACAACGGTAGATATATAATGTACTCTTGAATGAATCCCACAAGCATTGGAACAATCATCCCTCAGCATTCCCACTGATTCCCAGTGATCGGTTTCGTTTTATTGCACACGAATGCAAACGCAAACATGCATTGTTTTATACAACTCCCTCCCTCCTCCCCATACTTAGCTGCTCCCTCAATAAACCAATAAGCCAATGAATAGATAATGAAATTGCAATATAACCTTGAAACTCACGCTTGAGGAAAGGAGAACAGTGTAGAACCAGAAATACAATATGTCGATATTTGACTAGTGCAGGCCAGTAGAGCATTATGCCTTGCATCAAGTTATGCCTTGCAACACGCGCAGTGTGTTGTTTCACGAATTCCCGTTCAATGTACGTAGATATGCAGTTACACTGTATTTGTGCGTGTGCGACACACCCATAGTCATTTACGTCAGATGACGTCAATGCAAATGCACGGAATGTAGCATACCAAATTTGGTAATACTGGCACTGCGGAAAACGACGTGGCACGATGCACTCTGTCGTGCGAAAAAGCGATCATTTATGTTGTTGACGGATATACATGGAGTCTCAATGTGTGTGTGTACCTATAATTAAATGTGCATGGTAAAGCTACGTGTATATATGGCATGATGACTGAGGCATGCAATGGTGAAAAAAAGAATGAGCTATATACTGTATGAGCCTAATATGGCTGTCAATGTATTGATCACATCAGCTGTTCAATATCCAAAATTGCTCGATAAATAATGCATGACTGAACAGCGGCAGTGTGCCATGGTACTTTTACCTGCATGCCACGTGATGAGCAATCAACTAAATTAAATAGCTATGATTTTTTTTAGGTGTTTTATACTGCATGTACAAGGGCACTCTGTGGTTTTGTCGGCTGGTCGGTTAATTGCACAGTCTTGTGGCTCAAAGTACTCCTGCAGTTTTGAACAATTAACCTAAATTTTTGCACATGTTGTTGATGATGATGATGATGATGATCCACAGCATTTGTATGGCGCCATATATCTGTCATAGAAACATTCAAAGGCGCAGACTCCTCCAAGACAGTTAGCAATTAAATGTCTGGTGAAAAATGTGAGTCTTGAGTGAGGCTTTGAAGTGATCCAGTTTGTCAGTTTCACGGAGGAAAGATGGGAGGGAGTTCCACTATAGGCGAGGAGCAATAGAGGAATTCACCCGGTCTCCGTATCCCTTGAGATGTGTGATGGGCACCTGGAGAGTAAGGCCAGATGAACGAAGGCCAGGGCGAGGCTGCCGTCGCTCAATTAGGGAAGACAGGTATCCTATTTGACAGTTGCTATTTTATGTACAGGCTTTTAGGTGTGCAAGACTTTTTTTATACACCCACCCACACATAGTGTGTATGGGGGTATAGGAATCACTCTCAGGTCTGGTGGCCAGGCAGTCGGTGTTGATCGGGCTGGTGGTCAGTCCATTGCAAAATCTTTTGGATCAAACTCCTCTCTCCTTTTTGGAGCGATCAACCCCAAATTTGGCATGTATGACTGCTAAAAGGTAGATGTGCAGGGAATAATTTTCAAACTCAAATTTGATTAGCAATGTCAGCTGATGAAATATATCTTCAATGATATCCTGTACACTTCTATGTAAGAAAACTGCTACACAAAAGTTAGTTTGTATAGCAGTGGTGTAAAAATGCATAGCAAATTGCGATGCGATACCAGGAAAATTATTCCCTGATGTGCAAGACATTTTTTTCGTGAGTATTGCATAATGCATTGCCATTGCAACGACAAACTATGATAAAAATTTGTGGATCGAACTACTCTCTTATATTTTGAGCAATTAACTCCAAATTTGGCATGTCATGAGTGACTGCTAGATGTATCAAAGGTAGATGTGCAAGACACCTTTTTCGTTATTATTGCATAATGCATTGCCATTGCAACGACAAACTTTGATAACAATTTGTGGATCGAACTACTCTCTTATTTTTTGAGCAATTCACGCCAAATTTGGCTTCTGTGACCGCTATAAAAAGAAGATGTACAAGACACCTTATTTGTTAGTATTGCTTAATGAATTTCCTATGGCAATGGCAAATTTTTAAACAAATCTTGCCAAATGTTGTGAATCAAACTACTCTCTCAGTTTTATGGCAATTCAGTTGAAATTTGGGATATAGGATCAATGTACAGTAGTTGTGCTAGATGCCTTTTTTGTGTGTGTGAATAAATCTGTTGCCAGGGCAACAACAGTTTTTTTAAATACCAATTAATCAGAAATATGAGGATTGACCTTACTCCCTGAGTTTTTGAGTATTTGACTTGA
Organism: Diadema antillarum; assembly: GCF_040938485.1. Lineage (NCBI taxonomy): Eukaryota > Metazoa > Echinodermata > Echinoidea > Diadematoida > Diadematidae > Diadema > Diadema antillarum. The sequence continues at coordinate 1,012,511 of NW_027270968.1, read as the reverse complement.
ATTTTGGCACATGTGACCACTACAGTATGTACATGTAGATGTGCAGGACATGACTTCTGTTGATGTTGAATGATACGTTGCCATGGTAACAGCATTTTTTCACTGAAAAGCATACTGAAATATTATGGATTCAGCTAACTCCCTCAGTCTTTGAGCTTTTAGCTTGAAATTTGTCACCGGTATGGTACATAGATGTGCAAACTTAATCTTTTGTTATTTTTGACCAGTGCATTGCCATGGTAACAGTTTATTTTGAATGAAAAATCATTCAAAAATTTTGCAAACTCCCTGAGTCTTTGGGCATTTAGCTTAAAATTTAGCACATGTGACTGCTCTTTGTACATACACGTACAAATGTATTCTTCCGTCATTTTTTTAACAATGTGTTGCAATGGTAACAGCATATTTTCAATGAAAAATCATACAAAATACAGTTGATTTAGCTAACTCCCTGAGTCTTTGAGCATTTGACTTGAAATTTGGCACATGTGATGGCTTATGATATAGTAGTTGAGGAAAGTTCATTTTTTGTTAATGTCAAACATTGTGTTGCCATCTTAAAAGCATTTTTTAATGAAAATCATAGAAATTGCCAATTTATTTATCTTATTCAGGTTTTGAGCACTTGACTTTTATGGCACATGTGACTATCAGTGAGCATACATATGAATATACATTTATTCAATGTTGAACAGTACATTGCCATAACTCCCATAGTGTTAATAGGTGGTGGTACTAATCACATTGAGTGATAGTTCTAGTTTCATCAGTATCAAGTGATGGGTTTCCATCCTGGTAATGGCAAATTTTAATAAAAACACTTACCATGTGATGCTGTGGAAAAACTACTCTCAGTTATTTAGCATTTCAGTAGGATTTTGGGATGTATGATTGCTATATGATTGTCATATGTAATTATGCAAGACACCTTCATGTGTGTGTCAAGAAATGAGTTACTGCAACAACATCATTTTTATACAGATAATTATAACTTTGTGGATTGAAAGTGACACCTCTCAAACTACTTCCCACTTTTCAGGCAATTTATACAAAATTTGGCACACATTTTATGCTGCATGTAAAGTTGTAAAAGACACATTATTCAACATCAGCGGAAGTTTGTTTTCATGGTAACAGCAGAGGTTGATCTAAAGTTGATTTATAAAGCAGTTTTGCACCAAAATCTTTAATTTATTCCACAAGGGTCCAATGCCTAAAACAGGCACAGAGAGTAGGGACAGTGGTGTTTGCCATGACATACAGTTTTGTAGCTTATGCTCTCTGCTAAAATGTAACATTATTTGCGCCCTTGCATATCATAGGTGGTCATCCTAATATATATGCAATTTTCCCGTAAGAATGATATTTCAGTGTAAGCGCATTTGAAGTTTACCCATTTTTCAATCATGATTCCTACCCTTTTATGTCTAGCATTTCCAATGAATTTGTAATATGTCAGACTTTAATTCTCACTCTAATGTGTGATGTTTTTATATAGGAGAGGACAGCATATCACTGTGTTTTAACACGTGCGCCTGCAGGGAAATTAACAAAGTGAAATGGCAAGACGCTATAAAAGTGATAATTACACAAAAATTACATCAGATTTAGAAAATGGAAGATTCACAATATGTATAATGGAATGTGCCTTTTGAAATGACTGAAAATCTCAAAACAAAAAATTTGACAGAAAATGTGGATATAATATGATTCAGAGGACGGCCAATGATATGCGCGTGCACACACACACACACACACACTCTTTCTCTCTCTCTCTCTCTCTGTACACATTTCATAAACATATGACTATCATGTACACATGCACATCCAAACACACTCACATACACAAACACTTATACACATTCACAAACAAAAGATTTACACTTGTATATGGGTGAGAATTTTGAACGATGTACAATTGCCAATTTTCGTACCTTATGACATTCTTTCCCTTAGAACACGCCAGGATGATCTAAGAAACCAGATTTTTTCATGTCATCTCAAAAATTGGTAAATTTCCTTTCAGGAAATATATGGTTTGGTTGACTTTTGCCTGATATTTTTCATTTCACAAGGACTTAAAGCGTAAAAATACGGTAAAAACGCTATTTTCGCAATAATTTTTGTTTTTCAAACTAATGATGTGCATTTTTAATTGTACGTGGCATCTAATATCTGACCATGTCCTGGATTTGACATATCATGGGTATGTACCACAACATTATAAGAACTTTATGAGCACGTATAAAATTACAGAGAACAATTAAAATATCAAAGTCCTAAACAGACGAACGTCTGTGATGCTTTTATTTCTATCGCTGCTGCAAATTCTACTTTGTTGTCCCAACTGTAACGTATACGAAAATTTGGTGTTCCACCTAATGAACATATCCTGCAAAAATTGTACGTCTGCTGGCTGTACATGGGACGTAATATTCTTTTATGCAAAATTATACTCAGTTTTCGTCACGGACGTGCTTTCGCTATTTTCTAATAAAGATCGTAGCCCATGAAACGTTATTGGCGATATTGTTCTGAGTCGTAATCAACTAAGATCTAGCAACACGATAATATGCTTTTTTTGAGTTTCTGTCCATCCTTTGTCAAATAGGAACCGAAATTATATTTTTAGACGAACCTCCAAGAAAAAAAGAACGTCCGTGATGATGAAAACGTTTTCGAGTGGGACACCATCTTGCTTTGATGGCGAAGGTGCATTTTACCTTTGGCTCTCTAGCCGAGGAGCTGCATGCCATTTTTGGAGCGGACTGAGGTTCGTCCGCAGTTTTTGGACCATGCAATTCACCAAAAACCAAGCAAATAATTAATATTTTCTCTGAAAATTCACCTCCTGATCCCCCTCTGAGCAATACATATGTTGTAAGGATGTCAAATTTCTTATAATTTGCATTGACAATACCTTTTCAAAATTTTGAAAGAGTTAGGAAGGCTAGGTACTCTCTGCCAATTAGTTATCCGTCCTGGAACATGACCCTAGTAGTAGAACGAACGTCCGTGACGTATGCAATCCCTCCGATAGGGATAACTTGTCCCGAAAGTATCCTGTATTCTTTAAAACTTTTGGCTCGAATAGCGACAAATAAAGTTTTACAAAGTAGAAAATGAGTTTAGAGGAGTAGTTTCGGAATTTTTAAGGCGTTATGTGACCATGATGAACAAACAATTGAAAATTTACTTACAATTTTACGTTTGTTTTCCCTCTAATTATACCAAAAAACAGCTAAACACTTAAAACAAAGTTATAGGAAACTGGAATGTTGCGTAATCTGCAAATTCTGTGCGTTTAAATTTCTTTCTAATGAGGTTCTGGAGACAATTTGTACTGTTACAGGTTCTGAAAGTTTCGCTAACGGACGTTCTGTCCGAGAAAGGAAATTTCTGACAATTACAAATATATCACTGCACATAAGATCAATGTTAGTTGAAAATATTACCAAATCACTGAGCCGCTCATACCCGAAAGTGAATAGCGTTCAGCACTCAATTTACCTGTAATAACAAACGGAAAACGTTTTTTTCACGGATGTTCGTTGGTTGAATAAGTCAGTGGATTACATAGTTGGAGAAAGAGGATCAGTGCCACTTTTTAGTGACAGGTGCTCTAAGTGTTTATCTTTTGAGTATGGTAGCTGCCTTCTCAAACAGAACACATCCAGTTTTGGTCTCCATAACGGACGTTCGCTGTAATTGTCATGATATTAAATGCCTTAATTCATTCTTATTTTTCTCTTCATGACGATTTTTCTCTCATTCCCTCAATAGCCTGAACATGCTGCGACCAAACAGAAAACAAAAACAAAACAAAACAAACCAAAACAAATCCGAAAAGAGCTACGCAATCACATTAAGGATAATGACGGAAGAAGTCTGCAATGAGCATGTGTTGAATAAGAAACGGAAAAGTTTCAAAAGGACGTGGAAGCAGTTGAATGAAAATGACTGAGAAACAGAGAAGGGATCGAGCTCCAACACACAGAGGAAAGAAATGCCAGTGCACTCCCGTTATACCAAATTCCTCTGGAGAAGTTTTTTGTTTGTTTGTTTATGTTTTTTATTCATCGAAATGCCGTCACAAGCGAACAAAAATCATGCAGTATACAATTATTGTCTGATGAAAACACACAAATCCTCCGCTTATCATCACATTGTGTTGTTTTATACTCATCAATGAAAAGCAATATTCATTTGTAATTTTTTCAAAGATTTTTTTCTTCATTTCACATTTAAGAGACAGAGAGATCGTCAATTTGTTTGTGCTTTTGTGCTTACTTTGAAAACACATGTTAAAAAAAGTAATGATTAAGAATAGGTTTAAGGTTGCACTTTGATACGTTCGCTCTTCCAAAGATTCGTTAGTCCGATGTCCAAAGGTTTGTTATTCCAAAATGAAAACAAAAAATGTAGTTAATTCAGGAGGTTTGTTATTAGAAATGTTCTTCGAAAAATAGATATTAAGGATCATTATTTTTAGGTCCGTTCTTCTAAAAGTAGAATGGGCCTGATATTCGTTTAGGTGAAAACGGTTATTATGAGGTTTTGAAATTGGAGGATTTTAGTTGTTAACTTGTTTCTCCACATTTGGATAAGCGAACATAATTTTTCATGTTCCAATTGATAAACCTTCGGTTAACCTTCGGAGATTCCTATCATTTACCGAATAAAAAAAGCTTCATAGTTATACGAACTCTATCAATTTTCGTATTGACAAACTGTATGAATAACGAGCCTCCGAAATGACGCGCTACAAAAGGTTTTTTTAATAACAAACCATATTGTATAATATCGAAGTCACAAACATCCATCCAAGTTATATGGACTTATTGTGTCTTGTTATGACGAAACTTCGCAGTATCGAACCTATTATCATTTCTGACTAAAATAATAACACAAATTCTCCTCGGTAACAGTGTGTAACACAAGGAGCAAACGCAGAGGGATTTCTTCCTAATGTATTCGTTTGCCCTCCCCAGCTAAACTTCGTATTTCTATAACGGAGCATATTTCTGTTGTTTTTCTATGTTAATTCTTTGTCATGATTTTAGCTGTGACCATGTTCGTTATATAAAAAGCAAATTTTGCATTGTAGACTTTACATAACAAGTTTAGGACCTGAATATTTATATACTTCATGATAACGAAATTTTGATAAATATATTCGTTCTCAAGGATGGACTACGTCACTAAGATTACACGTACGTTTGTACGTGCATTTACGAGAGATGGAAAAACTGTTTTCTTTGATTTCTTAGTATGAGAAGATAAACAAGCTTATATAATTGAGAATTGGTAATATCTATTCAGGATTTTGCAGAGGAGTTTGTTTTCGACATGAAATTGCTGTTTGTTGTGAGTAGAATGCGTTTCCAACTCAAGAGAGCTGCATTGTTCAATATCTTGTTTGTTCCGAACGTCCGTGAGCTACATGCGAACCTCCGTGATGAAAACTATGCTATGTTAGTTGGGTTATAGAGACTGCCCAGATGAGATACATTTTAAAAAGGTATATTATTATTTGGGAGTGAGGATTGAAGTATGGGATAGTGAAATAAGAGGTGAAAATATTGAGTTTCTGTAAAATGCGCGTAAAGTTAAGAAAGTGTTTAGCGGAAGAGCAATATTTCCACAAAAATGACGAATTTAGTTAAATCATCAGTTGTCTACCATTACGTACAGGTTAAGAGTACAAGCTTAATATTCTGCAATTACGTACACATGTCCCTTCAGATATTTCGTTAGGATTTTGAACTGAATCAGATCTTTGGAAACTATGTTAAATGGTATTCAAATGTATGTGCAGTACTATTCCTCACGGACGTTCGCTGCTCTGGACATGGTAAACTTCAGTGGTGAATAAAAACTTGTTCCTGTGGGAAAATCCTAGTATAATTGGGTTCGTATTAAAGCTTGAGTTATACTCTTTCAGGTAAGATGAATGATTTGGAGAATTTCCTACTTTTTAAATTTTGCCTTGTTTTGGCTCTATTGTACATCGTTCAAAATTCTGACCCATATATATGCAAACATATCCACACAGAACCCTCTAAAAATCGGCAGCAATAAAACAACAGAACAAATCTGCAACTCCATACACTGTATGCACCGTAACTCACCCTTGCACTGATGCATTTTCTACTCACCCCATTATGCCCAGCAATAGTATGTATGTATTCTCAGAGGACGTCATCAAAATCAAGCTTCCGCTGAAGGTAGCAGTCTCCTGCTTTTTGTTCCTAATATTGATAATTTGATTGAACATATAAGCAATAATTTTCCATTTGTTCATGTATGACTTCAATTAAACCCTAACCAGGCCGGGCTTTTTTGGGTGTTCTGTGGCTGGGGAGGGGTTGATTCAACCCCCCCCCCCCCCCTCAGATCTCGGCCATCGATCGCGCAATCGCCATGAAAATTGGCACGTGCCTTGCCTGTGGCGTATTCTACCACGCTATACAAAAAGAAATGGAAATTTTCGTCATAATAATTAATTATGCTAATATATGCATAAAATCATACATTTTGCTCTAAATCAGAAATTAAAGCTCCTAGAATTTTCATTTTTGGTGAAAACATTCTTTGTAGCATTCCTAACAACGTACTTGAAAAAAAAATTTGGTATCATAATAAATTTCTTATGTATTTTATTGTTTTATGAATTTCTTATGTATTTCTTTGTTTTTTCGACCTTCTGTTGTCTCATATTTTTTCCACAAAATTTATGACAGAACCTATTTCGAGCATAATTATGCTAAAATTAGTTAGTTTCAGCCTATAAAAGTGAAAATAATCATATCTTTATGAATAAGAAGAGAAAACTCCATTTACATAGACTTAATACACAAAATCAAGTTTTTGAGCCATTTTTGGCCTGACAGGCATGCATAAAACGTCATGCAGCATCGTAACGGTATGCGTGATTTTCCCGAAAATGGTGTCAAAAGATGCGCAAGACTTGAAAGTAAAAAGTCAGAGAACGGCGCGGTCAAAAAATTTCGCGCGGCAGAGTAGTCGCGAAAAATGTCGAGGGGGGGGGTTGATTCAACCCCCCCCCCGGCCTTTTTAGGGTTAAAGGACAAGTTCACCTTCATAAACATAAGGATTGAGAAAATGCAACAATATTAGTAGAACACATCAGTGAAAGTTTGAGGAAAATTGGTCAATCGATGCAGAAGTTATGAATTTTTTAAATTTTTGTGTTGGAACCGCTGGATGAGGAGACTACTACAGCTTGTGAGTCATATGCGTACAACAGTATAAAGAAAATGTAAAAGAAAATTCAACATATTTTCACTTTTTTTCGCATAATAAAAGAGCACTTGACTTGCCTCTTTCTAAAGGCAGGGGAATAATATTACCCATAACATTAGTCGGTAACGAGTCAGGGGAATGTGTACTTTTTTCAAAAGATGGAATTTTGTGAAATTCTCTTTATATTTTCCTTATATTGTTGTACGCATGTGACATCTAAGTTATTCATACACTGCAGTAGTCTTCTCATCCAGCAGGTACTGCACAAAAACCTCAAAAATTCATAACTTTTGAACGGATTGTCTGATTTTCCTCAAACTTTCAATGATGTGTTCTACTAATATTGCTACATTCTCTCAATCCTTATGTTTATGAAGGTGAACTTGTCCTTTAAGTATACCACATGTATATTTTGTGATTGGTATATAGAGGTTGATGTACGTATATTATTTGTCTTTTGTTTAATGTATGATTTATTTTGGAAATTTGTTATATTTGCTTTGTGATCATGCAGAAATCAAATCAAATCAGATGTATGGCCCTCAAAATCAGTGAAGAGGCTCGTGGATTTAATTACTCTGGACTCTAGTTTCAAGATGTTCACAAGAAAATTGACACACATACAGTACACAATAAACTTCATGTAAAGTCAGTAAAGGCATTTTTCAAAAGTACTGAAAAGTACACTGTATATTGTCATGGTAACAGCACAATAGACATTGCAGTAAGTTACTCATTAGAAAAGGACAAGTCATATTAGATAAAAAGGACAAGTTTTCTCTAACTTGAAAAGTGAATCTCTGATGAATACAAGCAAACTCCTCTGCCTCTCCCATGTTTAAGAGGTTTGTGTGCAAAGGAATAACCCTTTCGTACATAAAAGGCATAATTTACCATTTGCAGATGAAACAAAAACCCAGCATTAGTGCTTTAAAGTAGTTCTAAAATGTGAGTTAGAGATAGAAACAACCACTGTAAAAATTTAATTCTGTAAAATTAATTTTAAGTATTGTTAAATATACAAAATGTGAATAATAGTTATAAAAATGTTTCCCAACTAAACCATATACAGTTATGGTTTATTGAGAAAAATGGAGATATCTCCTTATACAGGGTGGCCCAAAAAGAACGGAACACCTAAGATTTTTAATGTTAGCAATACAGTATGTCCCAAAAAAATTACAACAGGGCCCTCCGCAATGATATCTTTAAAAATAGTGAATCAATCTAGATACATATTCAGGGTATGAAACTATAACTTATTGCCCACATCTTACAGAAAATCCCATTCGATTTGCTTCAGCAGTCAAAGAGAAATGAGGAATTTTGTAGAGGATGTCAGGAATCTCTTCTGTCCAAATTCTGTCTATTATTCACACACAAGAGCATTGAATTGCTAAAATTGGAAGAATGAGACTCATGACATGCTTTAGAACAATCCACATTTCTCTGTGACAGCTTAACCAAATTGAATGGGGTTTTCTGCAAAATAGGGGCAACTTACTGCAGCATGTCCCCCCAGAAAAATTACAATCAGATTTGCGCATTGATAACGCCCAATATAATTAAATTTGTAAATGCTACTTCAGGGTCTTAAAATATAACATTTTAGCTCTATTTTGCAGAAATACCCATTCGATTTGATTAAGCAGTCACAGAGAAATGTGGATTGTTGTAAAGCATGTCATGAATCGGATTCTTCCGAGTTTAGCATTTTGATGATCTTGTGTGTGAATAATAGACAGAACTTGGACAGAAGAGATTCCCGACATCCTCTACAAAATTCCGTATTTCTCTTTGACCACTGAAGCAAATCGAGTGGGGTTTTCTGTAAGATGTGGGCAATGAGTTATAGTTTCATACCTTGAATTTGTATTTAGATTGATTCACTATTTTTAAAGATATCATTGCGGAGGCCCCCGTTGTAATTATTTTTGGGACATACTGTATTGTTCCTAATATGTCATTATTTTGTATACTATTGGAAAGGCCATTCTTTTCCAAAAGAATGACACCAAGTTCTTTAATTTTGGTTAATGCATCATGGTTTTAGGACCATTTTTGTCAACCCTTGCAATTTTCAAAATGTGATCATTTTGCACTCTCAGAGACACCGAAATCAGCGAGAATTCGGCTTGCCATAGAAGCAGTAACGCTCACAATGTGTGGAATGTGGCTGTCATTGTCTGTTACCATTGTGAATGAGACGACCTGACGACAATAACACTGTCCGCCCTACATTCCGCACAATGCGAAGGCTACTGGTTCTACGGTAAGCCGAATTCTCACTGGTTTCTGTATCTCTGAGAGTGCAAAATGATCACATTTTGAACATTGCAAGGGTTGACAAAAATGGACCTAAAATCGTAACGCATTAACTGAAATTAAAGAACTTGGTGTCATTCTATTGGAAAAAGAATGGCCTTTCCAATAGTATGCAAAATAATGACATATTTGCAATGATATTGCTGAAATTAAAGATCTTAGGCATTCCGTTTTTTTGGGGCCACCCTGTATTTTAGGCTTTATTGCAAAATTTTTTTATGATAAGATGTTCTGTGGTACAACAGACCTACACATATGCATCAAATCTCATATCTTGAAAATTTTCTGAATCACTGTTCCCAAAGGTATACGGGACCTTTAAACACAGACAGAACACCAGGAATTAAACCATGTTTCAGAAAAGACATATTATTACAACTGAAATTGTCTTACATCTAGACTGCCAACAAAATAGAAAATGGAATGGTATTCAGCATACAAACTGCAAAGTAAGATTAGATGCTGCATATTGATTGAATCTTCTGTCTGGGTCCCGTTTTATCAAAAGATAAATTGATTTTAAATTTCCTTACCACACAAGCTGCCATACACTTACAGTTGAAATCAACCATATAATCAAGTTTAACTCTTCATAAGACAGGGCCCAGAAGTATCATTAAAATCAAAATCACATGGATTTTCCAAGTTACTGGCAGACCAGCCTTCCTCTTCATTCATGCCAAATACATTAAAAGTATGAGAATCAAGTCTTGAATAGAGATAGTGCCTCAAATAATTGGAAAAATGTCTAAATTGTTCTTTGAAATTCATCATCATCAAAAATGTGATAGAAAGGAAGCTCATTTGCAGTGCGTTGCAAAACAAATCCAGGATTCACAAGGGAAGGACACGTGCATACTACGTAGATTGACAGGTTTCCTGACAAGGTGATTTACATACATTGCACTTCACAGGTACATTTCTTTTGAAAGACTCTCACAGAGTTGAGACATGTAATACTTCATGATAGATTACATTACACATCTATACACATCACACACATTATGTAACAAACTGATAATGATGGCAATGAATAGTAATACAATCCAACAGAGTACACGGCAGAGGAAAGACAAATGTTCAGGTGTAAAAGTTCACAAGTTCATGGAAACCCATTTTCTTTGGCAATATATACGTAGTGCTGTGTGTACACATAACACAGATATCACAAGAAGTTACATCTGCGACAATTTCAAAGCTTTCATACACTCATGAACATAGCCATTACATGTATTCACAGAATGATATACAAATATTTATCATTTTACTATTACTTCTACCAAGGGGTTATGTTTTTATCAGCGTTGGTTTGTTTGTTTGTCTGTGTGCAAAATAACTCACAGAGTTGTAAACCTCTTTGAATGAAAAATACAGGAAAAATTGATGACTCAAGGATTTGATGATTACATAATTATTGTATTTTAAAATTTTAGTTGTGATCAAGGAATTTTCATGACTTTTTGAAGGATTTTATATCTTTTGACAAATAGGGTCATGAAGTTGAAGTTTAAGCTTTGAGGTTTTACCCACATTAAAGCGCATGCTCTGCTTGAGGCGCTGCCCAGGTAGGAGCTGATGAGGTAAAATCGAGATTCACACACAGGCCAATGAGCAGACCACAAATCTTGAGACTTGTATTGTGATCGTTAGCCTGCCAATTTGACTGTGTGTATGGGGCTATTGACAAGGTTTCTTTATTTGGGAAATCTGATGATTTTCATCGTGCGTCTTTTGGCGGAAAACTAGAGTATATGGCTAGAGGTGGAAATGATCTGCTTTGGAGATGTTTGCACTTTCTAGGTGCTTTTCTAGTTCATGACACAGGAACATTACTGATTTATTTTTCTCCAAACATAATTATCAGTCCTATGTGTCCTGCTTTTACCGGATGATAGTATATTTCAGCTAATAAATGCAAATTCTGTGAAACAGATGAGAGCAAAAGGAAATTATCATAGGATACTACAATGCTTTGAGATAAACCGAGGTGCATATATTTCATTTCCAGAGAGATATCAAAAAATATTATACAGGGCACATTTCATTCAGATCATGATTATACAAAATTTCTTTGTGACATACTTTTATCAGATGATCTCTTGTGTATTTGAAATGTTAAAGCAATGCTGGACTGTATTAATGAGACCTGTAATTGGACCATGTAAATTACAGTACATACTCTGTATAATAGAAATTGATATCATTGCGTATACCTTATACAGTACACTAATGAAGGAGACAATGGAATATATTAAGTAGCATATCATTTGATTAGCATATTCATATTATACAAGGAATAGTTTTCCTTCTTGAAATTGAATAGCAATTTTGTAGATGGACATACATTTTCAACAAAATGGTGTGCAAATCTACATGTAATGAAATTTCTATGCAAATTTTGTATAGCAGTCAAACTAAAATGCATAGAAAATTGCTATTTGATACCAGGAAAATTATTCCCTGTTATATATCTGTACAAAAATACGATATGTCTTGTGTTTATTATAATAGCAAGTATATCTACATTATGTGTAACTTAACATATTTTGAAATCAGAACTCAAAAATTCAGTACAGTAATGGCTTAGAAATTTCTGTTCTTTTAAGGTCAGTAGATATTTGGATTGAATGCATCTGTAACCCTGTATTATATGTACTATGCAAATAGTGAATGGTCATGGAGTGCAGTGGTACAAGATTTTGCACGAGGTGAAAGATAGAGGCGCTCTATTTAACGAGGCGAAGCCGAGTTGAACAATGCGCCTCATCTTTCACCGAGTGCGAAATCTGGTTCCATTGCACGAGTAAAGACCATACACTATTTGTTTTATTGAAATACAACACCTCGAACGTCAACAGATTTGGTACTCACAGATTCTTGAATTTAGCACAGAAATGGCAACCATTTTCCGTGAAAGACAAATGAGTAGCCTCACAGTCACCACGTATGTACGTATGCGAAACAAAGTTGTTTACAAAAATGAGTGACAAAAGTACGCGCTTGTAAGCGCGCTTGTAATTGTTGAGTGCGCGCGGCACGTTTGTTTATTGTGACATCAGAGCACGGTGCAATGGAACATTTTGGTCAAACAAAATTGCACTGCTGAGACAGCCAGAGTGTGCAATAGAATGTTTCACTAAATGTCACGCGATGGGCAATCGACCAATCGGATTGCTACATTCTAAATAGGTGTCGTATAAATACATATAATAAACAGTATAGGATTTAATCAGTATACTATAACATATGGTGTATATTTGTTTGGCTGTTTTTAACTTGTAGTATTATCTGCCAATAGACAGGATCATCCATAGCAGAAATTAAATGACTTGGATGATGATATCATTTATTGAGCTTATTATAGCCTTTGAAATATGACCTGACATCCCACAGTCCTTTGCCTCACTTCCTGTCACTGTTGTATGGTTTGTTATTCTCTTTTTAGGTTGACAACTGAACAGAATAGAATTACATCTATGTGAGGTTGAACACTGCTGTACGTGTACATACTTTACTGTAGTCCTATCCATAGGGTTTATGAGTCAGTCCTATCCCATTCCATCCATAGGGATTATATGTGAGACCACACTAGTCCACAGCTACAGTTTTCATTCAATATTTATATTATATTGGATGGCTATGAATGGGATACCAGGGAGTATTGACCCTAACAAGTGCAATATCCCCTGGTATCCCATGAATCAAGGCCATCCAATATAATTATTATCATCTATACTATCAAGTAGAGCAAGCATAAACTGCTCAAAATTACCGGGCTTCTTCTCGTCTTTGAAGTTGACTCGCGGCAGTCACGTCCCAGCGCTGAAAAGGGGAAGCCCCTAAAACTGCGTATGAAACAAGCAACTAGCAAGATGTTTGCGCGCTTGTGAATTGTAACAAAATGACGCGCACTAGTAGCAAGCGTTTGCGCAACAGACGAGACAGAAATGAATATGGTGTGATCTTGAATGGCAAGTAACCACGGTAGCCTCTGGGGAATTAATACGTTGGTCTATGTGTTTCGTTCAATATGCTTTGATATTGAACGGTAAAAAATGAGCGCACTACCATACGCGTTTTTAATGCGCCGCTAAAGTGTCCTATATAGATGATAATTCTTCGTATTTGCTAGTATTGTACCATTGGAAAGCTTACATTACATGAAGATTTCATAGTTGATAATTGTTTTTCGGTGTAGACCATCGAAAGACTGAATAATTTTCATTTTAATAGTGATTTCTTTTGAATGAGTAATGATTATTCATGAATGTGTAATTGATAATATGTAAATATTTATATCATATGACTCAAACTCATAATAGATCCTGATTTACATCAGTTATATGAAAGACTATTACTTTCTTTTTCAACAGGTGTAAAGTTTTCTTCTCATAAGTGTCGGTGATATCACCTTGAATATGAGATGGCACAATTTTAGTGAACATCATAAAATAGCCTTTGGCACTAATGGCTTTTTATAAACTGCATTATGCCACCGGCGGATATGATTAAACAAGAGAAGCAAACATATTACTGCACATTTAATGTGCTTCATTAGGAATGCAAGCACATGACAATCAGAAAGAAAGCATGAAACTATTTTAAATATGACTAGTGCAATCAAAATGTTCTTGGTTAAGACTTCCTGTTGTGTGGTGGTTGCATTGTTACTTTTATCCATGTATTTTGGTGAAAAGTTACCTGTAGTTTCTTCAGGTGTGGTAGTTGTACTATTACTTTCATTTGTAGAGTTTGGTGAAAAGTAAATTTCTTCTGGTGTTGTTGTGTGGCTGCTGGAAGGGTTTTTAGAATTTTCTGACTCGGGAATGTATGTAGGAGGGTGATGCACGAACTGGGAGCAAGACTCGGATGTTATTGGAAATGTTGCTTCGTATGAACAGCAATTGATTGGCAGAAAGGCATCCATCCAAAAGACCCATGTCACATGATCATTTAGCCGCATTGGTGCCCCTTTGTAGGGAATCTTCTTTGCATCTTGAAAGCAGTAGAGAGAACCATCTCCACCACTGCCAAGCAAAGAGGTACAGTTTACCTCATTTAATTCAGCTGAATACTCAGTGGATTTAATGGTACACTGTGCTGGACTTGGTGGACGCAGGACTTCAATAAAGGCATCTTGAGTGAAAAAATGTCTTTCCCGGTTCCTGTCTTCCCGTAGAGCAAATAGGTAAAACTGACTGTCCTCGGCACTGATATTGTGTATACCGAGAGTCACTGTGAAGTGAGTTGACGTTCTCACACCATGAACAGAGAAACGTCTACTTTGCTGGGCTGTGAGACAGTTAGGAACCACGTTTCCATTCTTGTAGAAGTAGCATGAGGTGTAAATTAAGTGTATCTCATATTCGAAGGTGGAGTCTCTATCCAGAGGTTGATGGAACTCTAGGGACCCATTTCTCCCTTCATAGAACTTGTAGACTTCCAAAGCCAGACTGCTACTGAGGCACATCAATACTGCCACCAGTGGAGGTAGAAAGGATCTAATGTAATCCATTTTGTGAACCAAATGTTATCCTGTTAGAAGGAAGGAGAGAAGATCTATCATCAGACATTTTTATCATTATCATTCTTATAGTATCATTGAAAAAGAGTATTATCTCGGGAGGTCTGATACATGGGCCTACTGTAAATTAGTACTTTTCCATTGTGACAGGTAATGGGGGTCTACTAAATGACAGTTGGCTTTGTTCAATGTTTAAAGGACAAGTCCACCTTCATATACACAAGGACTGAGAGAATGCAGCAATATTAGTAGAACACATCAGTGAAAGTTTGAGGAAAATCGGACAATCTGTTCAAAAGTTATTAATTTTTTAAGTATCTGTGCAGTCACTGCTGGATGAGAAGACTACTACAGTGTATGATGTCACATGCGTACAACAATATAAAAGGAAAATATAAAGAAAATTTCACAAAACTTTACTTTTTGAATAAAGTGTGCATTTCTTTGACTTGTTACTGACATATTTTAAGGGTAATACTATTCCCCCTGCCTTCTGAAAGAGAGAAGTCAAGTGTTCTTTCGTTATGCGAGAAAAATGGAAATATGTTGAATTTTCTTTATTCTTTCTTTATATCGTTGTACACATGTGACATCACAAGCTATAGTAGTTTTCTCGTCCAGTCATGACTGAGCAGAAACTTCAAAAATTCATAACTTTTGAACGGATTGTCAAATTTTCCTCTAACTCTCACTAATGTGTTCTACTAATATTGCTGCATTCACTAAACCCACATGTCTATGAAGGTGAACTTGTCCTTTAAATAACAAATGGCCAATGTTTTTGACAAGCAATTGCCCTCCCAAACACTTCTCTGATGTAGATTCACATTCATTCTTAAACTACGGACAAGTCTAAATTTACAACTACTGAGATGACAAAGGCTTTTTTTTTTCAACATGTTGAACTGGTGCCCCGTAAAAAGATTAATACTGTTTTATTCATTACATCTTGTCAATTTTTTTTCCTTTGCTGAATGAATAACTCACTGAAGTGACACACATTTAACTTGGTCGATTGAAATAATGATTTCATTTGAAATTAGCTTTACTCTGAAATTAGCTAATTTTACTTCTTGAATTGCTTCATCTTTCTCATGAAAACTATGCTTGAAGTGCATTCAATATACAAATAGAAAAATACATATACAGCAAGATCTTGATTTCAGAAATAGGTACAATAAATCCAGGTTTCAAGTTAGCAAAGCAACTATAAAGAAGGGGGACCAAGCTGTTGCAGCCACTATTTGCTAGATACAACAGTTTGTTGCATGTTTTTATTCAGGAGAGTTAATATGTTGTATTCGGCATACCAAGCACTGTGACTTATATTTCATTGTGGTTTACTCAGTCATTGGTTGGGTGACAAATTAGCAAAGAAAAAAAAATGATAGATTTCTTGTAAAACTTGTTGCCAGTAAGTGACTGAAATCTCTCAAAATTGGTCAAGAGTTGGCAAGTAGATAATTCAAGATCAAGTTTCTCAGTGACGTTGTGCAGTGCAAGGCATTGAATTCTTACACATACTGTACAGCTACATAGTCTTTTGGGGGGAAAATGACGCATTATGAATTGAAGCTACAAATTTGTACATTTTGTCCTAAACTTTCAAACTTAAACTATAAGACTACAAATATTTCACTTTTACTGTGCATACAATTCAAGGCTTGCAACACAGAGATGCAACTATTTTTTTCTGCAGTAATAAGTACAGACAGCATAGATTAAAACATAAAATGTATTTAGAAAAGTCTAGAACATCCTTCAAAAAGACAATTTACATACACGTGTACCTGTCAAGACCAAGGAATGGATACTGATGGCATGCAGTAGAAATATGAGGCAGGAACTTATGAAACAGGAAAGTACATGTACAAAAACTCATCCAAATCAATCCCAATAGAGCTGTACTTCCGTAAAGGTGTCACATGGACATCGGCTTGCCACCAACTACATTATACCATTGTACACGTGTGATTTTTATAAACTCACTGTCCAAAGCACATACTTTAAAAAGCACATGACACATCTAGATCAATATTCTTTTTGACATGGTAGTGAATCAGATGAACTTGCTTTGCTGTTTGTGCATTGGACCATGTACACTGAATGTGCGTTTCTTTGTGTGTGTGCCACACATTTGTGAAAATCAGAATTGTTGACATCCCTTTGTGTGTGGGGGTGGAGGGAGGGGGCGAAATTAGGGAGGGTGGAATGTATTGACTGAGCAGTGTCATGTGAAGGACTGTCACTGCATGACTTTGTAGAAAATATACCCGTGGTCTCCTGGCACTGATGATTCAAAATCTGTACTTTTTGTTTGTTTGTTTCGGGGTAAAAAATTGATGTCCTTTGATATAGTTGATGTGCTTTGTTCACCATTGATTTGTAATGCACGTGGGAGGTGCGCAATTTGTAAAAGATCTGTTGGGGTGGTGTTTATGATAATGAATGCAAATTGATGTGTCACACTGACTTTGAATGGCAATGGCTTGTTGCATAATTAGAATGACTCAGAAGTACAGAAATTACAAGACTCAGAAGTGAAACTTTGTTTAGTATATTTTATTTCATTCATGGTAAAGGCTAACTCAACTCATTTTGAAATAATTGTACAGTCAAATCTGCCACTGTACAATACGGGTCACACAGACAAACCTACTTGCAGTTTTTTGTTCCATTAATGTTTTGTACATCCAACAAGGTTTAATCATGAACATAGAAACTTATACATGACTGATGATTTATACTGACTAAAATATCTCCCTACTTGCTCTGTATATTCACTTTTTATGTGATCATTTGTAAAGTCAGTTCAACATTTTCGTCAAACAAGCTTTTGAAGGCAAAATGCATGATATCAAGGTGATAGTGGTCAGGGTGATAATAATAGTTACTAATTATGCAGTCTTGCAGAGAACCAGGACCCTGTTTACAGTGCGAGGCTCGGCCGCGGCCGTGCCCAGCCCCGCTCAGTGTAAATGTGCAAAAGGCCAAATGCGAGGCCAAAATTGTCCTCGCATTTGGCCTCGCTCTGGAGGTGGTCTCGGCCGTGGCTCGGCCTTTTCTTGGTGCAAACGCAAACTGGGCCAAATGCGCGGCCAATTGCGCGGCCAATTTTAGTCTGGCTTCCAAACCCTCTGCCTGTATCTTTCGGTATTCAGGACATTAACCCCCTCAACGTCAAAAACTAGTATAGTTTAAGGTGGTTTTGTCGTGCAAAGGATTCTTTCCTTCGGCAAAGGCCTTTGCCCGAACTGCGACTTTGTCGCCACGGAATTCATTTGGCAAAGGGTCTGAAAACCAGACAATACCAAATTGCATTTGTTTACAAGCAGAGCGCCACTATGACAAAATATTGAAAGGTTTGAATCAAAAGCGCCGCCGAGCCCGGCAGTGTAAACGGACAAAATTGCGGGACCCAGCCTCGCAATTGAGGCTTGGCTCGGCCGCTGCTCGGCCGCAGCTCGGCCCAGCCCCGCACTGTAAACGGGGTCTAAGTTATCAGTACTAACCCAATATGTTCAGGTGGTTATTTACCTTTTTGATCAAGAGGAACAACATTGTTATGAATATAATGACTGTGGATGAATTCTGAAGGCAGGATTTGAACTCCATATTTCCTGACATAAGTTTAAACAACTCTTACCACCATGCTCATACAATAGTCCAGGTGGTAGATACAAAGTGCATAAAATCTAATAAAAAAACAAAATCTGGGAATATTAAAACAATGGCAGAAAAGCTTATTACTGTATGCACACATGATAAAGATATAAAAAGAAGAAGTATCTACAATTTCAAAGCTTTCAGACACACATGAACATGAATGTATTAACAAAGAATTGTCACAGACAAATTTACTTGCAGTTCCTTTTAATGTATAGTACATGCAACAAGATTTTATGAACATGAATGTTACAACTATGTTGTATCTGTGACCGTGCACCTCAAAACAAACAAAAAGTCGCACACACTGATTTTGTGTGAGGACTGAATATAGGTGAAAAGGGTCAACCGAGCCGATGTTGACTTTTTCATATTTTCTGAAAGAGCAAGTATCCTTCTACATCATGCTAAAATTTGGAATCATAAAACGGGCCGGAAAGTGTGCTTTTTAGCCATTTTTCTGGACATTATTTGGCAGAATAGTGTGATTAAAGGGACGCAGTCCTCACGAAACTAAAAAAAATATGTTGTTGTTGGTACCTCCAATGAACTACTTTCACCAAATAAGCTCGTACATTTTGGTTGAAAAAGTGTGACTCTGCATGGTGAATATGCTAATGAGCAAGTCTTGGCGGAGAGTCATACGTCATCGATGCACAACTCTTTCCAGCGGTGTTCTGCTTGTCATGCGTACGCTCCCTAGTTATTTATAAATACATGTTTACAATTTATTTTTCTATTAATTGTATATATAAATAAGCTTGAAATATTTTGTTTGAAATAATAAAACGACATATTGTCACATTTTATGAAAAAATCAGATATGATCATTTTGAACACTTAAATTGGTTTTCTGAGGCACGGCTGTCAACTTGAGAGTAGGGCATCAATGACGTTGTACCTTTTGGCAGGCTCTTACACGATCGCTTTCAGGAATTTTTTTTTAAAATCGCGTACGGAGACAATTTTTGATGTCCACGCGTATAAATTGGTGAAAGGTTATATTTTTTACTCTTCTTGATTATCAGTACAGTGAAAATCTCAGGACTGCTTCCCTTTAAGTGTGTCTTTAGAGTCCCGTTTTCATTTCGTAAAAACTTTGTACACACTCTTCACTTTCAAGTCCTATAACTTTTGAGGGGATAACACTACTGCTTTGAAAGTTGGCATTATTAAAGGACAGAATGTGTTAATAAGGCATGATCAATTTCAATTTAATCTGATAATCTCTTCATTGTTGTTACTCCAGTGGTTTACATCCTGTTTTTTGTCCCATTCATTGCACAGCCTGCATGGCTTGGTAAAAGATTAAGCGCTTGAATAGACACTGTACTTCAGAGCCTCTTTTTTCAGTTCACACTTTTCCTGATTGTGTGCCTTCTTTCCAATATCTAGATAGGTTTGGAGAGTCAAATTGCTTTGAGTTATACATCATTTGAAAGCTAAGAGTCTGCTCTTTCAGGATATGCTATCAACTAAAATTTCATGTCTGGTGACTTTTTGTTTGTTTTGAGGTGCAGGGTCACATATATGCTGCTCAAATTGTCTCCCTATTTGTACATAAAAACAAGTCAGACTTATATTGTTGCTCATTTGTCAATTCAGAAACATTTTCATCAAACTAGTTTTTCAAAGCAACATGCATAAAATCAAGGTGATAATGGTTATGGTGATGATAGTTATGCCATCTCAGGGAGAACCAGGCCAGCATTAATAACCTAATGTAAATATGGTCAGGTGGTCATTTGTATGTTGATCGAGAGAAACTACATTGTTACCTCCGCCAAGGGAGGAGGTTATGTTTTCGTTACCATTTGTTTATTTGTCTGTGTGCAAAATAACTCAAAAAGTACCGTACAGGAAACTTACAGGAAAGGTTCAGAATGACACAAGTAAGAAATGATTACATTTTGGTAGTTATCCAAGAATTTTTGGGGAATTTATGAAGGATTTTTGATATTTTGACAGGTATTAAGGTCAATGAACTTCCAAGGAGCACTGCGAGTTCAAGCTGCGCATTTTTGAGGTTTTCAAATGCGCACTAAAGTGCGTGCTGTAGTTTTGCTAGGGCGCGGCGCACCGCACAGCTGAAGGTTTATAACGTATCAAAGGCTTCTATATTGGGAAATCAGGCGATTCTTTCAGCATGTTTACCTTATGAGTGGAAATCACTGATCTCTAGTATGGAAGAGCCCAAAGAGCTTTTCCCCAGTGGTGGAGAGGAGAAAAATCTCTTTGGAAAGAGCAAGATCATCAGTGGAAAGTAACTGCTTGGCGGAGGTCTGCGCTCTCAGAGTGCTTTTGTAATTATGAATACTGTATACGCTATATATTTCGCGGGGTTTTATTTTCGCGAATTTCGCGAGCCGGGAGCTATTCGCGAAATTAACAACACGCGAAAATATTACCTTCCAAAATGAATCCCTTGCCTTGATGATACGAACATTTCAGTACTAGTATACCATGTCACAGCTTTCCGAACAGACCATACTGGCTAAGCTTGTTTACGCATGTCCACGTCTACTTACGAATACTGTAGAGAGCCAATCCATTATCGCAAGGGGACCACTCGTCAGAAATCTAGGGGACCACTCGTCAGAAATCTAGAGCGATGGACTTAACCACTTCAAAAATGTTGAATTCTAACTTATAGTTCGCAGAGTTTGGCAAGTCTTTTTCATGCAGTGTGTAACTAGTATCATTCTCATTTGCTAGTAAGTTGAAAATTCACACTTTCTTTGCCACTTCATATTTTCTCTGGTCCCCCAATCGCGAATTTAACCACTCGCGAAAATGTGTGACAGCGGCAATTCACGAAAATTTATGTACGCAAAAATTATAGCGTATACAGTATATGTTATGACATAGATGAATGCTGAGGGCAGGATTTGAACTCCATATTTCCTGACTTAGAGCTTAAACAACTCTTACCACCATGCTGATACAATAAATCAGGTAGTGGATATAGAGTGCATACAATCAAATGAAAGAACAGAGTCAAGGAAATCTTACAGCAATGGCAGTTGTAACACATACACATACACATATTTACACAGATAAAATGAGACGTAATATCTATTTTAAAGCTTTTAGACACACATTAACATACACTCATCTACAAATAGGCAACTTATTTCATGTTTTTTATTGAGTTCAATTTGTCTTTTGTTCTTATTGTTACAGCAAAGAGCACTTACGCACGAATGACAACTTGTTCATTTTTGCTGTGTCTACTTTTGTGCCTTGGAAGAGAAAAATGAAGATGTTCACTCATGCCTAAAATTTCTCTTTATATTGACCTTCTAGGTTGATAGCCATTTAAATTACCCATAATATGGTATTTAAATACATTGATTTTCATCAAAATCTTCTGTGAAAAATATGAACTTGAAAAAGTGTTTACTTTCTTTCTTTCTTTCTTTTTTTTTTTTTGCCAAGTGTACATGTACTCACAGTAAAATATACAAAGCTGTCAAGATACAAGAACACATTTGTTGTATAAAACATTAGCAGTTCTACAAGATATGTGTTTTGCTATTAACAGATGATGGTGTATTTCAGAGAATAAGTGCAAAATCTATGAAACTAAATGAGAGGAAAAGAGAATAATCACAGGATATTGTACTCATAAAGCTTTGAGACAAACACAAGTGCATGTCATACATGTCCAGAGAGACACACATGTACAGAAGAACATGATTCAGGGCACATTTCATTCAGATCATGATGTACATTGTATTCAATTACTTTATGACCTACATTTATCAGATGTCTTGTGTATTTGAAATGGTAATGAGTGGTCCTGTATTGATGAGACCCATTATCGAATCATTTAGATTGGATGCATAAAAATGAATATTTACTGGTGAGGAAGACAATGGTATACATGAATAGAATGTAATTTGTACAGCATATGTGACCCGCTACAACAAAATGGTCCTAAAGTCGCGCACGGTCGAAGCCGTGAAAATCGAGTTTGAAGTTAGAGCATCAAAATTGGTCAAAACTTATGATTTTCTGAATTTGACATATTATTAGAGTCTGACATGTCTTCTATCATCTGTCGAAATTTTGAAGCAAAATGATGAAAGGAAAGACCAAAAAATAGCGTTTTTCTTGGCCATGTTTTTCGGCGTTTCAACGAAGCAGAAACTGGTTCGAACATTTGGATTCAGCGCCACACATAGGCTCCGCCCCTAACAACGACCAGAGTGATCTCATTGGTCAGTTTGCTGCTTGCCGCTAACCGAAGCGTGAAGCTCGCACACTGCCCAGTCGACTGGTGTGTGCTGGCGGGTTGCGCTATGCCTAGCCGCTTCTCCTGACATCCTGGTCACTGATTGGTCGGTGAGGAGACCGCCGACGCTGTGTTTGAATGAGCATTTCGGGGGTTGCTAGGGCTTAACTTCTATTGTCCGGAGGTGCATACTGATTTGCGTGTCTCTTGATTGTGATTGCGCCGCAAGGAGAACTTTTAGGGCGCTTTTCTCGAAACAGTGATTTCCCAGACGTCTTGACATGCTCTCTTTTAAACATTGATATCTCCGCAGCCGATTATTTCTATAAAGCGTGTTATATATCAATTTAAAGCAGAAAGATTAGGGAATTGTGTCATGCAATTTTCAAATAATCGACCTCGCCCGACTTTAGGATCATTTTGTTGTAGCGGGTCACATATATTCACATATAAAGTATTTATAAAATATACTATGTCTTATATTTATCATGATAGCGAAATGCAGATGCGATATACAGATATATATTATATAATTATTTACATTGCATATTATTTAATAGACTATATATAGATATTTACATTGCATATTTTGAGTAGAACAGTATTTCAGTCTTTGAGAGAAAATGATACCAAGAATACTTTCATACATTTTTATATGAAATCACTGAATAGTCCCAGTTGGCAAATGAATACCAGAACTCAAATTTAGTGATGTCTTAAAAATTTCTGGTCTAGCAATTTCAGCCAGGATTTGGATTGAATACACAAACTTGTACATCTGTAACCTTGTCACGTAATGTGTACAAAACAGTATAAAAGGATTTAAGCAGTGCACTAAACTTGTATTTCGTGTATATTTGTATGGCTTTTATGAACAAGAGGAGTCTGTAGTACTGTATAATCTGCTTCATCAAACAAGTTGAATGCAAGCATTATATGGCAGTCAGACAGAGAATAAAAATAATATGACTAGTGCAATTAAAGTGTTCTTGGTGTAGACTTCCAGTTGTGTGGTGGTTGCACTGTTACTTTCATCTGTAGATTTTGGTAAAGAGTTACCTGTATATCCTTCAGGTGTTTTCGTGTAGCTGCTGGAAGGGTTTCTAGAATTTTCTGACTCAGGAATGTGTGTTGAAGGATAATGCACAAACTGGGAGCAAGACTCTGATGTTATTGGAAATGATGCTTCATATGAACAACAATTGATGGATAGAAGGGCATCCATCCAGAAGATCCATGTCACATGATCATTCAGTCGCACAGGCGTCCCCTTGTAGGGAATCTTCCTTGCATCTTGAAAGCAGTTTAGAGAGAACCTTCACCGTCACTGCCCAGCAAAGACGTGCAGTTAACCTCATTCAATGTAGCTGAATAATGAAGGTTTCACAGTACATTGTGCTGGACTTGGTGGACGCAGAATTTCAATGTAGGCCTCTTGCGTGAAAGACTGTCTTTTCCCATTTTTGTCTTCCCTCATAGCAAATAGGTAAAAGTGGCTGTCCTCGGCATTGATATTGTGTATACTGAGAGTCACTTTTAAGTAAGTTGATGTTCTCACGCCATGAACGGAGAAACGCCTGCCTTGCTGAGGTGTGAGGCATCCAGAAACCATGGTTCCATTTCTGCAGAAGGAGCATGAGGCGTAAATCAAGTTAGTCTCATATTCAAAGGCGGAATCACTAGATAGAGGTTGTTGGAATTCCAGTGACCCATTTCTCCCTTCATAGAACTTGTAGACATCCAAAGCCAGACTGCTACTGAGGCACATCATCAGTACTGTCCCCAGTGGAAGTGGAAAGGGTCTGAAGTTTTGATCCATTTTGTGAACCCATGCTATCCTGTTAAAAGAAAGGAGAGAGAAGTCCTATCATAATAATAATAATACATTTATATAGCGCATTTTCCATAAACATACATGTTCAAATGCGCTTTACCAGTGGATTATTGATATTAACGGAACAAGTGGGTTTTTAGATGTTTTTTGAAGGTGACGAGAGATTGCTGGCTTCGGAGAGTTTTGGGCAGTTGATTCCACAGTTTGGGAGCAGCAGATGAAAATGCTTTATCACCAAGTGTGGCCAGCATCTTGGAAGTTGGGTGATTCAGTGTGATACCTTGTGAGGAGCGGAGGGTGTACCGGGATGGGTGACGGATGGTTATGAGATCAGATAGGTAAGGAGGGGCAAGACCATGGACACATTTGAAAGTGAGCAGAAGTATCTTGTAGTGGATCCTGGACCTGATGGGAAGCCAGTTCAGTTGACGGAGGACAGGTTGCATGTGGGAAAATTTGGATGTGCCTGTGGCAAGTCTGGCAGCTGCATTCTGAACCCGCTGTAATTTCTCAATCTGGGTAGCAGTGGCACCGTAGAGCAGGCCATTACAGTAGTCGAGGCGGCTGGTGATGAAGGCATGAATGATGGTGAATAATGATCTTTGGTCCAGATATTTGTGAATTCGACGGATGTTGTGCAGATGGTAAAAGGCTGCCTTACATGTCACTAGGACATTTGTACAGAACAGTCATTGAAAAGAGTGTTACCTCAGGAAGTCTGATCAGGGAGGAGAGCACCTCCCTGGTCTGATACATTGGCCAACTGTAAATTAGTGCATTTCCATCGTGAAAGGTAATGAGAGCATACTACATGACAGTTGGAAGGATTTGTTCAATGTTTAGTGGTTAATGCTTGTGACAAGCAATTGCCTTCCCAAACAATTCTCTGATGTAGATTTACATTCATCCTAAACTACTGACAAGTCTAAATTTACAACTACTGAGATGACAAAGGTTTTTTTTTTTTTCAACATATTGAACTGGTGCCCCGTAAAGATTAATACTGTTTCATTCATTACATCTTGTCATTTTTTTTTTCTTTGCTGAATAAATAACTCAGTGAAGTGACACACAGTCAACTTGGTCGATTCAAATAATGATTTCATTTGAAATTAGCTTTACTCTGAAATTAGCTAATTTTACTTCTTGAATTGCTTCATCTTTTTCATGAAAGCTATGCTTGAAGTGCATTCAATATACAAATAGAAAAATACATACCGTATATGCCAAGATTTTGATTTCAGGAATAGGTACAATAGATCCAGGTTTCAAGTTAGCAAAGCAACTATAAAGAAGGGGGGGGGACCAAGCTGTTGCAGCCACTATTTGCTAGATACAACAGTTTGTTGCATGATTTTATTCAGGAGAGTTGATATGTTGTAGTTGGCATACCAAGCACTGTGACTTATATTTCATTGTGGTTTACTCAGTCATTGGTTGGGTGGCAAATTAGCAAAGAAAGAAAAAAAAAGATGATAGATTTCTTGTAAAAAATGTTGCCAGTAAGTGACTGAAATTTCTCAAAATTGGTCAAGAGTTGGCAAGTAGACAGGTTGATAATTCAAGATCAAGTTTCTCAGTGACATTCTGCAGTGCAATGCACTCTTACACATACTGTACAGCAGCATAGTTTTGGGAAAAGACTGACAAATGTATAAATTGAAGCTACAAAATTGTACATTTGTCCAAAAATTTCCTATCAAGACCTACACTTTCTAACTTCACTAAAACGAAAAATATTTCACATGTACAGTGTATAGGATACAAGGCTTGCAACGCAGAGATGCAACTTTGTCAGCAGTAATAAGTACAGTGTGGATTAAAACGTTGAACATACCGAAAAGTCTAGAACATCCTTCAAAAAGACCATTTACATACACGTGTACCTGTCAAGACTAAGGAATGGATACTGATGGCATGTAGTAGAAATCTGAGGCAGGAACTTATGAAACAGGAAAGTACATGTACAAAAACTCATCCAAATCAATCCCATATGGTGCTCTACTTCCGTAAAGGTGTCACATGGTCATTGACTTGCCACCAACTACAATTTGGTACACGTGTTCGCATGTACAGTTGCACTGTAGTGTGCTTGCACTGTAGTGTGCTTGCACAGTGATTTTGCAATCGCTATATAAGGCAGTCCAACGTCCAACCCACATACATGACGTATCTAGATAAATATTCTTTTTGAGTACATGCACATTGTTGTGATGAACTAGCTTTGCTGTTTGCATTGTACCATGTACACTGAATGTGTGTTTCTTTGTGTGTACACACCCATTTGTGAGAATCAGAATTTTTGACACTTCTTTGTGTGTTGGGGGAGGGGGCAGAATTAGGAGGGCGAAATGTTTTGCTTAAGTAGTATGATGTGAAGGACTGTAGCTGCATTTGTGAAAAATCCACCCATGGTCTCTGGCACTGATAATTCTATATCTGTACTTTTTGTTAGTTTGTTTGCTTGTCTGTTTGTTACGGGGTAAAAATTTGATGTCCTTTGATGTAGTTGATGTGCTTTGTTCACCCTTTATTTGTAACACACGTGGGAGGTGCGCAATTTATAAAAAATCTGTGTGGGTGGTGTTTATGATAATGAATGCAAATTGATGTGTCACACTGACTTTGAATGTTAACGGCATGTTACATATTAGAATGACTCAGAAGTACAAACACTACGAGACTCAGAAGTGAAACTATTTTTAATACCGGTATATTTCATTTCCTTCATGGTAAAGGCTAACTCGACTCATTTTGAAATAATTGTACAGTTAAATCTTCCACTGTACAATATGGGTCACACAAACAAAGCTACGTGCAGTTTTGTGTTCCCCTAATGTGTAGTACATCCAACAAGGTTTAATCATGAACATAGAAACTTATACATGACTGATGATTTATACTGAATAAAATATCTCCCTACTTGCTCTGTATATTCACTCTTTAGGTGATCATTTGTAGAGTCAGTACAACATTTTCATCAAACAAGCTTTTGAAGGCAAAATGCATGATATCAAGGTGATAATGGTCAGGGTGATAATAATAGTAATAATTATGCAGTCTTGCAGAGAACCAGGCCATCATTACTAACCCAATATGTTCAGATGGTCATTTACCTTTTTGATCAAGAGGAACTACATTGTTATGAATATAATGACTGTGGATGTATTCTGAAGGCAGGATTTGAACTCCATATTTCCTGACATAAGTTTAAACAACTCTTACCACCATGCTCATACAATAGTCCAGGTAGTAGATACAAAGTGCATAAAATCTAATTTTTTAAAAAAAAAATCTAGGAATATTAAAACAATGGCAGAATAGCATATTACTGTATGCACACACGATAAAGAAGAACTAAGTGTCTACAATTTCAAAGCTTTCAGACACACATGAACAAAAAAATTGTCACAGACAAATTTACTTGCAGTTCCTTTTAATTTATAGTACATGCAACAAGATTTTATAGACATGAATGTTACAACTTATCATATATGCTGCTCAAAATGTCTCCCTATTTGTACATAAAACAAGTCAGACTTATATTGTTGCTCATTTGAAATTCAGAAACATTTTCATCAAACTAGTTTTTCAAAGCAACATGCATAAAATCAAGGTGATAATGGTTATGGTGATGATAGTTATGCCATCTCAGGGAGAACCAGGCCAGCATTAGTAACCTAATGTAAATATGGTCAGGTGGTCATTTGTATGTTGATCAAGAGAAACTACATTGTTACCTCTGCCAAGGGAGGAGGGTATGTTTTCGTTACCATTTGTTTGTTTGTCCGTGTGCAAAATGACTCAAAAAGTACCGTACATATTTTGATGAAACTTACAGGAAAGGTTCAGAATGACACAAGTAAGAAATGATTACATTTTGGTAGTTATCCAAGAATTTTTGGGGAATTTATGAAGGATTTTTGATATTTTGACAGGTATTAAGGTCAATGAACTTCCAAGGAGCACTGCGAGTTCAAGCTGCGCATTTTTGAGGATTTCAAACGCGCACTAAAGTGCGTGCTCTAGTTTTGCTAGGGCGCGGCGCACCGCACAGCTGAAGGTTTATAACGTATCAAAGGCTTCTATATTGGGAAATCAGGCAATTCTTTCAGCATGTTTACCTTATGAGTGGAAATCACTGATCTCTAGTATGGAAGAGCCCAAAGAGCTTTTCCCCAGTGGTGGAGAGGAGAAAAATCTCTTTGGAAAGAGCAAGATCATCAGTGGAAAGTAACTGCTTGGCGGAGGTCTGCGATCTCAGAGTGCTTTTCTAGTTATGAATACTCTATACGCTATATATTTCGCGGGGGTTTTATTTTCGCGAATTTCGCGAGTCGGGAGCTATTCGCGAAATTAACAACACGCAAAAATATTACCTTCCAAAATGAATCCCTTGCCTTGATGATACGAACATTTCAGTACTAGTATACCATGTCACGGCTTTCCGAACAGACCATACTGGCTAAGCTTGTTTACGCACGTCCACGTCTACTTACGAATACTGTAGAGAGCCAATCCATTATCGCAAGGGGACCACTCGTCAGAAATCTAGGGGACCACTCGTCAGAAATCTAGCGCGATGGACTTAACCACTTCAAAAATGTTGAATTCTAACTTATAGTTCGCAGAGTTTGGCAAGTCTTTTTCATGCAGTGTGTAACTAGTATCATTCTTATTTGCTAGTAAGTTGAAAATTCACACTTTCTTTGCCACTTCATATTTTCTCTGGTCCCCCAATCGCGAATTTAACCACTCGCGAAAATGTGTGACAGCGGCAATTCACGAAAATTAATGTACGCGAAAATTATAGCGTGTACAGTATATGTTATGACATAGATGAATGCTGAGGGCAGGATTTGAACTCCATATTTCCTGACTTAGAGCTTAAACAACTCTTACCACCATGCTGATACAATAAATCAGGTAGTAGATATAGAGTGCATACAATCAAATGAAAGAACAGAGTCAAGGAAATCTTACAGCAATGGCAGTTGTAACACACACACATACACATACACATATTTACACAGATAAAATGAGACGTAATATCTATTTTAAAGCTTTTAGACACACATTAACATACACTCATCTGCACATAGGCAACTTATTTCATGTTTTTTATTGAGTTCAATTTGTCTTTTGTTCTTATTGTTACAGCAAAGAGCACTTACACATGAATGACAACTTGTTCGTTTTTTGCTGTGTCTACTTTTGTGCCTTGGAAGAGAAAAATGAAGATGTTCACTCATGCTTAAAATTTCTCTTTATATTGACCTTCTAGGTTGATAGCCATTTAAATTACCCATAATATGGTATTGAAATACATTGATTTTCATCAAAATCTTCTGTGAAAAATATGAACTTGAAAAAGTGTTTACTTTCTTTCTTTCTTTCTTTCTTTCTTTCTTTCTTTCTTTCTTTCTTTCTTTCTTTCTTTCTTTTTTGCCAAGTGTACATGTACTCACAGTAAAATATACAAAGCTGTCAAGATACAAGAACACATTTGTTGTATAAAACATCATTAGCAGTTCTACAAGATATGTGTTTTGCTATTAACAGATGATGGTGTATTTCAGAGAATAAGTGCAAAATCTATGAAACTAAATGAGAGGAAAAGAGAATAATCACAGGATATTGTATTCATAAAGCTTTGAGACAAACACAAGTGCATGTACACGTACATGTAATACATGTCCAGAGAGACATTATGTTCAGATGAAGAACATACATTGTACATGTGATTCAGAGCACATTTCATTCAGATCATGATGTACACGAGTACTTTATGACTTACATTTATCAGATGTCTTGTTTAAATTTGGAAATGGCAATCAGTGGTCCTGTACTGATGAGACCCTTAATTGAATCATTTTTGGATGCATAGAAATGAATATCATTTACTGGTGAGGAACACAATGGAATACTGTGATTAGAATGTAATTTGTATGGCATATATTCACATAATTAGTACTTAAAAATATACTATGTCTTGTAGTTATCATGATAACAAAATACAGATACCATATATACAGATATATATTATATAATTATTTACATTGCATATTATTCAATAGGAACATAGATATTTACATTGCATATTTTGAGTAGAACAGTATTTCTGTCTTTGAGAGAAAATGAAACCAAAAATACTTAAATACATTTTTATATGAAATCACTGAATAGTCCCAGTTGAGTACCAGAACTCAAATTTAGTGATGTCTTAAAAATTTCTGGTCTAGCAAGTTCAGCCAGGATTTGGATTGAATACACAAACTTGTACATATCTGTAACTCTGTCACGTAATGTGTACGAAACAGTATAAAAGGATTTGAGCAGTGCACTAAACTTGTATTTCATGTATATTTGTATGGCTTTTATGAACAAGAGGAGCCTGTAGTACTGTATAATCTGCTTCATTAAACAAGTTGAATGCAAGCATTATATGGCAGTCAGACAGAGAATAAAAATAATGTGACTAGTGCAATTAAAGTGTTCTTGGTGTAGACTTCCAGTTGTGTGGTGGTTGCACTGTTACTTTCATCCGTAGATTTTGGTGCAAAGTTACCTGTATATTCTTCAGGTGTTGTCATGTAGCTGCTGGAAGGGTTTCTAGAATTTTCTAACTCAGGAATATTTGTTGGAGGTTGATACACAAACTGGGAGCAAGACTCGGATGTTATTGGAAATGATGCTTCATATGAACAGCAGTTGATGGATAGAAGGGCATCCATCCAGAAGATCCATGTCACATGATCATTCAGTCGCACAGGTGTCCCCTTGTAGGGAATCTTCTTTGCATTTTGAAAGCAGAAGAGAGAACCTTCTCCATCGCTGGCAAGCAAAGAGGTACAGTTTACCTCATTTAATTCAGCTGAATACTCAGTGGATTTAATGGTACACTGTGCTGGACTTGGTGGACGTAGGACTTCAATGTACGCGTCTTGACTGAAAAACTGTGTTTCCCCATTCCTGTCTTCTCTTAGAGCAAATAGGTAAAACTGGCTGTCATCTGCACTGATATTGTGTATACTGAGAGTCACTGTTAAGTAAGTTGATGTTCTCACGCCATGAACGGAAAAACGCCTGCTTTGCTGAGGTGTGAGGCATCCAGCAACCATGGTTCCATTCTTACAGAATAAGCACGAGGCAGAAATCAAGTGAATCTCATATTCGAAGGTGGAGTCTCTATCCAGAGGTTGAGTGAACTCTAGGGACCCATTTCTCCCTTCGTAGAATGCATAGACTTCCAATGCCAGACTGCTGCTGAGGCACGTCATCAGTACTATCACCAGTGGAGGTAAAAAGGGTCTGATGCAATCCATGTTGTGAACCAGAAGCTAGTATTCTGTTAAGAAGGAAGAAGGAAACAAACCCCTCCTATTAGATATTTGTATAACAGTCATTGAATAGATTATCTCAGGAGGTGATAAGCTCTTCAATTTTGTCTTGAATTGCTTCATCTTTTTTATGCGGCTTTTATGCCTGAAGTGCATACAATGTACGTATCAGAAATTTATGCATGTCAATATTTTGATTTGAGATAAAGGTAGAATACAAGTTTCAAGGGAGTGAAGCAACCAAGGGGGGGGGGGGGGGGGGGGGGGGGGGGTGGTGGCTGACTCCCCTCCCACAAGTCCCAGAGCAGGGAAAATGTGAAATTTGAGATCAGGGATCACTAGGTGATATATGGAGACTAGTTTTTCTCAGTGGCTGATATTGGCCTACGACTGTATGCTACCACCCACAATGAAGTCCAGTAAGTGAGCATAATACAATAACCATGCACAATTACTCACTTGCACACAGACATAAAATAACAACTTTTTTTTAAAAGCACACAGATGCATCATCGGAACAAGCCTTTGTTCATTTGATCCACAAAATGATCCTTTTCAGATTTCACAGTAGGCCTACAATATGTGGAGCCACGATGCCAATGACTTTAATTTGCCAAAGCAGTGAAAGAGGCATCACTGCTATTAAATTTGAACATGTTTCCATTACACCATTCAAGTTAGCGGTATTAAACAACATGCACATTATGACACTTTGATAGTGACAAACATATTTTCTCATACAGTATTCATCCCTCCTTCTTATGCTTGCTGTTACACACAAATGTTTGTTTGTTTGTTCGTTTGTTCATTTCCATCTGAGAAGATGGCTGGATAGCCCATATTCAGCTGTGCTAAGCTGGTCTTCCATGGGGTCCAGTTGGATGTGAGGCGGGACCACTTCACCGGGTTAAACACCCTGCTCTTTGCGATGAATGAATGAAGTGGGATCTTTTACGTGCATGAGTTGTGACTCTCTCACACACGGGACCTCCACTTTATGTCTATCCAAGGGACAGAGTGATATACCTCTTGCTAGAGGGGACGGTATGTTTACACACAACATTGCTCAGTCCAGACTCCACTTCGAACCCGGGTCACTTTGGTCAGAGGCAGACGCGCTACTGACTGATACCAACTCACTGCCCTCAGCCAACTCACCACCAACTCACTTGTCCACAAGCAACACACTGCATGTACAGACGCACAAAGATGTAGAGTATGGGCTGCACATGGAGAAGGTGAATCTCGGTATAGTACGAAAAATTTGGTATCGCACTCAATATGACCACCAGCACTACATCCTACTGTGTAACAGCAAATGTTTAAACTGCACATTTGGCAGAATCCATCTGAGATTGTTTGAAAATAATCCTTCTGGTAGGGAAATGAAATCCCCGTTATTATTTCTTTAAGGATTGATATGGGCAAAGGTCTTCATATGTGTCCCATTTCCCACTTATTCCCATTATACATTACTTCTTTAATGATTTTTGCAGGTTAGAGTATTCTGCACATCTGTATTGATATCTCCCGTCACTATATTTGGTGCTCTTATTTCTGCATCACCATCTGGAGTATTCCATCTTTGCAGTATTAATAATACATATATAATAAATAGATACCAAAATTTTTCTAGCAATGCAAAATGTGTTGAAACCTGGAATATAAATTAAGAAAAATCTAGGATGGCCTTCAAAAAGGTCATTTATATACTTACCAAGAATAAGGAATGGACACTGATGACATACATTGTAGTGGCAATCTGAAGCAGGAGTTCATGAAACATAACAGCACACAGGGACATTCCAGTCAGTACTAGTGCTAGTGAGCAGTTGAACGTGTAATATCAATAGTAGTGCTATTGATCTTTGAATAATGCGCCAAAACATCAACCAATCATGCATGTGCATTTACCAAGGGAAACAATGAATGGGCATCACAAATACATGTGCATGCAGTCCAAAGTCCACATTGACTCTCAATGTGATGTATTGCTGGTAAAGAACATGCATATCTAGTCTGTGTATGCCCGCACAATGTGTACATTATGTTCACTGAATATTTTTATGTGACTGTGTGCACGCATTGGTGTGAATCAGGATCATTGATATTCATATCAGTGTTGGGCCGGGGACAAAATTCATTGACTGAGAAGTAGTGTGTGAGGAATTGTGGCTGCACGTCTATGTTCCAAATCATCCCATCAACTTCAGCAGTGATAGTCCAAGATGTTTTAGCTCACCTGAGCAAAAGACTGAAGTGTGCTTTTGCGATCATTTATTGTCCATCATGCATCTTGTGTTGTGCCTTAAAGTAGACATTCAAAGAGATCATTAAATTCTGCAATTTAGGCATCATTAGAAAGCTCAGAAGACATAGAAGGCAATGGAATTTTGTTATCTCGCTTTCGCGTTGCTAGAAAGAAGTAGACGCTCACGAAAAACTGCGGTTTTCTGGAGCCTGATAAGGGCCAATTCATCAGGAAAGATGCCCGTTTCGCCTGACGTCACGCACTGGATTTGCGGGCTCTGCCCGGTGAATGTGTGTACAATGTTAAAGGAGGTACAACCCGATTCCTTTGCATTTTATTTCCTTATGTAAAAGTCGAATTGAATGAAATATAACTTTTCATGGTTTAATAGTAATGAAGAAACATTTCTTTCTCGATTTTTTTGTAATTCTTACAGATATTTTCGTCAGTATTCAGGAATTCAAGCTACTTAGGTAATCTTACTTTTCTTACGTTTGTAATGTTACCGCGTTCAAGTTTCGCTGGTCATGTAAAGCGTTTAATTGGAAATCATGAGGATGTCCGTGACAGGATTGATAATCTAAGACATGGTGATGTTCACAATAACAAGCAGACTTACGAAAAATGGCGAAATATCAAAATAGGAGAGATTTTAAAACGAGGATCGAGATAACTTGTGCAGCCCAGTCTCGTTTGTCAATTCAGAAACATTTTCATCAAATGAGTTTTTCAAAGCAACATGCATAAAATCAAGGTGATAATGGTTATGGTGATGATAGTTATGCCATCTCAGGGAGAACCAGGCCAGCATTAGTAACCTAATGTAAATATGGTCAGGTGGTCATTTGTATGTTGATCAAGAGAAACTACATTGTTACCTCCGCCAAGGGAGGAGGGTATGTTTTCGTTTAACCATTTGTTTGTTTGTCCGTGTGCAAAATAACTCAAAAAGTACTGTACATATTTTGATGAAACTTACAGGAAAGGTTCAGAATGACACAAGTAACAAATGATTACAATTTGGTAGTTATCCAAGAATTTTGGGGGAATTTATGAAGGATTTTTGATATTTTGACAGGTATTAAGGTCAATGAACTTCCAAGGAGCACTGGGAGTTCAAGCTGCACATTTTTTAGGTTTTCAAACGCGCACTAAAGTGCGTGCTCTAGTTTTGCTAGGGCGAGATGCACCACACAGCTGAAGGTTTATAACATATCAAAGGCTTCTATATTGGGAAATTGGGCGATTCTTTCAGCATGTTTACCTTATGAGCGGAAATCACTGATCTCTAGTATGGAAGAGTCCAAAGAGCTTTTCCCCTGTGGTGGAGAGGAGAAAAATCTCTTTGGGAAGAGCAAGATCATCAGTGGAAAGTAACTGCTTGGCGGAGGTCTGCGCTCTCAGAGTGCTTTTCTAGTTTTAGAATGTTACGACATGGGTGAATGCTGAGGGCAGGATTTGAACTCCTTATTTCCTGACTTAGAGCTTTAACAACTCTACCACCATGCTGATAAAATAATTCAGGTAGTGGATATAAAGTGCATACAATCAAATGAAAGAACAGAGTCAAGGAAATCTTTCAGCAATGGCAGTTGTAAGATGCACACATATTTACACAAATATAATAAGAAGTAATATCAACTATTTTAAAGCTTTTAGACACACATTAACATACACTCAGCTACAAATAGGCAACTTATTTCATGTTTTATATTGAGTTCACTTTGTCTTTTGTTCTTATTGTTGCAGCAAAGAGCACTTACGCATGAATGACAACTTGTTCGTTTTTTGCTGTGTCTACTTTTGTGCCTTGGAAGAGAAAAATGAAGATGTTCACTCATGCTTAAAATTTCTCTTTATATTGACCTTCTAGGTTGATAGCCATTTAAATTACCCATAATATGGTATTGAAATACATTGATTTTCATCAAAATCTTCTGTGAAAAATATGAACTTGAAAAAGTGTTTACTTTCTTTCTTTCTTTCTTTCTTTCTTTCTTTCTTTCTTTCTTTCTTTTTTTTTTTGCCAAGTGTACATGTACTCACAGTAAAATATACAAAGCTGTCAAGATACAAGAACACATTTGTTGTATGAAACATCATTAGCAGTTCTACAAGATATGTGTTTTGCTATTAACAGATGATGGTGTATTTCAGAGAATAAGTGCAAAATCTATGAAACTAAATGAGAGGAAAAGAGAATAATCACAGGATATTGTATTCATAAAGCTTTGAGACAAACACAAGTGCATGTACACGTACATGTAATACATGTCCAGAGAGACATTATGTTCAGATGAAGAACATACATTGTACATGTGATTCAGAGCACATTTCATTCAGATCATGATGTACACGATTACTTTATGACTTACATTTATCAGATGTCTTGTTTAAATTTGGAAATGGCAATCAGTGGTCCTGTACTGATGAGACCCTTAATTGAATCATTTTTGGATGCATAGAAATGAATATCATTTACTGGTGAGGAACACAATGGAATACTGTGATTAGAATGTAATTTGTATGGCATATATTCACATAATTAGTACTTAAAAATATACTATGTCTTGTAGTTATCATGATAACAAAATACAGATACCATATATACAGATATATATTATATAATTATTTACATTGCATATTATTCAATAGGAACATAGATATTTACATTGCATATTTTGAGTAGAACAGTATTTCTGTCTTTGAGAGAAAATGAAACCAAAAATACTTAAATACATTTTTATATGAAATCACTGAATAGTCCCAGTTGAGTACCAGAACTCAAATTAAGTGATGTCTTAAAAATTTCTGGTCTAGCAAGTTCAGCCAGGATTTGGATTGACACAAACTTGTACATATCTGTAACTCTGTCACGTAATGTGTACGAAACAGTATAAAAGGATTTGAGCAGTGCACTAAACTTGTATTTCATGTATATTTGTATGGCTTTTATGAACAAGAGGAGCCTGTAGTACTGTATAATCTGCTTCATTAAACAAGTTGAATGCAAGCATTATATGGCAGTCAGACAGAGAATAAAAATGATATGACTAGTGCAATCAAAGTGTTCTTGGTGTAGACTTCCAGTTGTGTGGTGGTTGCACTGTTACTTTCATCCGTAGATGTTGGTGAAAAGTTACCTGTATATTCTTCAGTTGTTGTCATGTAGCTGCTGGAAGGGTTTCTAGGATTTTCTGACTCAGGAATATTTGTTGGAGGTTGATACACAAACTGGGAGCAAGACTCTGATGTTATTGGAAATGATGCTTCGAATGAACAGCAGTTGATGGGAAGATGGGCATCCATCCAGAAGATCCATGTCACATGATCATTCAGTCGCACAGGCGTCCCCTTGTAGGGAATCTTCCTTGCATCTTGAAAGCAGTAGAGAGAACCTTCACCGTCACTGCCAAGCCAAGAGGTACAGTTTACCTCATTCAATGCAGCTGAATACTCAGAGGGTTTCACAGTACATTCTGCTGGACTTGGTGGACGCAGAACTTCAACAAAGGCATCTTCAGTGAAAGACTGTCTCTTACCATTTCTGTCTTCCCTCATAGCAAATAGGTAAAACTGGCTGTCATCTGCATTGATACTGCGAACACTGAGAGTCACTGTTAAGTGAGTTGATGTTCTCACACCATGAACGGAGAAACGTGTGAATTGCTGAGGTGTGAGGCATCCAGCAACCATGGTTCCATTTCTGCAGAAGAAGCACGAGGCAGAAATCAAGTAAACCTCATATTCGAAACTGGATTCACTTGACAAAGGTTGATTGAACTCCAGTGACCCATCTCTCCCTTCATAGAACGTGTAGACTTCCAAAGTCAGACTGCTAGTGAGGCACATCATCAATACAGCCACCAGTGGAGGTAGAAAGGATCTAATGTAATCCATTGTGAGAACCAGATGTTATCCTGTTAGAAGGAAAAAGAGATCAAAGCCCTGTCATTAGTGGTTGACATTTGTATATCATAGCCCAGAAGGTGTTATACAATAAGTACATTTCCATCGGGATGGTGATAGGTAATTAAAAGTGAGTGTACTATCTTGTGTTGAAGTCCTGTTCTATGTTTAGATTACAAGTTATAGAATCCCAAACCATTCAGTGATGATGGTTTAATTCTGAACTACTGGCAAGTTCAAATTCACAACTACTGAGCTGATGAAGGTTTTTCCAACATACAAACTGGTACCCCATAAGGAATATTACTGATTAATTCATTAGATCTTTTAACTCCTTTTTTTTTCCTCACTTATAAATCAACAGTGAAGTGAAACACAGATACTAGAGAGAACTTGATCATGTGAAATAATAATTTCATTTGAAATGAACTCTCCAATTTTTTCTCGAGTTGCTTTATCTTTTTCATGCTTACTATACTTGAAGTGCAATACAATCTACATGTCAGAAATTCATTCATGCCAACATTTTGATGTGAGATAAAGGTAGAATCTAGGTTTCAAGGAAGCAAAGCAAGGGGGGTTGTACAGTGGTGGGGGATCGGAAGACTATTTTTTCTCCCATTTAAGTGGGGCTCCCGCTTGAGCAGTGGCTGGTATTGGCCCATGCAAACCACCCACAATGAAGTCCAGTATGTGGGCCTAACACTTAAACGTGCATAGTTATTAGTAAACTTAATATTATCTTTAATATGTTTCCATTTCACCATTCAAACAATATTGGTAACAACGTGCACATTACAACACTTTGATAGTGACAAACACATTTGCGTATATTTATCCCTCCTTCGTATGCTGGTTGTCACGTGTACGCACTTGTCTACAAGTAAACACACTACTTGTACATGTACAGAAGCACAAAGAAGGAGAATGTGGGCTGCATGTGGGGAAGTTGAATCTCCTTATAGGACTGAGAACTTTGGTATTGCACACAATATGACCACCAGCACTACATCCTACTCTTTGATAACAGCTGATGTTTTAGACTACACATTTTGCAGAATCTTTGGGGGATTGTTTGGAAACAATCCTTCTGGTAAGGAAATGAAATCCCTGTTATTATATCAAAGGATTAATGTATAATCTCTACACATTAATGATGGTCAAAGATCTTTGTTTTCTTCCCATTTTTTCCTCTTCCCATAACACGTGTGAGTAACTCCTGCTTTTGTTTTGAATTGTGGGACTAAGCACGCTCAATGCTCTTTAGCAAGCTGTTTCATAGATAATGAAACTGTCACTGTTGCAAATAGGCACCCTGCCTTAGACTAGGATATTGTAATTACTCTACCAAGTTTCCAGTGTACTACATTCATATTTGATATGCTGTCAAAATTCAAATATGAATTTACTGAGGTGTGAAGGTGGGCAATTTTTGTGCACCTTGATATTTAAGCTAGTCTTATTTCAGTGCAAATACTTCTTTTTCATTTTGATTTTTTTGTTAGGTGAGAATATTCTGCACATCTGTATTGATATCTCATGACAATATTTGGTGATCTTAATTTTTCATCACCCAGATATTCTTTCTTTACAGTATTTGATAGTTGGGGTGCAAGGCTTGCAGTACATATGTAACGCAAGCAGCAAGCCACCCATAATTTGACCACAACTCTGTCCAAAATTTGACCACCTGCTGCATGTAGAAACCTATACTTTTGAGCACAGTCGAACCTTGGTGCCTGTACGGGCTGATACAGATATACTGTTTCTACCAACCCCAAATGGATTAAAACCTTAAATATAAAATATGGCCTTCAC
The DNA here is from genome assembly GCF_040938485.1 of Diadema antillarum. Taxonomy (NCBI): domain Eukaryota; kingdom Metazoa; phylum Echinodermata; class Echinoidea; order Diadematoida; family Diadematidae; genus Diadema; species Diadema antillarum. The sequence continues at coordinate 972,341 of NW_027270968.1, read as the reverse complement.
AGAGGCCATTGGTATACCTGGTGAGACTAAGGAATGGACACTGATGACATGTAGTGGAAATCCGAAGCAGGAGTTCATGAAACATGACAGCACACAGGGACACTGCAGTCATTCCTAGTGCTAGTGAGCAGTAGACACCTGTATAGGATGGTAGGTTTAACGTTGCACTGCATATATTCTTTCTTGGGTATGTCATGTAGCCCTGAAAAGGGCCTACGCACTTTCAACAATTTGGCAAGTATGTTCCTGTCATTTTCAAGAGAGTGAGTCATAATGCAAAGGGGTTTTGGGTCCCTAAATGGAAAGTCTGTGATTGGCTGAACAGATCACAATGGGTATAAAAGCAGGTCAATGTAGAGTGCCAATGAGCTTTAAATAAAGCGCCAAAACATTAACTGATCATGCATATCACATGTATTTACCAAGGGAACCAATGAATGGGCAACACAAATTTGTATGCAGTCCAAAGTCCATATTGACTGTCAATGTGATGTACAAAGTGTTGCTAGTGCGAAGATCATGCCTTGTTTGTACAGTGTGCATGTAAATGTTCGCTGAATATTTTTAAGTGTGCATGTGCACACATTTGTGTGAATCAGGATCATTGATATATCTAGTAGCGGAGCCATGCACACCAGCCTGTAAACCAAAAAAAAAAGAAAAAAAAGAAGTGTAACCAAAAATGTTTATGGTTACGTCTGCATTTTGCCCATGTGGACGGCACTGGTTTCATTTGCATTCAGTGGGAGTAAGCATTCTCTGATTGGTTTAGTCGTATGCTTTGTGATCCCTTCTATGTGACAATGGATGCTTCTGGCCGTTTATTTTACAGTAGCTTCCTCAAAACCCTATGACGGATTTTCACCAAACTTGTCAGAAAGCATCCCAAGGGTGATAGGATCTGAATTTGTTCAATTACACACCATATCCCCCAACCACCGCACCCCCCCCCCCAACAAAAAAACAAACAAGCAAACAAACAAACAAACAAACTGGTGACTGCAGTTTCATGTTTGCTTTAATATGGCAGATCTGAGGGTCCCCCCCCCCCCCCCCCCGCCATAATAGGGGGGGATGGGGGGGGACAATCAAGTTGGGGCCAAATTTTCACACTTTCATTTTCTTACAAAAAGCGTGGTCAAATGTTCATCAGATTTGGCAGGAATTTTCTTGAGGAGGATAGAATGACTTGTATAAATGAGCACCGTGCCCAACTGTTTCCTCCAGGGAGCCAAGAAATCCTTAATTTGAGATCCTTGAAAAAGTTGTGTTAAGGCGTTTTCACATCAGCCCGATGTTTCGAAATAGTGCACTATTTTCTGATATGGGAAGTTAGAAAATATCTCGAGCTTGGATTTTTATCGGGCTGATGTGAAAACGCCTTTAGTGAGCAGTGAGACACCTGTATTGGGTGGTAGAAGGCTTAGTGGTGCGTCCCTAATTCTTCATTCTTTCTTGGGCATGCATGTACATGTATGTGGCCCTGAAAAGAGCCTACCCACACTCAGGGTTAAGACAAGCATGTTCCTGTCATTTCAAGAGAATGAGTAATTTTGAGGGGAAATCTGGCTTCAATACCCTCAGGAAGGATCAAAGGGGCTTTGGGTTCATAGAGGGAAAGTCTCTGATTGGCTGAACAGCATCAACCAATCACACATCAAGGGAAAAAAATGAATGGGTATCACAAATTTGTATGCAGTCTAAAGTCCATATCTCACTCCCAATGTGATGTATTGCTGGTGAAGAACATGCTTTTCTGTTTGTACAGTGTGTGTACATTATGTTCACTGAATATCTTTGTGTGTGTGCATGGATTTCAGTGAATCAGGATCATTGATATTCATATCAGTGTTGGGCCGGAGACAAAATTCATTGACTGAGTAGTAGTGTGTGAAGAATCGTGGCTGCATGCCTATGTTCAAAATCATCCCATCAACTTCAGCAGTGATAGTCCAAGATTTGTTAGCTCACCTGAGCAAAAGGCCCAAGTCTGTCCTTGGGATCATTTATTGTCCATCGTGCATCTTGTGTTGTGCCTTTATAACATTTTTTCAGAGTTTGGGGGAACAATCAAGCCAGTTGGGGTTAAATTTTCACAGTTTCATTTTCTTCAAAAAAGCATGGTCAAATTTTCACCAAATTTGGCAGGAATATTTGTAAAGAGGATAAAATGTATGTTTGTACAAATGAGCACCGTGCCTAACTTTTGACCCCAGGGAGTTCAGAAACCCATTACAAAATATGAGAACTTTGAAAAAGGGGTCTTCCATGAAACCAGAATATAGTATAAATGTATGTCCAAGTTTGTTTATTCAGCCGTGGTACTGCTGAGACCAAGCTCAAATAGGGGGCCAGTTTTCGCAGTTTGACCTTCTTTTGGAAAACTCATTGTTAATTTCCTACAAACTGGGCATGTTTCATTGCCAGAGTGGTAGAATGTGGACACCATGCCCCCTTGGGGATTTCCCAAAGATCCCATTTTTTTTTCTTGTGTGACAGTCTGCAAGAATGTGCACAAGGTGAACTTGCAATACTCAGGTGACCAGGAGAGTCCCAGGTGTCTTGTTTATAGCAAATGATTGACAAATCACTCTCCAGCTAGGTAGATAAAGCACATGTCAGTTATTGAGTGTTTTAGTAGTAGCCGCAATTGAAAAAGAAAAAGGAAAGAAAGAAAATGCTCAGGTTGGACTGCAACCTAACAATCTGAGTTCTTAGACAGGCGTTGTATCCACTGGACTACAGAGCTAGGATGTATTTGTTGTTCCACTTTCTATACACTTACTATTTCCACTAGTTGGAGAGTCTGGTGATACTTTGGCAAAACCGAGTTTCCCATTTCCTCCTACAAAAACATTCCTACAATTTACCTGTTCCTTTTACCTGCTTCCGTGGTTTAGTAGAGTTTTTTCTTCTCTTTTCCTTTTCATCTTTGTGATTTGTTAATGGTCCCTTTGTGTGTCAACCACCACTCACCAGTGAAGAATTGACACAGCTCTGTGATGAAACACATTTGAATCATGTCTTATTCATAAAACTATTAAAAGAAATTCCATAGAGTATTTGCTCATAGCCTACTGTGCAAACTACCCAATTCAACCAATGCATATTGTTGAAATTTAGTGGAGGATTATGTTGTCTATTCATAGTTTGGGTATGTTAAATGTGTCTTGATAACAATTAGATGCAATGTAGGTAATGAATAATGGAAAGATACAGCAAAGTAGAATACATATAAACTGACTTCCAAGCTTTTTGTCCAAATATACCCACATTTGATTTTAATTTATTCTCTCTCATACAGTATATAAAGTAACATGAAATGATCATGGTGAAATTTATTTTGAAATACTTGAGTTAATGCTGTTATTCTACTTTGGTCATGGTACAGGCTAGGTGGACACATTTTGAAATAGTAATACACATAACAAGTCTCCCATTGTACCATAAATGGGTCACACAGACAAACCTACTTGCAGTCCCCTTTAATGATTAGTAAATAAACATGAACATAGCAACCTGTATGCTGCCCAAAATGTCTCCCTGCTTGTTCTTGTAGAGTTGCCAATGTGTAAATTCAGAAACATTTTCATCAAGCAAGCTTCTGAAGGCAAAATGCATAAAATCAAGGTGATAATGTTCATGGTGATATATTTTAGTATTAATTATACCATCTCACAAAGAACCAGGCCATCATTCGTAACCTAAATATAGTCAGGTGGTCATTTACGTGTTGATCAAGAGGAACAGCATGAGTTCAAATGTAATGACCGTCACTGTGGATGAATTCTGAAGGCAGAATTTTACTCCATATTTCCTGCCCCAGGGCTTGAACAACTCTACCACCATGCTCACACAATAGTCCAGATAGTATACAAAGTGCGTAAACTCAAATGACAGAAGAAAAGCAAGGAAATTGTAAAACAATGGCAGAAAAGCATAGTACTGTATGCACACACAATACAGATGTCAAAGGTACTGTACGAGCTGAAATTTTCCCGTACAGATATTTTCGCGAATTGCTACTTGGAGGACATTTTCGCGTGTTGTTAATTTTGCGGTTGCGAGCATCTAACTGAACTTAGTTATTCACGCGTTGTTATATTCGCGGTTCAAAGGCGATTCGCGGAATTCGTGAAGATAAAACCACCGCGAAAATTTCAGCTCGTACAGTAGTATCTACAAGTGCTAAAGTTTCAAACACACGCAAACATACATACATGTATTTACAGAAAAATTGTCACAGACAAACATACTTGCAGTATAGTCCATGCAACAAGATTTCACAAACCTGAACATGGCAACCTATGTATGCTGCCCAAAATGTCTCTCTACTTGTTCTTGTATAGTTGCCTGTTTGTAAATTCAAAAAAAAAAAAAAAAAAAAATCATCAGGCAAGCTTTTCAAGGCAAAATGCATAAAATCAAGGTGATAATGATCATGCTGATAATGATTAAGTGATTTTATTATACCATCTCACAAAGGACCAGGCCATCATTAGTAACCTAAATATGTTCAGGTGGTCATTTGTATGTTGATGAAGAGGAACTGCATTGTTATGAATATATTGTTTGACAGGCTGTGGATGAATGCTGAAGGCAGGATTTGAACTCTACATTGTATTCCCTGAACAAGAGCTTTAAACAACTCTACCACCATGCTCGTACAGTAGTTCAGGTAGTAGATACAAAGTAGATATACAATTAAATGAAAGAAGAAGGTCAAGGAAATCTTACAACAATGGCAGATGTACCACACACACATATTTACACAAATATAATGAGAAGTAATATCAGCCATTTTAAAGCTTTCAGACACACATTAACATACACTCAGCAAAAAAAAAAGAAATGCAACTTATTTCATGTTTTTTATTGTGTTAAATTTGTCTTTATTCTTGTTACAGGAAAGAGCACTTACGCATGAATGACAACTTGTTCATTTTTGCCATTTTTACTTTTGTGCCTTGGAAGAGAAAAATGAAGGTGTTCACCCGTGCATAGAATTTCCCCTTATATTGACCTACTAGGTTGATGGCCAATTAAATTACCTTTAATATGGTATATAAATACATTGATATTTCATCAAAATCTTCAATGAAAACTATGAACACGAAAAAGTGTTTACTTTCTTTTTTTGCCGAGTGCAAAGTAAAAGTGCACAATAAAATATACAAAATTATGAAGATACATTGCGCAAGAACACATTTGGTTTATAAAACATTACTAGCAGTTCTACAAGGTATGTGTCTTGCTTTTAACAGATGATGGTGTATTTCAGAAAATAAGTGTAAAATCTATGAAACTAAATGAGAGGAAAAAAAGAATAATCACAGGATATTGTATTCATTTAAGCTTTGACACAAACAAAAGTGCATGCATGGAATGCATGTCCAGAGAGACATACATGTACAGATGAAGAACATACATGTGATTCAAGGCACATTTCATTCAGATCATGATGTACATAATTTCTTTGTGACCTACGATGTCTTGTGTATTTGAAATGGTAATCAATGGTCCTGTATTGATGAGACTCACAATTGAACCATTTGAATTAGGTACATGTACATAGAAGTAAATGTGATATACCACCCACAACTGAACCATTTGAATTAGATACATCTAGAAATAAATACCAACCACAATTGAACCATTTAGATTAGATACATACATGTAGAAATAAATACCACCCACAATTGCACCATTTAAATTTAGATACATAGAAATAAATACCATTGCATGCACTGGTGAAGAAGACAGCAGAATACGGTAATTAGAATGTAATTTGTACAGCATATATTTACATATATGTGACCCGCTACAACAAAATGATCCTAAAGTCGGGCGAGGTTGATTATTTGAAAATTGCATGATATAATCCCCCAATCTTTTTGCTTTAAATTGATATATAACACATTTTATAAAAATAATCGGCTGCGGAGATACCGATGTTTAAAAGACAGCATGTCGAGACGTCTGGAAAATCACTGTTTCGAGAAAAGCGCCCTAAAAGTCTTCCTTTCGACGCAATCGCGATCAAGGGACACGCAAGTCAGTGTTCACCTCTGGACAATAGAAGGTAAGCCCTAGCAACCCCCGAAGAGTTCATTCAAGCACATCAGCGTCGGCGGTCTCCTCACCAACCAATCAGTGACCAGGATGTGAGAAGCGGCTGAGCATAGCGCACCCCGCCCGCACGCACCAGTCGACTGGGCAGTGTGCGAGCTTCACGCTTCGGTTAGCAGCAAGCAGCAAACTGACCAATGAGATCACTCTGGTCGTTGTTAGGGGCGGAACCTATCTGTGGCGCTCAATCCAAATTTTCGAACAAGTTTCTACTTCGTTGAAACGCCAAAAAACATGGCTAAGAAAAACGCTATTTTTTAATCTTTCCTTTGATCATTTTGCTTCAAAATTTCGACAGATGATAGAAAACATGTTAGACTCCAATAACATATCAAAATCAGAAAATCGTAAGTTTTGACCAATTTTAATGCTCTGACTTCAAACTCGATTTTCACGGCTTCGACCGTGCGCGACTTTAGGACCTTTTTGTTGTAGCGGGTCACATATGTACAATGTATTAACTAAGTATGCTATGTCATATTGCATTGATTGTGAGAAATATACAGATAAATATAGTGTACGTCTATAAACTACATAAAGAGATGCAGATAACCCGTTCTATTCAAGAAATAGACTTTCTACATTAGTCTAAAAAATTAGACTGATTTTGCTAAAAACAGGTGCTCAAAAAATGGGAAAAACAGTCTACAAATGATCAAAATTTTAAATGTTAATCTGATATTGTGGTGCAAGGTTTGGCATAAACAAAATGGAATTAACAAACCTGTCCTTCATTCTTTTCAGAATTGCATCAGTCATAGCTGGATATGTCAATGTTGGTCTTCTGCCAAACCTGCTGAGCTGGCAAGGTTCGGCTTTTGACGAACCTGCCGAGCTGCCCAGGTTCGGCTTTTGACGAACCTGTCGAGCTGGCAAGGTTCGGCTTTTGACGAACCTGCCGAGCTGTCCAGGTTCGGCTTTTGACGAACCTGCCAAGCTGGCAAGGTTCGGCTTTTGACGAACCTGCCGAGCTGCCCAGGTTCGGCTTATGACGAACCTGCCGATCTGACAAGGTTCGGCTTTTGACGAACCTGCCGAGCTGGCAAGGTTTGGCTTTTGACGAACCTGCCAGGCTGCCCAGGTTCGGCTTTTGACGAACCTGCCCAGCTGCCCAGGTTCGGCTTTTGACGAACCTGCCGGGCTGCCAAGGTTCGGCTTTTGACGAACCTGCCGGGCTGCCAAGGTTCGGCTTTTGACGAACCTGCCAAGCTGGCAAGGTTCGGCTTTTGACGAACCTGCCGAGCTGCCCAGGTTCGGCTTATGACGAACCTGCCGATCTGACAAGGTTCGGCTTTTGACGAACCTGCCGAGCTGGCAAGGTTTGGCTTTTGACGAACCTGCCAGGCTGCCCAGGTTCGGCTTTTGACGAACCTGCCCAGCTGCCCAGGTTCGGCTTTTGACGAACCTGCCGGGCTGCCAAGGTTCGGCTTTTGACGAACCTGCCGGGCTGCCAAGGTTCGGCTTTTGACGAACCTGTCGAGTTGGCAAGATTCAGCTTTTGACAAACCTGCCCAGCTGCCAAGGTACGGCTCTTGACAAACCTGGCGAGCTGGCAAGGTTCGGCTCTTGACGAACCTACCGAGCTGCCAAGGTTCGGCTCTTGACGAAAGTGCCCAGCTGCCCAGGTTCGGCTTTTGACGAACCTGCCGGGCTGCCCAGGTTCGGCTTTTGACGAACCTGCCGGGCTGCCAAGGTTCGGCTTTTGACGAACCTGCCGGGCTGCCAAGGTTCGGCTTTTGACGAACCTGCCAAGCTGCCCAGGTTCGGCTTTTGACGAACCTGCCGAGCTGCCAAGGTTCGGCTTTTGACGAACCTGCCGAGCTGGCAAGGTTCGGCTTTTGACGAACCTGCCGAGCTGGCAAGGTTCGGCTTTTGACGAACCTGCCAGGCTGCCCATGTTCGGCTTTTGACGAACTTGCCCAGCTGCCCAGGTTCGGCTTTTGACGAACCTGCTGGGCTGCCGAGGTTCGGCTTTTGACGAACCTACCGAGCTTCAAAGGTTCGGCTTTTGACAAACCTGCCGAGCTGCCCAGGTTCGGCTTTTGACGTACTTGCGGAGGTGGCAATTAAAGGTTCGGCTTTTGACGAACCTACCGAGCTGCCAGGGTTCGGCTTTTGACGAACCTGCCGAGCTGGCAAGGTTCGGCTTTTGACGAACCTGCCGAGCTGCCCAGGTTCGGCTTTTGACGAACCTGCTGGGCTGCCAAGGTTCGGCTTTTGACGAACCTACCGAGCTCTCAAGGTTCGGCTTTTGACGAACCTGTCCAGCTGCCCAAGTTCGGCTTTTGACGAACCTGCCGAGTTGGAAAGGGTTCGGCTTTTGACGAGCCTGCCCAGCCCAGGGGTGATATGCAGCTTAGCAGATTTGGCCAAAGATGAACATTGACATCATGATAGCTTCATCAAAGAAGAACATTGGCAGCCTGGCAGGTTTGTCCCAGTCTGAACCTGAGCAACTCAGCACATTCATCAAAAGCTGAACCCGGGGCAGCTGGGCAGGTTCGTCAAAAGCCGAACCTGCCCAGCTGGCAAGGTTCGGCCTATGATGTAATCTAAAGTACCATGAAGTTAAATTTTTAAAAAATTATCATTTATGCTTAATTATGCTAATTTATGCATAATGATGCTATGCATAATGATGCATGAAATCAGACAATTTGGTATAAATCACTAAACAAAGCTCAAAATGGGCACATTTTTTGTGTAAATATTCTTTTTAGTGTCCTGAGCAAATTTAAGAGAAAAAAATTGTGCCATCGGAAAAAAATTTCTTAAGTATTTTATTGTTTTTTACATCGCACGAAACGTCGAGGGGGGGGGGGCCTCGGAGGCCCCCCCCCCCCCGGCCTAGTTAGGGTTGATGATCCTGTCAGGCTCCAAATTTTTCATCTGTTGCAATGTCCCTTTGCGAAGATCACAAAAATAGGGATTAGAAACAGTTAGTTGCAGTGAATAATAGGCAGAAATACATCTTAAATGCAGTTCAGTTTAATCAGTTTTCAGCGAAATGCTTTTTCATTGTTGAAATGCAAAAACATGCACTTCTATCATGCCACATTGAAAGGTTCATTCTTGTGTTGTTTTGATTATCCAGTACGCTGATAACCACAAGAAGCTACATGGTTCATGCATACCAATTTGGGGACCAAACTGCAGTGAAAACGTGATATTCAAACATGAAAATGAAACAATTTTTATCCACTAGCTTAATTGTGACATTTTCAATTGCCAGAGTCACAAAATATGCTGCAGAAAAAAGGAGAATATTCCACAAAGGGTAAGATAAAAATTTGAGGGACATTAATTGCTCATTTGACTAAACAATGTTTTCATTATTAACTCTTTATGTGCCACGTTCGCACGTCCGACTCAGTCGACGGCGTGCCAACTTCGCATATTCTGCTCAACACACAAAGCCGCCAAAACCGATCGATAAATCGCTAGTCCCGCGGTACAATGAAAGCGTTTCTAGCGCTTTTGTTCCTCTCACATACGGCTTGCATTCTATGTGGTGATTGACTGTCAAGCGGTGTTCCCAACTATAGATTTGTGTGTACATTCTAAGTTTCTGTCACGGTTTCATGTGCAAAAGTCATGTCTTCACAGTAATGTAGCAAACTGGTCATTCAAAAGAAAATTGAAAATAGATTTGTCATACAATTTATATCGAAGCAAAGTTTGGCATTCCTCTAAACTTTGTTCACTATTATGTCAAAGCTCAACAGCTGAAATTTGTAGAAGTTACACAAATTGGAAAAACAGAATTCTTTCTCAAAGCACGCATGTCTACCTTCGTGTCCCAGAATAACGTGGCATACAGGGGGTTTCCACCATGGCACATAAAGAGTTAATATTCAGCTTCAGGAATGTTATGCTCCAGCACTATAACATATGAAACATGTGAAAAACACATACGGTATGCAAGCTGAATAGTTCAGTAGAGTACAGTTCAAAGTATTTCAACAATAAGCATAGCATATTTGCAGTATCGTCTCTTTCTGGAGCTCAAAAAGACTGAGCACATCGGTACTCAATCCTGTGAATGGCATTTTGAATCAGTACAGTGTATTTCGAAACACTGATTCTATTACATAGCAAATTGAGCATAAACACAGCCCATGTAAAAGTAATACAAGATCATAAAGTAGTATGCCATTGAATCACAGAGAGTTAAGATGCATTATACCTGTTTGATGGAGAAGATGACTGATGATTCTTGATGTATGGTATCCTCCACTTGTGGTATAGGAACATGTGCACTACACTAACCTCCTTTTCTCCTTGTGCAAGATAATATGAGTCAGGGTGGGCAATTCGTATAAGGCTTTGGCTGGCTAGTCCATGCAATGAGGTTAGGCTGTATACTTTTATAAAACAGGCCCTTGCCAATAAGCTACACTGAGCAGGCAATCCTAATAAATTATCTCCTTATCAGAGACAATGAAAACTCTCTTGTGCGCCTCCAAGATCAGATTGTTGATATAGCCAGGGAGGGGGAAGAGATACAATGTATAGCCCTAATGCTCTGCTGGTTTGGGGAAGTGCCAAGCCCTATGGTTTGTTTCTCACAGAAGTGCTTTGTGGTCTGCCAATTAACCACAGTCAGCAAACAATGTTTGGGCAGTCTGTGGTTGAAACTCAAAGCTCCTTGGCATTCCTCTCAGCCTTCATTGAGAAAGTGAACTGATGCTCCATCCATACCAGCTGTGTACTCTGGTTAGATAGCACATTCGTCAGCTGCAGATGTTCCTCTGGACAACTATGATTCTAATTTTCTTACAATGGAGACGAATGATGGAAATATCAATGAACTTGATATCTCAGCTCAGTATTGATGATGATGGAGATGGTGCTAACATTTTGTCCTCAAAATTATCAACAAGAACAAATACCAATGGAGCTTCTGACATGATGGATTTATCTCACCTGAGCTTTGATGAGCTCATATTAGACATGATGCTGAAAGATCAACTCCTACAGAGGAGTTTGCATGCCACATAAAGATGAAATTCGCTTGCCTCATGGAATATGCACCAAGAGAGACATAACAGTCTGTATCTTCGTGGCAAGGCAGAAATACTGGATCCTACTCTTGGCCGAGCTGAATTCTACAAATCATCGTCAAAGTTCTTCTGGCAAGTGAGAGTGAAAAAGGTAAGTTTTATGCAAACATATACTTGCCAATCATGGGGAGTTTTTGCACCAACAGAGAAGGCTCAACATGTTTATTTTTCAACAAGTGCTAATGAATTATTTGGGAATACATGATTCATAGAAAACCTATCCATATTCTTTATAGTGTCACAATTAAAAATGCAGATATATCTCATTACCTCGTATTAGCTAATCGCAGCTCTATAAAATCATTGAAAATGTAATGTTCAATTGGATTTTTTCTTATTTTCAGATATGGTGCTATATGAATTAATGACATCACAATTGATGATTCAGGCATCCACACAATTGTGACTGTTGTGAGGCATTTCGGTTGTATATTCTAAGTGACACTTGAAAATATAATAAAATAAATTGAGAGTGCTTCAGAAAGTTTTTGTAGACCTTTGAAGTCATTTTATTTTGTCTTTCAAACATATAATTTTCAATTTCTTAATCAAGGGGTACATTTGGAAACATCTACAGTGTACATGTAGCTGTCATTCAATTACTGGTGGGATTTGAATGTGTGTTCTACTGGTTAACCTATGCACACTTGCTTTTTAATATCCCTATATTCTAATGCATGTAATTTTGCACTGCAGTACTTTGATGGGAGTGGTGATTTGATCATGCATAAAAAATTTCAGATTTAGAGTTTGGTGTAATTGATATTCTAACTTCATCAGTTTTCATTTCATGCAGACTGGAGATTTCTTCAAAATGCCAGAAATGTATTGTCCTGGAGAAGACACTAGATAAGGAAATGAACCAGACCAAAAAGGAAAGAGCTTGAGAATGCAATGATGATGCACAATGAAAGCCAAATGTAAGTGAATTTCAGGAAACTATTATACATTTCATCTGTGTACCAGTAAATGGTAACTCGATCTACTGCTTGATGGTAAAACTGTCACAATCCCTCAAGGTCTATGTCCATCATCTTCCATCATCATGATGTTTACATCTTTTTATACCATGCCATGTTATTTCCCAAATATAATATGAAATTTATATTGATGTGCAACATCATATTTCATGAATTTTTTTCCTTTCCACAGAGAATTAACTTGCAGTTTGGGTTTCCCTTTTTGTAGCACAGTCTGCATAATGTGTACCAAAAGGGGTGTGAAAGCATTTGTGGGACAAATTCAAATAATCCAAAATGCAGAAAAATAATGTTAGTACCGCAAAAATATCAATGCATTCAAAATCTGAAGAACAGTGTTTTGTTTAGAGTAAAACGTCTGAAATCAGATAAAAGAACAAGTCCATCTTCATGTGACAAGTGGAGTATGTGAGAAAATAGAGCGCTATCAGAAGAGCACATTGACAGTTTGAGGAAAATCAATGATAGTTTTGAGGAAAATCATACAATCTGTTCAATTTGTTAGCAATTTTTTAAAATTTCTGTACAGTAGTATCACTGCCTGATGAAAATTACTACAGTCTGTGATGTCACATGTATAGAATGATATGTAAAGAGAAAACATTTCTATTAAGAGAATTCCACAAAATTTCATTTTGAGAAGAAAGTACAAAGGATTCCCTTATTACTGGTACTGATGTATGTTTAGAGTAATATTATTCCCCGATCTTCTGAATGAGACAAGTCAATTGTTCTTGTCATATACATAATGCTGCAAAGTGAAAAATACAATTGTATGTTGATTTTTCTTTATATTTTCTTTATTTTGTTGTACACATACGTGACATCACAAGATGTTTTAGTCTTCTTATCCTGCCATGGAAGCATTGAAACTTCACAAGCTCATAACTTTTGAACAGATACAGTAGTCAGACTTTCATCAAACGTGCATTGATGTATTGTACTTATAATATTGCTAATTTCTCTCAATTCACATGCATATTAAAGGGAACGTATAGTTTTGGTTGAGACCTAATTTCAGGGTCTAACATGTTTTGGTGAGATAATAAGAAACCTCTTATGAAATATGAAAGAGCATGTAATTCCATGAGGAATTCAACATTTATTTGATGAAAATTGGTTTTGAAATGGCTGAGATATCCATAGCAGAGCAATTCTAATTAAGTTAATTAAATTACATCTATATGCATTAAAACTTGTGTATTTTTCCCCCACTCCTCACTCCCTTCCTACAATATCCTTACAGCACCATGGTCATAAGCTCTGTTTCATGGGGGCTCATATTCATTTGCTTTATGTCATTCATTACAAATTGTACTTTGACTATGTGTGATTTTCAATAAGAAAAATTGAAATGGAATTAAATTGATATGGTCATGAGATTTTATCAATGAACTCTCTGCTCTGCTGTAGTGGTTGTCAACACAATGGAATGTGCTGGTCAGTAGCCTGAAACAAAGGGGCACGTAGAAGTGGGTAGAACAGGTCAGTGGGGACTGAGTGCTTTCCAAATAAACCAGTGGGTCATAGGGTAGTGCAAGGGCATTAAGTATAGGAGGGAAGTGAGGAGTGGGGAGAAGTACACAATTTGGGGTCTAACATCTTCCTGCAAATGATTGTCTTTGACTTTAGAATAACTAAGTATCTCAGAATGATAAGGGGAAAAGTAGATGAAATGGCAGTTACAGAGAAAAGATACTGAGCTGATGTGATGAATATACCTACTGGCTGGTTATCTACAGGGGATAAGACAGTGGTCAAGGCCAATCACCTTTCTGTGTTTTATGTGGTCTTTGTAGCAGAACAAGGAGGTAATATATCTCTTTGAGTTGAAGAAGCCTTCAATCATCTTTAATAGTTTATCAACCTCCTAACCTTCTAAGAAGCAGTTTGTGCAATTAAAGGATGCAGTGCTTTGTGTCAGTGGGTGATTGCATATACAAGTACATTCAAAGTATGCACTTGGTGTCTAGGATTAGGGTTTAACCCTAATCCCACTGGGTTATTTGAGGGACAAACTTTTTTGGCCTCCCCCCCCCCTTCAGATCTCGGTCGTGGATCGCGCGATCCTCGCGAAATTTTGCACTAAGGTAGTGGCCAATAATCTAAAAGATTATATAGTTAGATTTTTCAAATTTTAATTTATGTATTTTATATAAACTTAATGCTTATTTAAGCAAAAATAATTTTTTGCCTATAAATCCAAAATTAAAGCTCCAAAACTTCTAATTTTTGGTAAACATATTTTTTCATTATCTTCAACAATAATATTGAAGAAAAAATTCAGCTTCGTAATTTTTCTTATGTATTTTATTGTTCATAGAATTTCTTATATATTTCTTTGTTTTTACTTTTTGTTTTAGTTGTTTTTTGTTGTCAAAATTTGTCGCAGAAACTTTTTAAAGCATAATCAAGCTAAAATGAATCATTATCAGCCACTGAAAGTAAAAATATCTATTTTTATATATAATGAATTAATTGCAAAAACACGATTTACATTGGATTTGTACATAAAATCATGTTTTTGAACAATTTTGGGGTCGACAAATTTTTTTCAAAAGGGGCATGGCTTCAAAACGGTATGGTCGGGACTGACAAATTTGGTCTCAAAAGTTGTGTGATATTTGAACGAAAAAAGTCATAAAATGTCGCGGCGAGAGCATCGCGTGTTGCAAAATAAAACACCAAATGCGAATTCAAACACCATATCAGCCAGCTCCTTTACTTTTAACGGCACAATTTGTCAATTTGTAATCCTAAAGTAAAAAGCTCCCTAACCTCCAAAACTTCTAATTTTTGGTAAACATATTTTTTCATTATCTTCAACAATAATATTGAAGAAAAAATTCAGCTTCGTAATTTTTCTTATGTATTTTATTGTTCATAGAATTTCTTATGTATTTCTTTGTTTTTACTTTTTGTTTTAGTTGTTTTTTGTTGTCAAAATTTGTCGCAGAAACTTTTTAAAGCATAATCAAGCTAAAATGAATCATTATCAGCCACTGAAAGTAAAAATATCTATTTTTATATATGGGCAATTCCACGGTAACTAGGACACAGGTGCCAAAAATTCAAAATGATTTTTGTTTCAAACACCATACATTTTCAGACAGTACTTGAGTTGAAGTTTTAAGAATCATTATGTTTTTCAATAAAAGCGGCCATTTTGATTTTCAAAATGGCTGCCAAAATATGCCTATAACTCAATGGTGAAAAGAGTGTATTGTCGCATAACTTACTCTCTGTATATCCACTTTATTAGTACTCTAAACAACAATCTTTCATATGTATGCAGTTACCAGAGAAGTCTTTTACCACACGATAGAAAAAAAAAGCTGGTAGCTTTAAAGAATTTGATAAAAACTGTTAATTACTTTGATAATGATGGATGTAACGTCAGTTACCAAAAACAAGGAATTTTTAAGTTTATTCATCAAAGGAAGTGAGCTGTATGATGTAACTTGGGATTTCTAATGTATGCCCATATGCCTTTATTTTAATACCAGAAATAAGGATACTTGGCATACTGGAGAGTCAAAATATACACTACAAATTTGTAACGTCAGTTACCGAAACATCATACACAAGTATGTAACGTCAGTTACCATGACAGTAATTATAACTGAGGCAAATTTTTTGACTTTTGGCCATTTCAATACATCTGGGAAGTCAACTTACAACAAAGAGCAGCAATCCCTTTCATAGGAAATGATATCATTACCATGGTATGTCCATGGATATTTTTTTTTTTTTAATTTTATTTTATTTCTAAATTCATTCATTCATTCATTTACCATGATTATCTTTTTTTTTGGGGGGGGGGGGCTTGAGCTTTCAATTTTTGATTCAGCACAAGTTTGAGGTTAAATCATCTGGAAGTTTAGTTTGCCACATGCAGTATATGCACTCAAATTAGTACATTCCCAGCCCTACGGGATGATAAAGCTACCAAAGTTTGTAGGCCTAATCAGTGACATGATTGCATGTTAACCACATTTTCTATAAAAAAAAACCCAAACAAACAAACTTCTGCACAGCTGTATACCAACAGTTTAACAATCTTCACCAATGTTTGCTTTTGCTGGCATTTTTCTTTTTTTTTCAGGAAGCTTAGTCAAGTTTCTACCTCAAGGCAAATGCACAAACAGATATTTCTTCTCTTGCACTTAAATGTGTGGTGTAGTTAACATGGCTCATCTTGTATTATGGTACGTAAGGCATGTACTCATTATTGTTTGAAACTTAACAGTGATGTTGTTTAAAGTGAGAGAGGATTCTATAGGGTTTTTAAAAAAAAAAATTCATACAGTGTGTATTTGTTGATTACTTTATTCTATTCATGCAGGGACATTTTGTAATACAACACATGATAATTATGAACAGGAAGAGTTTTTTATATCGATTTTAGTATTCTTTCGTTGCAAAGTCCGATTTCTTGGTATCTCGAATGTATTTGTAAGCCGTGATATATCAGTGAAAAGGAAAAAAAACAGGTAAATTACTTCAAGCTAGGAATAAAACAATAATGCTCTTTTGACCAAAAAAAGCATTTATTTTTCTTCTTCACAGAGAAATATTAAAAGTGTGACACTTTTCATTTAAATCAATTGATGATGGAGATCATCAGGAGTAAAATAAAGAAAAGAAGGAGAAATATATCATAATAGATTTCATACATATTTATGCATATTTATGAGTTGATACGTGTTTTTTTCCCCATGACCTGGAAGATATTTTGATATTTTTTTCAAGCACAAAAATATCCATGTTTTGTGTAGTACTACAAGGTATTATGGGTGGAGCACTCTATGTAGATAAAAACTTTCCTGTTCATTAAAAAACAAACAAACAAACAAACAAACAAACAAAAAAGCCCTTAGTCATGTCAATATATTTATACTTGGAACTGCTTAATCTATTAATGGCTCTGTGTAATCATAAATGTTGAATAAAAATTAAATCTTCAGACAAATGTCAAGAAATATCCTCTTGTGCATTTACATTATTTTTGCCCAACTGTGCTATGGCATGGGGGGGGGGGGGGGTGCCCCTAAGGGCCCACCCAATATTATTTGTGTCTTTAGATTTTGTTTTCATTTGTTGCTGTAGTTGCCTGGGATTGTCACTGGTACATTGCAGCAGTATAATAACCTGTTAAATAAATTAGTTCTCTGTAAACCCCACGGCAAAGTATGTGTAACGTCAGTTACGTAACGTCAGTTACTGACATGTTTACCTTTAAGTTTTCATAGAACACAAAGAAAATGGACTACTGTTTCATTTCATTGTGTATTTATGACTGATGAACCAAGGTATGACTCCATATCAACCAAATCATTCTGAATGGTCAGAATTATGAAATATCACATAGCTATTCCCAATCATGATATTGCATGTGTAAACCCTATGGCAAATGTAAGCGTAACGTCAGTTACGTAACGTCAGTTACCGTCATGCCTTCACTGAAATTGGTATGGTGGTAAAAGGAGACATCTAAAGTGCACATTATTTTGCACACCTGTTCCTAAGAACCTAGGTGTATTGCCATATTAAACACATAAAGGCTAAAAGTCAGGGACATGAGATATTTCCATTTACATCTACACCATAATTTCCCATGTCCTTTTTCCGTAACGTCAGTTACCGACACATTTTCACTTGCTATGTGATAAGAAATGCAGTTTGAGAGAAAAACTTTCCACCTATTTCTTCATTCTCATGAACTTATTCATCAATGCTAATTGCAAGCCCAAGGTGCTTTCATTCACAAAACTACAAGGTAAACAATTTCATGAAAATCCTTACGTGTAACGTCAGTTACCGTGGAATTGCCCATATAATGAATTAATTGCAAAAACACGATTTACATTGGATTTGTACATAAAATCATGTTTTTGAACAATTTTGGGGTCGACAAATTTTTTTCAAAAGGGGCATGGCTTCAAAACGGTATGGTCGGGACTGACAAATTTGGTCTCAAAAGTTGTGTGATATTTGAACGAAAAAAGTCATAAAATGTCGCGGCGAGAGCATCGCGTGTTGCAAAATAAAACACCAAATGCGAATTCAAACACCATATCAGCCAGCTCCTTTACTTTTAACGGCACAATTTGTCAATTTGTAATCCTAAAGTAAAAAGCTCCCTAACCTGTATCGTGGGGGAGCAAACTCCTGCCTTATGGCCCTTCCTCACCCCTCCTACTGCAGTTCCACCTTGGTAGGAGAATTCACTCAGAGCCATGCAGTAAGAAATGCTGGCATCTTTGCATGCAGTTGATATTCAGTGTATTGGAAGACCATACAGTGGGGATATCATGAAAGTATGATTGTGGCCAGGGAGCCAGTGAGTTCACAGCCCTGTGGTGGTTGTTGTTTGTTTGCTTGCCTCCCTGTGCCACATTCCATTGACCACCAGTGAAGGGCAGAGCATTTTCCACCTCCCTGATCAGTGTGTACACTGTAAACAAGATTGAGCAGGTAACTCCAACCATTGCATTTTCTGGGAAGCTAGTGGCCAGAAGAGTTGGTATCACACCAGATAGGCAGCTTGCAGCTTGTGTCTTTGATCCTAACAGACAAGTCAACCTTTAATACATGTGGATTGAGTGATTGCAACAATATTAGTAGAACACATTAAGTGAAAGTTTGGGGAAAATCCAACACTCCGTTCAAAATCACTGCTGGATGAGAATTAAGACTACTATAGTGTATAATGTCATATGTGTAGAATGATACTATAAGCAAAATGAATAGAGAATTTCACAAAACTTTTTTTTTTAAAAATAAAGTGCACATTTCTTTGACTTGTCACCGATATAAGGGTGATATTATTCCCCCTGCCTTCTGAAAGAGAAAAGTGAAGTGTTCTTTTGTTATGCAAGAAAAGTAAAAATATGTTGAATTTATACTTTCTTTATATCGTACACATGTGACATCACAAGCTAAAGTAGTCTTTTCATCCAGCTATGACTAAGCAGTAACTTCAAAAATTGATAACTTTTGAATGGATTGTTAGACTTTCCTCAAACTCTCATTGAACTGTTCAATTTCTACTAATATTGCTGCATTCACTCAACCCACATGTCCATGAAGGTGATCCGAACTTGTTCTTTAACAGGTTGGGGCTTTTATACTTCTCAGTGTATATTGGACTGCTTAGCCAGTTGTTGATAACAGGACACTGAACTTGACTATCAGCTAGTTAGAGCTGGACAAGTCATTGTTCTTTATAACAATGTTATTGATAAAGGTCCTAATGTGATATATTTCAACCAGACTTAAAACAAGTTTTGAATGTTCATACAGCTAAACATGGATTGTGACTGCATGACACACATTTAGGATGGAAAGACACTCATTTATGCTGATAAAAGTGGGCCGACAACACTTCTGTAAATAAAATCTGCAAGCTGATCACCCAACAGATATGATGATAAGGATTAAATGCCCTAAAAAACAGTACTCAGCAGTCACATCTATATGTAAAATACATGCAGCTACAAGAAGCATTTTGAGAAAGTCTGTCACCAGCCTTGTCAACAAACTCTATAGACTTTTGCTTCATACAAACTTTTGAAACCAAGTTCATTTCTTGATATTCATGACATGCATGATTGTTATAAGTGTCAAACAACTTTATTATAATAATTAGTTAACCAAATTTGCTGACATACAAGTATACATGGTATATCAAGAATTAGTTCACAAATTGAGAAAATGTTTCTTGCATGAAAAACTAAATGAATATTTTCCCTTCTATGTGTCTTCTTTTTTTTTACAGGGTATCAATGATACAGAACTCCTCAAGACACATGTGACTGATGTTATCCTTCATGAACAACAAAAGAATTTGACTTTTAGATATTGGACAACACAGCTATGATTCAAATCTTACCATCAATATCCTGCTGAAAGTACTCCTAGGTGTTAAAGGTAAGTTTTTCATTTGCATCAAAGCAAAAAGTAGGCATTAGTAAAGTAATTACTGCTATTCCGCATGATGCATACTGGTCTTAAAAGAGGTCTTGCACTCGGACAGTTCCATTCTTTGTAGTTTTTAGTAGTAATCACATTCAGCAAGTACTTTCAACTATTTTAAAAAATAAGTCTATGTTGAAAGGAAATGCATTTAATCCCTGTCTCCATACCATGGCTGATTGCCTACATCACAATGTATAGATTCCTTTTAACAACAGATAACCAATTACTGTCATGGTTATAATATCTGGCAATAAACACAAAGCAATTTCAAAATATTATAATACTGTTCAATTTTGGAAGGAATAATAATCAGTCAGCTCATTTGACATCCCTTTGTCATATTCAAACCTTTATGTATGTGCACTTCCTGCCTCCCATTCAAAAAAATGTGATGCAATTCTATTCTGTTGAGATCAAAGGAACCAAAATTGTTGTCGAGCAAAATTTAGACAGACAATGACAATATTGATACTGAAAAATATGTGTATTGTTTCTTCCAAAATGTAGCAATGTTAAATTCAATAAGGCAATAAGAAAGAGCAATGGACTGGTGTGTGAAAATGAAATATCCCAATTCATTGTTATACAGTATAAAGTAAAAAGATATATACAGTTGTAGGTACATTGAAACTTACACAACATTTAAAGAAAAAAAATGTAGTAGAAGACTTGACGGGATTTTAAATGTACTTTGAAGGGTAACGTTTACAGATAGGCCCTGATCATCATGTAGTAATCACACTGCAGTTTAGAGATAGAAAATGATACATGACCGAGTACAATGTACATTGATAAAGATTCCAGAAAGAAGGTAAAATTTGAAGAGGCCTCATATGAGCAACAAAGAAGATAACTCAAGAGAGGAGAAAGATAAAGGTGTTAAAGTATGTGAAAATCTATCTTTACATCCTCGAAAATGAGAGTACAGATTTATTATGAAAATTTGTCTGAATAGTTCATACAATGTACATGCTAGGGATGACAGGAATGGTTCATCCTCAATTATTTGAAAATATACTTGGCATTTTATACTATCATCGCTAGCTTAAGTACCCTATCGACAATACAATCGGATGAAATAAGTGCTATACTACATGACTGTAATAATGAGCCTTTTACAATCCAGTGTGAGGTCAGACAGTTCACACTACTGGTGTGTTTCCTATGCAATCACAGCACGTATACTCCCCATATAATAGTCAAGAGGCATTCAATCCTAATTCTGCATAAACTTGGCCCTCTAAAGAGGTGTGGACAATGTAGGCAGTTTAAGAAGTACATGTGTGGTCACCAAACAGGAGATTTGAAAAGTCAAACAAAGCTCAAGAAAACAAACACCTCTGTGCTGCAGCTAAACAGGAAACACCTTACTATCTGTGTGTTATACTGTCCCAAGAGTTTGTGTTTAAGTTTTTAAATCGCATATTTTTGTTTATATTCTTCCTGATAAATATTCTTCCTTATAGGGTCATGTCACCAGACAGAAGTAACAACAGCACTAAGACTTCGACAGCACTCTGCAGGATTCAGAATGGCATTCATCTCCGTGAAATTCAACATAAATAGGCATATGGATACATACAATTACAATTAGTAATGTACTCCTGTGTGCACTGGATGAGAATGCTTCTGCTA
This sequence comes from Diadema antillarum, assembly GCF_040938485.1. NCBI lineage: Eukaryota > Metazoa > Echinodermata > Echinoidea > Diadematoida > Diadematidae > Diadema > Diadema antillarum. Next base: position 950,554 of record NW_027270968.1, on the reverse strand, counting down.
TTGCCATAGATGAATGTGCTTACAGCTAGCAGCAGCAGTACCACTGCTCCTCAGGAACATTAGTAGAAATGGCTCAATGTGATGTGGACATCATTTGTGTCAAATGATCATGGAAGCTATACATGAAGTATGGACAAAAAGTGCTAACAGACTTAAGTTAACAGTGTGGGATTCAAATTTCCTGGGCTTGTAAATAAACTGTTTGTCACATAATATGTTTTGGAAGCTAGATACTCTGTAAGTAGAATCACATCAGCTCAAGGCTTGCCTAAATTACTGCACTCAGCCCCATATTTTCATATGTGTATAAATACATTTTACTGGCCTGCCAAGCTGTACCAGGGAGAGAAGTATCCTTTTGTATATTTCTTCTGTCCCCCCCTTTTTTTTTTGGGGGGGGGGGGGTTGAAATGGTGCTCTAAATACATGTACATTTGAACTAGATGTATGTATTCAATAATATTAGTTTTGTTTTGTTTTTGTTTTTGTTTGTTTGTTTGTGGTTTTTTTTTTGTTTTTTTGTTTTTTTTTTTTTTTTTTTTTGGGGGGGGGGGGCAGCCCAACATTAATATCGCATTGTTTTGTGTGTTCTTTGTTGTTGTTTGTGTTTTTGTTTGAGTGTGTGTGACTGTGTGTGTGTGTGTTTGTGTGTAACAGGTGTCTAAGATGGTTTAGCCTGAAATTTTGGTGGCCAAAAAAGGAAATGAGTACTGGCCCAAAATAAGACCAACAAAACAATCTATTTTCTATGATAGTTGCTTGCTTTAGGGACAACAGATAACTTTTTTCTTTTAAATTGATGGTCCACAATTAATCAACCTAAAACCAGGCTAATGGGCCACAGTTAATTTTTGACCCTGCATACTGCATATGGACCTGCAAGCAAGAGTTAATTATCCTAACTTGGTTAAAAACTTTTGAGTACCTTTTTCTATTTCAGTGTTGAGTAATGTTATCCACAGAGACTAACTTCACCACTTTCGGAGGCCACTTTAAACAAACTCAAAAAAAAAATACAGTTCAAGACTCTTCTTTTCTTAACAATCATGGATTCAAATTTCTCAGTACTCTTTTTGTACTGGAAATCAATTGAAGTGTGCCTATCGCTTGACACGGTAAATTTGAAAAGTCTATTTATTTAGTGTATGTTGCTCCACATATTAGAAGCTTCAGTTACACTGCATGCTTAATGCAGCCATGTAGACTGCGTCTGTGTGTGAAAGACAATATTATGAGCCCTTATGTCTCCATCAATAACATTTTTTTCAGCAATTAATTAAGACCATTTCTGAAAGACATCGAAATATAGAGCATGTAGTTGGCCTATTTCTTGCTGAATTGAGTAGTCTTTTATACAATTGATCATACAAATTGATTCATACAAATGAAGTGAGTATAGTATATGTATCACAGGCATGGCTGTTCTCTGATTTGAAAACTACTAAATTACATGCAATTTCATATATTTTTCTATATTGGTATAGGATTCCTTTCAAACAATTAAAAGTGTAGCATATCCCACGTTAATATGTCTGAACACCTATTACTATTTTTATGCAATTTTTTTTTCATTTTCTTTGCTGACGACACCTCTCACACAAAGCTGGGAAGGTTCAGCAAAATCCAAACCTGTGCATCTAGGCAAGTTTGTCAAAAGCCAAACCTGAGCAGCTCAGCACATTCATCGAAAGCTAAACCCGGGGCAGCTGGGCAGGTTCATCAAAAGACGAACCATGGGAGCTTGGCAGGTTCGTCAAAAGCCGAACCTGGGCAGCTCGGCAGGTTCGTCAAAAGCCGAACCTGGGCAGCTCGGCAGGTTCGTCAAAAGCCGAACCTGGGCAGCTCGGCAGGTTCGTCAAAAGCCGAACCTTGGCAGCTCGGCAGGTTCGTCAAAAGCCGAACCCTGGCAGCTCGGCAGGTTCGTCAAAAGCTGTGCAACTCGGCAGGTTCGTCAAAAGCCGAACCTGTGCAGCCGCTGGCAGGTTCGTCAAAAGCCGAACCATGGCAGCTCGGCAGGTCCGTCAAAAGCCGAACCTTGCCAGCTCAGCAGGTTCGTCAAAAGCCGAACCTGTGCAGCTCGGCAGGTTCGTCAAAAGCCGAACCTTGGCAGCTCGGCAGGTGCATCAAAAGCCAAACCATGGCAGCTCGGCAGGTTCGTCAAAAGCCGAATCTTGCCAGCTCGGCAGGTTCGTCAAAAGCCGAACCTTGGCAGCTCGGCAGGTTTGTCAAAAGCCGAACCTTGCCAGCTCGGCAGGTTCGTCAAAAGCCGAACCTCGGCAGCTCGGCAGGTTTGTCAAAAGCCGAACCCTAGCAGCTCAGCAGGTTCGTCAAAAGCCGAACCTTGCCAGCTCAGCAGGTTCATCAAAAGCCGAACCTGTACAGATTGGCAGGTTCGTCAAAAGCCGAACCTTGGCAGCTCGGCAGGTTCGTCAAAAGCCGAACCTTGGCAGCTCGGCAGGTTCGTCAAAAGCCGAACCCTGGCAGCTCGGCAGGTTCGTCAAAAGCCGAACCTGGGCAGCTCGGCAGGTTCGTCAAAAGCCGAACCCTGGCAGCTCGGCAGGTTCGTCAAAAGCCGAACCTTGCCAGCCTGGCAGGTTCGTCAAAAGCCGAACCTGGGCAGCTGGGCAGGTTCGTCAAAAGCCGAACCTGGGCAGCCTGGCAGGTTCGTCAAAAGCCAAACCTTGCCAGCTCGGCAGGTTCGTCAAAAGCCGAACCTCGGCAGCTCGGCAGGTTCGTCAAAAGCCGAACCCTAGCAGCTCAGCAGGTTCGTCAAAAGCCGAACCCTGGCAGCTCGGCAGGTTTGTCAAAAGCCGAACCTGGGCAGCTCGGCAGGTTCGTCAAAAGCCGAACCCTGGCAGCTCGGCAGGTTCGTCAAAAGCCGAACCTTGGGAGCTCGGCAGGTTCGTCAAAAGCCGAACCTGTACAGATTGGCAGGTTCGTCAAAAGCCGAACCTTGGCAGCTCGGCAGGTTCGTCAAAAGTCGAACCTTGGCAGCTCGGCAGGTTCGTCAAAAGCCGAACCTGGGCAGCTCGGCAGGTTCGTCTAAAGCCGAACCATGGCAGCTCGGCAGGTTTGTCAAAAGCCGAACCTGGGCAGCTCGGCAGGTTCGTCAAAAGCCGAACCCTGGCAGCTCGGCAGGTTCGTCAAAAGCCGAACCTTAGCAGCTTGGCAGGTTCGTCTAGAGCCGAACCTTGCCAGCTTGGCAGGTTCGTCAAAAGCCGAACCTTGACAGCTCAGCAGGTTTGGCAGAAGACCAACATTGACATATCCAGCTATGACTGATGCAATTCTGAAAGAAATGAAGGATAGATTTGTTAATTCCATTTTGTTTATGCCGAACCTTGCACCACAATTTCAGATTAAGATTTAAAATTTTGATCATTTGTAGACTGATTTTCCCATTTTTGAGCACCTATTTTTAGCAAAATCAGTCTAATTTTTTAGACTAATGTAGAAAGTCTATTTCTGAAATAGAACGGGTTAGATATTAACATAGCATACTTTGAGTAGAACAGTATTCCAATCTTTGAGAGAAAATGAAACCAAAAATGCATTTCATTTTTATTTGAAATCATTCAATAGTTTTAGTTGGCAAATAAATACCAAAATTCAAATTTCTGTTCTTTTATGGTCTGTCATCAAGATTTTGATTGAATACATGATTAGATCTTTAACCCTGACAAGTAATGTATATACGTGTATGTATAAGCACACACACACACACAGTACCGTATAAGGACTTAGTACTGTATACGCCATATATTTCTCAAGTCTAAATTTTCACGAATTGGGAATTCCCAACGATTTCGGGGGTTGGTCAAATTCACGATCGTGGAGTCGCGTACTGAACGGAGAAAATGTACATATATGCATACGTGACATTCACGTCGGGATCAGGGTCAGTATTTTCGCGTGTCTTTAATTTCGCGAATAGCACCCGACTCGCGAAATTCGCGAAAACAAAAACCTCACAAAATATTTGGCGTATACAGTATTAGTCTTCTTAGAGTACACATTTTTGTATATTTGTATGGCTTTTATTACCAAGAGGAGCCAGACAATGGGTACTACTGTACATTGACAATACTCTGCTTCATAGCAAAAGGCAGTTACAGGCTGGAAATGATATGACTAGTAGCACAATCAAAGTGTTCTTGGTGGAGCCTTCCTGTTGCGTAGTGGTTGCACTGTTACTTTCGTCTGTAGATTTTGGTGACAAATTACCTGTAGATTCTTCAGGTGTTGTCGTGTGGCTGCTGGAAGGGTTTCTAGAATTTTCTGACTCAGGAATGTGTGTTGGAGGTTGATACACAAACTGAGAACAAGACTCAGATGTTGTTGTAAATGTAGCCTCATACGAACAGCAGTTGACTGAGCAACAGGCATTCATCCAGAAGATCCATGTCACGTGATCATTCATTCGCACAGGTGTCCCCTTGTAGGGAATCTTTTTTGCATTTTGGAAGCAGTAGAGAGAACCCCCTCCGTCGCTGCCAAGCAAAGACGTGCAGTTAATCTCATTTAATGTAGCTGAATACTCAGAGGGTTTCACAGTACAATCTGCTGGACTTGGTGGACGCAGAACCACAATATAGGCTTCTTGAGAGAAAAACTGTCGTTCCCCATTCCTGTCTTCCCTTAGTGCAAATAGGTAAAACTGGCTGTCCTCTGCACTGATATTGTGTATACTGACAGTCACAGTTAAGTAAGTTGATGATCTCACACCATTAACAGAGAAACGTGTGAATTGCTGAGGTGTGAGGCATCCAGCAACCATGGTTCCATTCTTACAGAATAAGCACGAGGCAGAAATCAAGTGAATCTCATATTCAAAGGTGGATTCTCTATCCAGAGGTTGAGTGAACCCCAGTGACCCATTTCTCCCTTCATAGAACCTGTAGACATCCAAAGCCAGACTGCTACTGAGGCACACCATCAGTACTGCCACCGGTGAAAGTAGAAAGGGTCTGCTGTAATCCATTTTGTGAACTAGTTGTTTTCCTGTTAGAAGGAAGGAGAGAAGCCCTATTGTTAGACATTTGTATATTGTAACAGTCATCAAAAAGAGTAATATCTCAGGAGGTCTGATATGTGAATCAGTGCATTTCCATTGAGAGACTGCTAAATGACAGTTGGAAGGATTAATTCTTAAATACTGACAATTCCAAATTTACAACTACTAAGATGACAAAGGGATTTTTTCAACATATTTACTGTGATTTGAGAAATGTTCGCATGCATTTTAATTTCATGAATTTGCAAGATTTACAAAACTGAAATGCATGCTATAGTTCTTGTGTGCACCATATACATTGAATGTGAGAGGCAACTCGCAAAAAATTTCATGCTGCAAATAAGGCTGCTGGCTCCCTTTTGCACAAATTTCATGTCGGGAAAAATGTTGTGTTTTACAATAACTGGTGCCCTGAAAAGATTTTAGAATACTGTTTCATTCATTATGTCTGGTATCTCTTTTTTCTTTGCTAATGACTCAACAGTGAAATGACTCACAGATTAAAGATAACTTGGTCAATTAAACTTATAATAATCTAATTTTAAATTAGCTTTACTCTGAAATTAGCTAATTTTACTTCTTGAGTTGCTTCATCTTTTTCATGCATACTATGCTTGAAGTGCATACAGTGTACAAATAAAAAATTACATATACAGCAAGATCTTGATTTCAGGAATAGGTACAATAGATCCAGGTTTCGAGTTAGCAAAGCAACTATAAAGAAGGGGGACCAAGCTGTTGCAGCCACTATTTGCTAGATAGAACAGTTTGTTGCATGTTTTTATTCAGGAGAGTTAATATGTTGTATTTGGCATACCAAGCACTGTGACTTATATTTCATTGTGGTTTACTCAGTCATTGGTTGGGTGGCAAATTAGCAAAGAAAGAAAAAAAAAGATGATAGATTTCTTGTGAGAAATGTTGCCAGTAAGTGACTGAAATTTCTCAAAATTGGTCAAGAGTTGGCAAGTAGACAGGTTGATAATTCAAGATCAAGTTTCTCAGTGACATTGTGCAGTGCAATGCACTCTTACACTTACTGTAGAGCAGCATAGTTTTGGCAAAAGACTGACAAATTTATAGATTGAAGCTACAAAATTGTACATTTGTCAAAAAATTTCCTATCAAGACCTACACTTTCTAACTTAAAGGACAAGCTCACCTTCATAAACATAAGGATTGAGAAAATGCAACAATATTAGTAGAACACATCAGTGAAAGTTTGAGGAAAATTGGACAATCGATGCAGAAGTTATGAATTTTTTAAATTTTTGTGTTGGAACCGCTGGATGAGGAGACTACTACAGCTTGTGAGTCATATGCGTACAACAGTATAAAGAAAATGTAAAAGAAAATTCAACATATTTTCACATTTTTTCGCATAATAAAAGAGCACTTGACTTGCCTCTTTCTAAAGGCAGGGGGAATAATATTACCCATAACATTTGTCGGTAACAAGTCAGGGGAATGTGTACTTTTTTCAAAAGATGGAATTTTGTGAAATTCTCTTTATGTTTTCCTTAAATTGTTGTATGCATGTGACATCTAAGTTATTCATACACTGCAGTAGTCTTCTCATCCAGCGGGTACTGCACAAAAACTTCAAAAATTCATAACTTTTGAACGGATTGTCTGATTTTCCTCAAACTTTCAATGATGTGCTCTACTAATATTGCTACATTCTCTCAATCCTTATGTTTATGAAGGTGAACTTGTCCTTTAACTAAAACTAAAAATATTTCAGTGTATAGGATACAAGGCTTGCAACACAGAGATGCAACTTTTTCAGCAGTAATAAGTACTGTGTTGATTAAAACATTGAACATATAGAAAAGTCTAGAACATCCTTCAAAAAGACCATTTACATACCTGTCAAGACCAAGGAATGGATACTGATGGCATGTGGTAGAAATCTGAGGCAGGAACTCATGAAACAGGAAAGTACATGTACAAAAACTCATCCAAATCAATCCCAATAGAGCTGTACTTCCGTAAAGGTGTCACGTGGACATCGGCTTGCCACAAACTATGTACCTGGTACTAGTACATTGTATCATTGTACGCGTGTATAGGGCTTGTACATGTGCTGCTGTGCAGTGTACCTGTAGTGAGCATGCGCAGTGATTTTAATACAAACTCATGGTCCAAAGCACATACATTGTACTACATAGTACATGATACATCTAGAATATTCTTTTTGACGTACATTGGTAGTGACGAACTTGCTTTGTTGTTTGTGCATTGTACCATGTACACTGAATGTATGTTTCTTTGTGTGTATGCACCCATTTGTGAGAACCAGAACTTTTGACATTCTTTTGAGTTTGTGGGGGGAGGGGGCGAAATTAGGGAGGACGAAATGTATTGACTATAAGAGTAAGATCAAGTGAAGGACTGTAGCTGCATGACTTTGTGAGAAATCCACCCATGGTCTCTGGCACTGATGATTCAAAATCTTTTTGCTTAAGGCACAACAGAATAACTGTGTTAGGGAGATATCTTCGTCGCGACGATATGAGACAAAAGATCGTCGCCAATCGTCCCCGACGATCCAAATTTTGGGCCTCATGTGCTCATTACTGCGCTCTTTTTGGCTCATTATAAATATCAACAAAAGATGGTTCCGACGAGTCGGAACGAAGTCGTCTCTTTTCGTCGCGACTAATCAATTAAGGAGGTCTTTTGTCGATCGGCGAAGCGTTTCAGTGATTGTTCAAACGTCGCACATCGTCCCCGACGACTGCGTATTCAACTTGACTAACCGTTTTGTAAAGGTTTTGGTGATGGTTTCGCGTCGCTCATCGTCCCGACGATTGACCATTGAATTTAAATCACCGTTCCGTGGCGAGTTTGTTAATCCATAATTGTTCGAACGTCGCACTTATCGTCCCGACGATTGTCCATTCAACTTGAATCACTGGTCAGAGACGCGTTTAGTATTATTGTAAAAGTGTCGCGCATCGTCCCTAGGCTTGCCCATTGAACTTAAATCACCGTTTGGTATGAGTTTGAAACGTCGCACATCGTCCCGACGATTGCTCATTCAATAATAGAAGTTGCTCGATGCTGAGGTGTTTATTTTTTCTAACATCGCGAGTGGTCCCGACGATTGCCCATTGAATTGAAATTGTCGTTCAATGATTGCCACCAGGGTAATTCATCTTCTATGAAGCCTTGCTCTTATGTTTGCCATACTTGTCTGTAAACAATACAAAAACATCGTAACGAGATCCGGTGGCTGTCAGACTCCCGAAATTCTTGAATGAATCATGAAAAAAAAAGTGATGAACGTACATTATTATCTTTCCACAAGTCCAGAGCTTGAAAGAAAACATCCGGCATTTATTTTATCATCGTACGGAGTTGAATATCATTGTTATTCATTTCCGAACGTCAAAGCAAATTTCCGACACTTATATTAACATCTTTCAGAGCTGAATGTTATTGCTATTTACTTTCGAACGCATAAGCAAATATCCGGCATTTAGATCATCGTACGGAGTTGTATATCATTAGTAGTCATTTCCGAACGTCAAAGCAAACATGCGATATTTATTTAATCACCGTACGGAGTCGAATATTACTGTTATTCATTTCCGAACGCAAAATCGAATTTCTGACATTAATTTTAGCACCGTACGGAACTGAATCTTACCGTTATTCAAATCCAAAAGTATAAGCATCCTTGGTATAAGCAAACATCCGACATTTATTTTAGTACCGTACGGAGTCGAATATTACCGTTATTCATTTCCAAAAATAAAAACAACATCTGACATTTATTTTAGCATCTTAAACGGAGTCGACTGTTACCGCTGTCCATTTCCAAAAATAAAGGCAAACATCCGACTTTTTTTTGATGGCCGTTGCGTGCGTTTTTGGTGGCCCCGGTCCACCGAGCCACCGTTAGTGTCGAGCCCTGATGTATACCTCACTAACCTCAGCTTGTTGGGGAAACTTATACTGCCATACGAGGGGAGATGCTTTCATCTCTTCTAGAGAGCTTCCCTATGAGCGAATGAAAATCTTTGTTTGGCATTTTCATTTCTATACTCCATAATCATTCGTTGTTTGCAAACATTTTCATGATGTCGGTATTTCAATATCATAATATTTTTCTTAATGTATTCCATTTTCATTCCTTGACCAAAGTCAGTAAGTCCGCCACAAGTACGGTAATCGCTACGTTTCGCGCAGTGCAATATGTGCCGAAGTGCGAAACACGTGGTTATCAAGTTCAATGAAACGCGCCGTCCATGCGTGATTCTTGTTTGGTTTCGTAGTAGCTCCATGGTTACGGCAAAGACAATAAACGGAGCCGAGGCACTCCGTATAGTGTTTTTCGTTTACAGTAAACAGTTTACATTCGATACAAATAAATTAATAGTCACGTCTTTTACTGTATGATGATCGCCAAGTCGGGAAGAAGTATCTAGAGGAACTTCTCAGTTGATATGTCCGTTATGTTCATTCTAATTTTCACACGCAGTGGTACGCAGATTTTATGAGTGTGAGATCGAAAGAAGTTTCAATATACGTTGCCATGATATTATGTAGGCCTACTGTTGTGTAATTGGGTAGGTATAGCTCTTACACTATAAACTTCAGCTTGTTGCAGCGGCATCTAGGAAAGCGATATTTTCTTCGGCATTCGGGACCTTTTTTATATTATCATTATTTTTTTTTTTGACACGTGATTCGATTGTAAGTATGAAGCGACGAATAACCCCTTTGTTTTGTTTTAGTGTTAACATTAATGTGTAATACACCAATACTGTTCAACGTGTGGTTTTTTTACTGTTAAAGAAGCCAAGATAAGGCGACATTTTAATAGAATTATGCCGTTCGGTCGGTTTACAGACTGCTTATAACCTGAAATAGTTGCAGTGCGTGCATTTTTTTTTTACCACCTGTTTTCGCAGAAATTTACACTAGAAAGGTTGTCAGCTTTTTTTCTTCTGCCATTATTTCCTCTGATATGATTTGTCGTGGCCATTAAGTTAGTTTCAACCTAAAAGATACATGTCACGTAGGTCTATTGGTTGCCAGCACGCATTTATCTGACTTGTTGTGCGGTTGTTGTTGTAGTTGTTGTTCATTTTCCATCTATGAAGATGGCTGGATAGCCCATATTCAGCTACACTAAGCTGGTCTTCCATGGGGTCCAGTTGGATGTGGGGTAGGACCACTTCACCAGGCTAGACACCCTGCTCTTTGCGATGAATGAATGAAGCGGGATCTTTTACGTGCATGAGCTGTGACTCTCTCATACACGGGACCTCCATTTTATGTCCTATCCGAGGGACAGAGTGTTTTGCCTCTTGCTAGAGGGGACGGTATGTTTACACACAACATTGCTCAGTCCAGACTCGGGTTCGAACCCGGGCCGCGTGATCGTGAGGCAGACGCGTTACCGACTGAGCCAACTCACCGCCCTATGTTGTTGTTGTTGTTGTTGTTGTTGTTGTTTTATCATTCATGCGAGGGGGCAAACAAGAGTGAGAAATGAGGGAGAGGTGAAATCAGAACAAGGAAACATCTGTTCATTTAGCTGTCACTTATGCCAGCAGTAGTAATTGTCATCACCATTGCTATTCAGATCAGTTTTAGTCATATCCTATAACATTCAATACACGACTATCATCATCATGACATGAGAGAGAGAGAGAGAGAGAGAGGAAAAAACCGCCACCCGTTCAAGGACGTATACAAAGCAAACGAATCGCAAAGTAGATCAACCTGGGGGGGGGGGCGTTTCATCAACGAGTTCGCCGGAGGTTTTCACCGACAAATTTGCTATCAGCCAATCAGACGCAAGGATTTCAGTAGCTTTTAACAGTTGTCGGTGTAAATCACTGACAAAAAGTTTCATGAAACGGTTCCCAGGAAGGTGGATTCATGGTACAATATTCCGTATGGCATACCAGCAATACAAACAGACACGTTACTGCAAAATAAATGATAGAACACAGCAAGCGAGCAGGCTAGAATCAAACCTCCTTTTGTAGGAAAGTCCAACAAAAGTCTTACAACATACCTGTAATAGAGGGTTCACACGTACACAAATTAGCATGTTACAGAACTCAATTTTTGTTACCCTTTAGCAAACTCCAGTCTTTTGCACATGTGGACACACACACACACACACACAACAGAAAATTAGTGCGAACCAGTAGCGCGATGCATAACCTCAGAAATCTTGCTGATATTTCTGAATGAGCGCGGTATTTGCCCCGGCAGTACTTGAACGGTCGGGTTTAGAAACTTGATTGAGTTCTTTTATTCCCATCATTAACAACAGCGTGCTCTCCACACCACTGTGAGGCACAAGAACAATAGTTTCATCGATTGGCAATTAGCGGGTTATTTTCTGTACGTGGGAACGGTTGCAAAAAAACTCAAGTTTCCGAGGGTGGCTGGAGCGTCTGAACCAAAAAGTGTACAATCCTCGCGTGTTATACGCTCTTTAAATTTGTCTGAGAAGTTGGAAAAAAACCTCGAGTATTGGAGCATGTTCAATAACGCGCTATTTTGCACATGTGAAGGCGGGTATTGATATATCTCAGCATGGGGGGGGGCTGATGAAATCTAGCATTAAAAGAATGAACTACACTGACATACTAAAAATGATAAAACTGGACATGAAGTTCATGACCTCTATCCGAGTGCCTCGGACACGGGAAGTACTATGCATGTATCTACAAGCTACATTAAAGTAAAGCATAATGATATAATCATAAACGCTGCGATTCGAAGTGTTCTTCTGTTTTGCTTTCAGCAATAACCAAAACTGTATTTTACGCTCGATTCACAGTGGAGCACTAAATAAATCGAGCGTATAATATCAATACTAACTCTTTAAGAAGCAGGCCTGTGATTTCTCTATTTAGTCTGTTGAAGTATCTCATTGATATGATTTTTTTTTCAGTCAATTGTGCTCCCCTGACTAAGCTATCAAGAGTATAGCTTTTGTGTTCGGAAACTGGATTCACGCAAAGCATACATTCACCATGTATAGTACAATGCTCCAATATTGATGAAAGCGGTTTCGTGTGTGATACGTATTCCTCTTTCGGGTGAGTGTGCTGTGAAATCCGGTCATTTTGTTTTATTTTCAACTACATCTCCTTATTTTGTAACTGTGGATGAGACTTTATTTCATTTTCTAAATCATGCAGGATGAGCCATACGTTTATTTTTCGGCATAAATAGATAATTCGCCTTTTTGAATGACGAAACTTCGTGTAATTTTTGGATTAACAGATTTGTTACAGCTGCACTGGGATGTCTTCTAAATTATATTTTGAGGCCACTGAGATCAAGATGATCATGCGTAGGCATATATAACTCTCTACACTTTAATGTACATGAAGTTGTTCAATTAAGAAAAATTAACATATTTACTCTTGCTTACAATCCAGCACATTACAACGCATCGCACATTAACCTGCCAATGCCCAATAATCTTGGTAACATCTCGTTATTCCGAAGGTTCGTTATTCACAAGACTCTTTAGTCCGAAGATTCGTTTTTCCGAAGCTTCGTTATTCCGAATTTCATTTTCGAATTAACGAATCTCCGGAATAACGAACCGTCGGAATAACGCCACAATGTTCGGATTAACGAACCCTTTTTCATTTTCGGATTAACGAACCTCGGTATAGGAAATTTGTGTGTTTCAGATTAATGACCCTTCGGAATAGCGAACCTGGGAATAACGAACAGCACCAATAATCTTATAAAGAGAAAGGATGCCCGATATATACATTAAAAATATTGAGGTATAATTAAGATACAGCATTATGTACATAACAGCAACAACAACAACAACAACAACAAAATTAGGATTGAGTAAGCAGACAAGTTTTCAACAATGATTTGAACATAATTTATCAACACTTTCAGCTATACGAATATAGAGAGGGAGTTTATTCCAAAGGGGTGGGGAAATACAGAAAAGGTCCTATATCACCATAGCGGGTATGTGCGGGACCACGTGATAATTGGAGAAAAGAGAGAGAACAGGCTGAAGTGGAGGAGCGGAAGGGAGGTAGGATTAATCCATAATATTTATCTTGTAAACAATAAGGATGATTTTAAAGGTGATACGTTGATGTATGGGGAGCCAGTGGAGGGATTGGATAACTGGAGTAATTTGGTCAGATGTTTTTGTCAGGGTTACAAGCCTTGCAGCTGTATTTTGAATTTTGAATTTGGTGCAATACTCGAAGCAGGGAGACCAACAAGAAGGAAATTGCAGTAGTCAAGATGAGAAGTAACAAATGCGTGAATTAGACGTTCGGTGGAAGACTGCTCCGATAACTTACGGATATTAATAATTTATTTTTACAAATACCCCTGAAGCAGCAGAACGACATGAGTTCTTAATGTGTGTGTTATTCTATTTGTTCGGTTTTTTTTTTTAAGTTCAGATGCTTATCTACCATAACTCCTAGATCTCTGACGGACTGGGAGATAAATTTTTGTGAGAAAACTAGCCCGCCTGACAATTCTGATTTAACAGAATTCAATTTCAAATGATTATCGCGAGACCATCGCTTAATATCACCAACACAACTATGAAGTTTGCAGAGCTCTTCGACGTTGGGTATTTGGTAGTATGATTATGTAAATTTGAGTATCGTAAGATATCTTCACGATCTTTCACAAATATTTCTTAAAATAATGATCAATATTGGATGCCCGCGTTCTACAGCTGATGTAAATTACAGCGAATTATGTGTCCCGTCAATTGGAAACCTTCACAATACCGCAATTTAACCGTCAAACGCAATAGAAATGGCACAACCTAAGGATTTGAATCCTCGTTCATCATTATCATGTATTGTTTATAAATTGCATACTGCGCATATATCAATATCTTATTTATATTCGTTACATTTGGACCCTTTGATTCCACTCCAATAATCAATAATTTCTCGTTTAATAAGATTGTTTCTCTAAAAGCGAACTGAATAAAATCAGTAATCTTTTTCCAAAACATAGACACTTTAGGACACTCCAAAAGAACATGACTAAAGGTTTCTGTTTCAGAGCAAAATATACACAAATTATCACTTACAATTTTCCATTTGAAAAGATTATATCTATAAGGTAGAATACAATGTAATGTCTTGAAGTAGCATTGCTTAACTTTGTTGTTCCTTAGTTTCCGAAATGTTTGTTTCAGAACAGTATTCCAATCAAAATCAGTACTCAAATCAAATCTGTCTTTCCAATATAACAGTATAGTTAGATCACTTTTCTTACTCTCACATAAAAAACTATGAAATTGTTTCGACGATGTTCTAGATAGTCTGATATCTGATAGTCTCGTTCGGTTTCTATTAATGAAAAAGAAGGGACAGAACGAAATGAGATTAAGACTTTCATGTTAGTGAAATTGATCACTCTCAGCTGCATATATTTTGAAGGAAAATTAATGATTTCGGACATGTGTTAAAAGCATCGTCCACAGCGCGATGCTGCTCCATTTGGCATGTTTGGTAAAGCCTATTATATCCCCTACTCCATTCCCCCTTTCTTTATGAATTTTGGGGATCACATAATAGGGTACGCGCTCTTTTGAAATGAGTCAAGTCTTAGTTAGGCATGTTACCTTTACAGTGATCACACTAAAGAACCCGATTCCACATCATTCTATCTAATCAGAGAATTGAAAAAGATAGCTTTTCTTATTGATGTTTGTTGATAGACCAAATCAGTGTTTCCGTCCCGTGATTACCTATCAGTGACGTAACAGCGCGAATACTATGCCCATACAACTGCTTGTGTTATCATAGGCCTAATCAGTTACACTAAGAAGCTGTCCGTGATGTGTGGTGTTTGCACCAAAATTAGTATGTAAAATTCATACAAATTTTACACTATTAAAATGGCTTACATGATTTCTTAGCTAGTTGGCAAGAGGGATACCCCAACTCACAAGCGAGCGCACCCTCTGCGAGCTGTGTCTAAAACATGTCTCGTTGTGTGTGGTGTTGAAGCAGCGTGTCTTATTCGATTCTTCTTGTATTGTTCCGCCAGGATGGTGTCTTCAAGACAGCTGGACACTGCTTTCATTGTTCCTGGGAAAGGGTCATCTTTCTTTTGACGGTCAAGCCTTTCATTATTATCGTGGTGAACTTCACTAATCGTCCCCACGCTAACGTACAAAGGAAGGAAATGCTTTTATTATGTATCAATGCACGCGTAACACCATCAGTATAGGCCTATAAAACGAAAGTTTGACTCTATGTCCCGAACTGTAGGCCCTGTAATAGCAACTATACATGAAGTCAAGTATGGAAACGATGGATTCCCACTGCCAATCAAATCTCTCTCGACAAGGACGCGATCGGAATCAATCTGGATGTGATCGATCTACCTTGATCGACATTGGTTTTGGCTTCCTCCTATACACGATATTTTTTAACACTCTGTCGGACTATAGATCATAACAAGCAGATTTGGTCGGCAGTGGAACCCAGCCCTAAGGCGGATTCTTGTTCGAAAAGTAATAGCAGAAAATATCCTACACGAAATTCAGCATTGCATATACCGAAAGACAGATAGAGAGGAAAACATCGAGAAAGTAGTTCCAATCTAGGATTGAATGGAAGGTATATATATGTAACTGAATGCCATAAAAAGATAGATAAATAAATAAACAATATATACAGCTCCAAAGTTATTCGCTTTGCGACGACCGCCACGTACACAATCTGAAAGTGAAGTTGGCTGTATGATTACATATTGCGCATAATGTCCGTTGGTCTGTCGAGGCGGTTGCTCAACCAAAATACGTAGCATTACGCTCTTAAAAAGAAAAGGGTAAAACAGCGTTTTAAAAGGGGCGAGGAGCGACAGCTTCTTTCAAAATGTTGTTTTTCCAGCTGTATCTAGCACATGCTAACGTTGGATTCAGCTGGATAGATAGGGTGAATGCAACATTACCTTAAAAACGCTGTCACTCCTCAGCCCTTTTAAATGTTGATTTACCCTTTTCTTTTTAAGAGTGTAGGAGGCTAATTTCAATTTCAGATCGAACAGCTAGTCACGAGTTGTTTTGATCGATGCCATGCAATTTGCCGTAATTCGCGATAACGGGTTCGGTTCAAATTTACGAAGGTGATCGGAAATTCTATATTTAGCGTTCTCGTCATTTTGGTGCAAGTTGGTACATTGTTTAATTTGATAAGTCCCCATGGGTATGAAAATAGGCCCCACACTAGCGCCTGATTCTCTTTATTCGAGACAGTGTGTATATTGGTATTGTGCCATCATCACACTTGTGCTTGTTTTGATCAAAACAAACTGTCTTTTTCTCCATCCTTTACAAGTTACTTTCAATACGCAGTAGTTCAAAGGATGTTTTGATATACAGGAAGGTAAACGAGTAATTGCTGTTCGATCACCGCGATCCCCTGACTTTCGGCTAGAGCCGCGTTGGCCAGCACGCAATGCTAAATCCCTCTAACCAAAGATTCTACGGAACAGTATTACCCAGTGATGAAAAAAAATCCAACAAATCTTTATTCCCCGTTTTTTGTTGTTGTTTTTTCTGTCTCAAACACTGTCATTTCTCGTTGTAAAGTTATCTTTCGACATTATTGCAATAGTCGGGTAACGGGAAAACAAAACGTAAGGATTTTGTGTTTGATTTCGCACATATTCTCTTTATTTTACATATGTAGAGAAAGAAAGAAGAAAGAAGACAGAAGGCAGAAAGAAAGAAAGAAAGAAAGAAAGAAAGAAAGGCAGAAAGAAAGAAAGAAAGAAAGAAAATGATCTCATACTCGTCTAAAGAAGTTTAAGCTTTTCACGCTGCAACCTACTAGGTGACGTCTATTCGGTGCACATGGCGCTCTCTCAAAATGAGTACTATGTCACACGTGGAGTTTTCCTGTAATGAGCCAGAGATGAAGGGGATGCACTACTCGGGTCAAATAGGGAAGTTTCTTTATGACGGATAATGATTCCTTGGTGTTTTATTTATCTGTTCAGAAAATTTCAGTGTGAAAAAATTAGTAAAAGTGTCCAAAATCACGGTTGCTTTGAGACATTTTTTTTTTTCCGTTACAATTTTTTTTTTCCAACCATCGACTTTACGGTGCGCTTTGCACCTATTGTTCTTGCCCGATCGTAGCCTTTTGTCAAGGCCCTCTCGCTGTAATGGGCGAGCGAAGCGAGCCCAGCCGACCGCGCCAGCGCGCAACCCCACTCAGCTACATTTGGGCTTTCTTCACCATACAGCGAGAGGGCCTTGACAAAAGGTTAGCCCGATCGAGGCTCCGCTTCCGTTGTAGAGCATAAGATGCTAATGAGCATTGCTCTTGACCCCATTGAAGACAAAAGGCATAGAGCGTGCGGCGGCGAGGGCTTTAGAATTGCGCAATACTGATGAGCTGAGCAAGACTCTGATCGGCGATATACACGCACCACATTTCATGAAGTGGTGATTGGCATGACGCACAATGGCGTTTGAAAAGTGTAGACACAAAGTACGATATGTATATATATATATATATATATATATCGTACATATATATATATATATATATCGGCCTATATACATATATACATATACAATGTGAGATATTTTATAACAGCTAAAACACAAAATAGCGAACTTACGACAACTCTCCGTGTGTACATTTACAAAGGTTATTGGTTTCATCAATAGATAATTCATTCAAATAATGATAATAATCAGCTGTTCCCTACTATATGTGACAGGCTGTTCAAAGTTTATCTTTGGAGATATACAAGGTTAATTTCCTTTTCGCAAAGACAATTCGTGTAATAATTCATTCGCTGATTCGCCAAATGAATATATGTGTACTTTTCCCAGTCCAAAGACTTATTGAATAAATTATTGCCGGCAGGGAGAGAAATCGGAACAATAACTGATGCCCATTTTTAACTCGTGTTCTCTTTGTGAAATCTCTTCATCTGATCACTTTTAGAAGTAGGGCCTATTTGAGAAAATGACAGAAAGCTTTGTCGCTACACAAAATGTGTTTGTTCAATAAGAATGTTTTTCGTGTAGTACGTGTAACTGACAGTTCAGAGGTCAAGTGTGCAAAGAATTTGCCTCAACAGCTTTGCGAAACTCGAATCAGTTGCCTGTATTGAAATGTGTAATCAGAATGAAAAGACTCGGACCTTCACGCCTTGTAACTGAGTACCACAGAACCACACACAAATCGGCATAAATATCTGCTACAAGTACTATGTACAAAAAAAAAAAAATTCAGACCCCCTTTGTGTTCATGTTTTGCCAAAACAAAAGAACCACAGTCAGTGAGACGCTAACTTACTTTATGTCCTATCATAAACTATGGTCACTATAAGTTGAACGTTGAAACTGCCTTTTGCCTCCAGGCTTTTATAATAGCATACAAAGCTTTTATTGTTTGCCTGTATAAAAAAAGGCGGGAATACATGTACACCCTTCTCGCAATCATCCTGATCTGATAACAGAGTGATACGTTGTGTGTTTTTTTTTTTGTTCTCTTTCCCCCGACCAAGACCGATGCCATTAAAAAAAACAAGATCAATGCCATTAAAATAATGACCAAACAAACAAATAAACAGATCCATGCATATAACGAACAGAATATGCGTGTGTTTCATGTCTGTATAGGTTATCTCTTGATGTATAGTAGACAATTGTTTTTATACCGTTTCCTAATAAGTACCTCTAGCGAAAACCCGACTTTTTTTTCTTTTTCTCAAGGAGGGAAGTTAACTTCAACGTAAAGATAGCTTACAGCTACATGCAAATGGGGCAATCATACATTCGCATTGTCAATTGTAAATTTGTCGGATGACGCTTATATAAACGTTTGATGATTTTTGTCTCCTAAGGCATTTTGGTTATGATTACAGACGTATCTATTTACAAGACATAAGTGATGGTTTAAGGAATTGATCTTCAATTTAGCAAGGATTAGTCTTATAAAGTCATGAGTTCCCTTTACCCATCATGGTTAATGGAACTGCGACATCGTTGAGGTAACCACACCTTTCAATTTTCATAGTTCAAACCTAAATCGTAACATAATCAAAACACAAGCAAAATATCTCAAAATGCTCAGAAGATGGCATGAATCAAAACTTTTTACGGAGATTGGATATGGCAATCTTTATTGACCTATATTTAATACAAGTTTTCCACAGCTATAATTTCCGCCTATGATAGCATTCTGATGATTTCGATTGCGTTTTGAACTCGTACCGAGCTATACTATCGAAACAGCTTTGACCTTTATACATGTAGTTCAATATGAACGAGTGTTTCGAACTCATAACCAACGTTCGTAATCGTAACCACACAGTAACAAATCAAACGAATATTGAGTAACGACTATCTTTATACATAGGCTGCCTGACTGATCACATGGTTTGACTACTACTTCAAGCAGGCTGAAAATAAAAGAAGAATGAATACACTTTTAATAATGATACGATGCTTTACAGCGTATTCACAGTATAATGTTTGCTTGCGTTTGTGTGTGCTATACGGACGGAAAATAAGATGCAGATGGATGCTATTAAATGCTAACACCCAACGCATCCAAATGTTTTTTAAATACATATTATTGTTTTACTATACTATTTGAAACGTCGAATTTGCGAGTCCTTTAAAGGGTTACTACTCATATCAGGCAAAAATAAAAGTATTAGGATTTTGATTTGCTCGCAAGACTAACGATGCTATGGCGATCGTTCGCAGCAGTGACAATCCGCTTCAATAGGTCTATTCAATTATTCTGTTTTCATTGAAAGAGGAAGGAGAAGTCAACTTTAAACTTCATTAGTTTTCTCGCCTTTTAAACATGTTTTCATGTATCATGCGTGGTATCGCTATTCCTTCTCATGGTAGTGCGTGAGATGGAGCGTGAACGCCGTCGCTAAGCAGGACTGCTATAGCGTTTCGTCCGAGAAAAGAAACAGGTTGTAAGCTTCTCTGATATACGATTCAATGGTACGCGGCAGTTTCTTTTTGAATGGACTCCTATATAATACTAGCTACTTTCAGGAGATTAAGATGGCCACGCGCTTAACGTTTCACATAATAAAAGAACCTTCTTCATCCCCATCCCGACAATAGAAAGCGTCGCCTAAGCAACCACATCCTGTGTACCACCGATGCTTTTCGTCCCGTCTCTTTCGCGTATACTACTGGGAATGTCTAGACCATAAAGTCTTTATAGATCCGAGCATGAATAATAAGAGGGCTTAATCCAGTCGATTTGAGTGACATCATTAGTCGTCTTTAAGATAACAATAGCCTTTCAAACACAAAGTTCAAAATTGATGCGCCCCTCTAGCCTGAAATAACTATCATTCTCATATTCTATATAGACACTGAGGTGTCCACCGCGTACAAAAAAAGAGGGAAATTTGGCTCTTGCATAAAAATGGGCAAATGGTGCAATTCTAAGCATTCTTAGTTGTAAACTTACTAGACATTTGATAGAATGCATGGTACTGAAAAAAAGCACTTTGAATATGTTTAATGTAACAAACCGTTGTCAAGAATAACTCTATTCAATATCTAAAGTCAAGAATAACTCTATTTAACATCTAAAATGGCGCATGTCCATTTTGATACATAATATATATATACTGAAAGTTAACGTAAAAGACGAAAATCGCAAAATTATAATTAAAGATTAGAGGTAACAGTGTATCGTATAAGACTCGATAACGTATTATGATAACATCCATAAGTCGGCTTCCATTGCACACTATTCCGCTGCTATCAAAAAGAAACTAATCTAACCATGTAAAAAAGTACAGCCTCAGTATTGCAGTTTCATCAAATCAATGTGCTACATGCTGATAAACTGTCCGCATTTTTTTTTCGAGGGGCAGAGAAGTATATTCAAGGACTGGTGTTAAGCATGAAATAGTATAATTGGTTGAGATGAGGATTCAGCTATTAGCCTTTTTACAGATACAACGTACTTTGAAAAGAAAGAAATATTAAAGAGCATACAATTCTGACAGGAAATCAAATTTCATTTGGTGAAGATCGGTTCTGAAATGGTAGAGATATCCAGAAACAAAGTGAAACATAGCGATCCTTGTAAAAGGCGGGCACCTATATCTCAGCCATTTCAAATCGCACTTCTCTTTGGGTTTTGGATTCACGATGAGCCCTTCCTGTCATACCGAAAAAAAAATCATTGTCTGATTATGTCAATTACTATCGCAGTATTTCAAAGTGAAATGAATATCCCTACTAACGTATAGTTACTACCTGTAAAAGTGGAAATTTTCGCTGTGTTGACATTTTCGCGAATTTCGCGCAACCAGAAACTGGCGTGAAAATAAAAGCACGTGAATATTTTTTGCTTGCTGAATGTTCCTGTGCGTGATGTCTTTATTCCGCGGAATTAAAAACACGCGAATCTCTTCTTACCCGGCCAAACGCGAAAAATTAGTCGCGCGAAAATATCCATTTTTACAGTAGTACATGACAGAAACATAATGATGTCTTGAAATTTGTTGTGAAGATGATAGATGAATGTTACAAAGAGATAGGAGGTAGAACATATCCTAACCGCATTCATGCAAGACTAATGATATTGTAGCAATAGTACCCCCCCCAAAAAAAAAACCGCAATAATCATAACAATAACAATAACGATAATAATGATGATAATTGCAAAAAAAAAGTATTCTCTATTTGTGACTGTGCACCTCAAAACGAACATAAAGTCGCACACATTAATTTTGCGTGAGGACTGAAAAGAAGCGAAATGGGTCAACCTAGCCGAACTTGACTTTTTCATATTTTCTGAAAGAGCGCGTCTTCTTTTACATTATGCTAAAATTTGGTATCACAAAATGGGCAGGAAAGTGTGTTTTTTTAGCAGTTTATCTCGAACATTTTTGGTAGAATAGTGTGATTAGGTGTGTCTTTAGAATCCCTTTTTCATTTCTGAAAAAACCTTGTCCATAATCTTCACTTTCAACTCTATTAACTTTTGAAAGGATAGTGCTACTGCTTTGAAAGTTGGCATTAATTATGGACAGAGTGTGTTAATGAGGCATGCTTAATTTCAGTTCAATTTGATAATCCCTTCATTGTTGTTACTCTGGTGGTGTACTTCCTGTTTTTTGTCCCATTCATCGCACAGCCAGCTCGGTTTGGTAAAGATTAAGCGCTTGAATAGACACTGTACTTCAGAGCCTCTTTTCTCACTTCACACTTTTCCTGAGTTTGTGCTTTCTTTCCAATATTTAGATAGGTTAGGAGAGTCCATTTGATTTGAGTTATACATCATTTTAAAGCTTAAAGTCTGCTCTTTCAGAATATGGTCTTAACTAAAAATTCATATTTGGCGACTTTTTGTTTGTTTTGAGGTGCAGAGTCACATTTAGAGTAGCCTCTTCAATGCTATCAGTGCTCTAGCTATCAGAGGGCCCGCCTGACATTATTGCCCTAAATAGAGTTGCTATAGGACGGAATAGGACGTAGTCGCTGCGGGGAGGGAATTGAACTCGGGTCCTTCGACTGGGAGTCGTGAAGCTTAAATATCCACCGTGCCACGGCGCCCTCGCCCCCCCCCAAAAAAAAAGAAGAAAACAATGTTATTTGGCATAAAACAGGCATGATTATGCTTGATTTTTATGGTTCATCCCTGCAATACTGAAGATTTGCGATTCTTAATATCATTAAAGTATCCGTGGCATAAACAATTATGCTTATTGTCGCTGGCATTCAATGCATATAGTGTAGGCAAGAACTTCCACTCGCATGCTAATCTCTTGGTTCTCGGGAAATTTGCAAAATTATCATGCACGCAATTATTCCTCGTTTTACAGTAAAACCTTGTGTTCGCATGTTGCAACTTAAGCGGTAAAACAATACAAAATCAAAGGCAAGGTTAAACTTCGTCTTCTTTACACATCATTCTTAGGATGATCACTGACATGACAATTTTGTGTGTCCACCGCTTCAGAAAGATTAACTGTCTTATAATTTGATCGACATTGTGGGCTTAACATCTGCAGGAAGAGAACCTGAAGCATATTCCAAAATTCGGTTCAAATATATTAGGCGCCAAATCTTCAAATTTCATTCTATGTTGACGAATTCATATACACGGACGAAAGGAGAATGGTTAGCAATGTATACAAATTTCCGTCAAACTTCCAATGGCCCATTTGAAATATTATGCAACATGTAGGTTAATTGTCAGATCATCAAGTGATCAGCAACAGTGTGAATACCGCTGTGCCAGCGTGTAGTCATCACAACAAGCAAGAATAGCTGTTTCGTATAATGTACAAGCACGTCAACAGTACGCGGCAGTTTCTTTTTGAATGGACTCCCGCTATCTACTTTCAGGAGATTAAGTTTGCTACGCTGAACGTTTCACGTTATAAAAGAACCTTCTTCATCCCCATCCGGACAATAGAAAGCGTCGCCTACATCATCATCCCCATCCCGACAATAGAAAGCGGCGCCTAAGCAACCACATCCTGTGTACCACCGATGTTGTTGTTGTTGTTGTTCTTTTAGTTTTGTGGAGCTCTCTGCCGGGTGTGCCGGGTGGGCAATTTACTCCAAAAAATATATTCAATTTAAATATACACTTAAATTCAATTATAAAAACCTACACTACTTCTAATTATTTACAAAATCTAATAATAATAATAATAATAATAATAATAATAATAATAATAATAATAATGATAATAATAATATATACATATATAAATATTTACAAACGAGATATTTACAGAGAAAGAAAGGGGACACGTTTTAAGAAAAGATATCGCCTGCCTATACTCCTGCACCGACATGCAGGGTTACGCCGTTCCCGTCGGCAAGCAGGTAGAGGAGCCGCTCGCCGACGCCGGTGAAGTCTCGGCCTTTCCCGGGGGCAGGCGCCTCTAGTGTTAGCCTGTATGATAGGCGAGGACATCATGGAAGAGGAGGGATGATAAAAGAATAGAGGAAAGGGTGAGGACAGAACAGAGAAAACAGACACCGATGCTTTTCGTCCCGTCTCTTTGTTGGGTATGTCGGAGCACTAGACCATAAAGTCTTTGTACATCCGAGCATGCATCGTAAGAGGGCTTGCTCCATTCAGTCGATTTGAGCGACATTATAAGTCGTCTTTAAGATGACAATAGCCTATCAAACACAAAGTTCAAAATTGATGCGCCTCTCTAGCCTGAAATAACTATTCTATATAGACACTGAGGTGTCCAACAAGTTCAAGAAAAGGACAATTTGGCTCTTGCATAGAAATGGGCACATGGTGCAATTCAAAGCATAAGATACTCATTCATAATTGTAAACTTACCCCAACGTTTGAAAGAATGCATGTAACTGAAGGAAAATATCTTTAATATGTTAAATGAAACAAACCATTGGAAATCGGAGAAATCTCTCCACCTGAAGCTTAACAATGTATTGTTATATCAATAACAGTCAAGTTTCTTTACAACTCGTCGTAGCTACCATCAACCTTCTTGGCGACCATTTCTTCGCACTCAGCCGGAAAAGGACAGCTGAAACAAGTTCTGCAGTCGAATTCCCGTTTGAAAACTGGACAGAATCTCTCCTCCAGCTCTTAAGTATTACAGGACGACATAGATTTTAGCAATTATATTACAACCATCACGAAGGCCGACGACCAGTTGAAGTAAATGCCGCAACAGAATAAAAAGGTAAACCCGGTGTTAAAATACAAAGATTTGATTCAATGGTGTGTCAAAGAACACAAATATCAATGTATTCTACAGCAACAAAAATGACAGAAGTTAACGGAGTTTGACAAAGAACGGCGACCAGCTGAAATAAGTATTAGAATGTTAGTCTAGTTCCCGTTTGGAAGTCGGACAAAATCTCACCACCTGATGCCAAACAATATTATATCAATAACAGTCAAGTTTCCTTACAACTCGTAGCTACCATCTTTTAATATCTTCACAGCCCCTTTTTACACTTTCACGGATTGCTTCACGGATGACCACGGATCGTCATCCGTGGTGTTCCGGCATGCAAAATATCGACTTTCCTTTCAATGCGGTGTGAATGCGGTCCCAACTGGTTGTCTACACGGACAAGTACGGAAGCTATAAGGACAAGTACGGTGCCTACACGGACAGACAAGGAATGAACGCGGACCACAGCGGAAACGATATGGAGCTAACACGGATATCAAGGAAGAGCACGGATGCAACTGGGTCCCTTCGCGGTGTTTACGCGGATATCCCCAAAAAGTTGACACATTTCATTGACTTTCTGAGCTTGTATTGGCAAAATATACACGAATTTCTCATCCCGGATGGAGCCGATGCTAATACGGACTTTCCGATGTCTTCACGGAGGCAACAAGGAAGGAATACGGATGCAACACGGAGTAGACGGTGCCGACAAGGAAGAGTTTGTATTGATTTCCATCCGTGATGTCCGGGATGAAAAATTAAGCAAGCTCATTTTTTTTCGGCGGACATGCCGGATGATCAAGGATAATGTCTGATGACTTCACGAAGTCAGCACGGTCATGCCGGAAATAGTACGGATGATCCCGGACCGACGATCCGTGGTCATCCGTGATGCAATCCGTGAAAGTGTAAAAGGGGCTTATAGCGACCAATTCTTCGCACTCGGCCGTGAAAAAAAGAGTTCCGTGTGTGTGTGTGTGTGTGTGTTTGTGTGTGTGTGTATGTGTGTGGTTTATTTTGTATATGTGTGTGTGTGTTCCCGAAATTAAGACATCATCTCCCGAAACATAATGGAAAGTGAAAACATTTGCATAATTTTCCTTAGGTGCTAGTTTCTGGTTGCGGAAAATGGGCGACAAAAAAAAAATCCGCCTTTACAATAAAGTTAAAAGGCGAACGCAGATGACATTCTATGGTATGTTGACAACATGAAATCAAATTTTTCTTTGTTTTGTTTCTTTTTCTAAGAATAACAAACAATAAGAACAGTTAACAGGGATCGACAAAAGTGGGATGGACAGCTGAAACAAGTTCTTCAGTCGAATTCCCGTTCGAAAGCTGGACGGAATCTCTCTTCCCGCTCTAAAATTTTACAGGACGACATAAATTTTAACAATTATACTGCAACCATGACGAAGGCCGACGACCAGTTGAAGTAAATGCCGCAACAAAGTAAAAAGGTAAACCTGGTATTAAAATACACAGATTTGATTCAATGATGTGTCAAAGAACACAGAAATCAATGTATTCTATGCAGCTACAAAATGACAGAAGTCAACGGAGTTTAACAAAGAAAGACAACCAGCTGAAATAAGTATAAGAATGTTAGTCTAGTTCCCGTTTGGAAGTCGGACAAAATCTCTCCACCTGAAGCTTAACAATTAATTCGATAACAGTCAAGTTTCCTTACAAGTCGTCGAAGCTACCATCAACCATCTTAGTGACCAATTCTTCGCACTCGGCCGTGAAAGAGAGTTTCGTACTTTACCGAAACCAAGACATCATCTCCTGAAACATAATGGCAAGTGAAAACATTCGCATAATTTTCTTTTTGCGCTAGTTTCTGGTTGCGCAAAGTGGGTGAAAAAAAAATCCGCCTTTACAGTAAGGTTAAAAGGCGAATGCAGCTGACATTTTTTGGTATGTTGACAACATGAAATCAATATCCCTTTTTTAGCATAACAAACAATGAGAACAGTCAGCAGGGATTGACAGCTGAAACAAGTTCTGCAGTCGAATTCCCGTTTGAACGCTGGACAGAATCTCTCCGCCCGCTCTAAAATTTTACAAGACAACATAAATGTTAACAATGATTACAACCACGCGAAGGCCAACGACCAGTGGAAGTAAATGCCGCAACAGAATAAATAGGTAAACACGTTGTTGAAATACAAATTTTTGATTCAATGTTGTGTCAAATAACAAAAAAAAAAATCAATGTATTCTACAGCAAAAAATATGACAGAAGTTGTCGGAGTTTGACAACGAACGGCGACCATCAAATAAGTTTTGCAACGATGGTCAAGTTTTCGTTTGTAAACCGGACAAAATCTCTCCGCCGTGTTTCCTACGCGTAAAGACAAGATAATACAAATTCAATGTCTATCGACTGCGGTCAAGTCTCCTTTCACATCGCCGGAACTACCATTTGCACAAAAGACGGAAAGTCAGCCTGTTATTCACAATTATCTATAGCAGCGAGAATACATTTTTTTTTCTCGTGAAAACACAAAACTTCCCATTCATTATCGTACTCGGCATTGCGAATCATATCACCCAGCGGATTAGCTGTAGCCACGCGTTTTGGACGTTGCTCGACGATGGAACAGAGACGGAATTTCGGTGGTACAGTAATGGTAATTCGTCGGGACGATATGCGACGTTTTAGATCACACGGATAACGGGCTTTATGCTGTGACAAGTAAAGCTGAACACGAACGGCATTGAAACGAAGCCATATAGTCAGGACGTTTCCCGACGGTTGAACAATGATTCGTCGGGAACGATATGCGACGTTTTTAACAAAAAGAAACGCAAGGCACAATAGAAGCCGAACTTTGAAAATAGCTAGTAAGTCGGGACGAAGAGCGACGATTAGTGAAAGGGAATCCTTTCTCTATCGTCGCTTATCGTCGGGACGAATAAACAAAGGTATGAATAGAAAGTACGTGTATTCATATGCACGGTTGCTTATTCATATGCACGTGACGCCTGTTCATATGCAAATCATCAAACATGCACAATGCGACATCGTCGCGACGAAGATATCTCTCTATCAGGTTTTTCTGTGGTGCCTAACAAGGTTAAAAAAAATAGAAAAAAAAATGGTGTTCTGTGACAACATAGATGTGCTGTGTTTACCCTTGATTTGTAATGCAAATTGGAGGTGTGCAATTTATAAAAGATCTGTTGAGGTGGTATATATAATGAATGTAAATTGATGTGTCACACTGCCTTGGAATGGTAATGCCAGGTGGCATAATTGACAGGACTCAGAAGTGAATCTTTCTTTTTAATATATTTTATTTCCTTCATGGTAAAGGCTACCCGACACATTTTGAAATTATGGTACAAAATCCTCCATTGTACTGTAAATGGATTACACAGACAAACCTACTTGCAGTTTTGTGTTCCCTTGATGTACATGTTTGTACATACAACAAGGTTTAACCCTAACTAGGCCGGGGGTGCCCCCCCCCCCCCCCCGACGTTCTGTGCAATGTATCACTAAAAAGCTATCACCGCAACATTTCATGACTTTTTTCTTCGAGTCTCCCGCATCTTTTAACACCACATTTGTGATGCCCAGGCACGTGGTTCCGAAGTTGCGCGTAAATGTGTACGTGCATGTCAGACCAAAAATTGCTCAAAAACGTGAATTCATGTACAATTTCAATGCAAACTGTGCTTACAGGCCAATTTCACAAAAGCATGATTATATTGGGGTTTTATTGATTAAAATCAATTAATAATATATTTTCTTGTTCGGAACAATGTCGCGGACAAGTTTCATAGAAAAAAAACAACGAAAAACAAACTAAGAAAAAAACAAAGAAATACCTTAGAAATTTAAAAAAACAATAAAATACTGAATTTTTTTCTGATGGCACAATTTTTTTGTCTTATATTTGCTCAAGACACTAAAAAGAATATTTACACAATAAATGTGCCCATTTTGAGCTTTATGTAGTGATTGATACCAAATTGTCTGATTTCATGCATCGTTATGCATAAATTAGCATAATTTAGCATAAATGATTTTTTTTTTTTTAAATTTAACTTGGTGTTACTTTAGATTACGTCATAGGCAATGTGTGTGCCAATTTTCGTTGCGATCGCGCGGTCGATGGCCGAGATCTAGAGGGGGGGGGGGGGGGGGGGGGGTCTGGGGGGCCCCCCAGGCCATCAGTACTAACCCAATATGTTCAGGTGGTCATTTACATGTTGATGAAGAGGAACAGCAAACTAATGATGTGGATGCACATGAATGCTGAAGGCAGAATTTGAACTCAATATTTCCTGACTTTTAATAAGCTTAAACAACTCTACTACCATGCTCATACCAAGGAGGTGGGACCTCCCTGCTCATACAATAATTCAGGTACCGGTAGTACAAAGTGTGTACGATCAAATAAAAGAACAGAGTCAGGGAAATCTTACAATGACAGATGTAACACACACACACACACACACACACACACACACACACACACACACATATTAACACAGATATAACGAGAAGTAATATCAACCATTTTAAAGCTTTCAGACACACATTAATATACACTCAGAAAAAAAAAAACCAAGATTTTTGCAACTGATTTCATGTTTTTTATTGCGTTAATTTTTTTTTTCTTATAATTACAAGGAAGAGCACTTTGGCATGAATGACAACTTGTTCATTTTACCAGTTTACTTTGTGCCTTGGAAGAGAGAAACAAAGGTGTTCACTCATGCATGAAATTTCCCCTTTTATGGACATACTAGGTTGATAGCCAAGTAAATTACCTTTAGTATGGTATGTAAATACAGCAATTTTCATCAAAATCTTCTCTATGAAAAATATGAACTTGAAAAAGTGTTTGCTTTCCTTTTTTGCCAAGTGTACATGTACTCACAGTAAAAGATATGAAGATACAAGAACACGTTTGGTTTATAAAACATTATTAGTAGGTCTACAGGATAATTATAAATGTATCTTGCTTTTAACAGATGGTGGTGTATTTTTCAATTCAATTCAATTCAATTCATTTATTTTTCATACTTCTCATTTATGAACATTACAACAGAAATCAAACAAGTTCTTTTACCTTGTAAACAATGTGCAGAAAACAAACAATATACATGTACACTGTACATGGTGATAACACAGTAATTACAAGTAATGATAACTGGTCAAAAACGAAATCAAAATGGGGTTGATCAAAGAGAAGTATGACAGGACCTACATGAAAGCAAGCTTGTTTGGCTGTGTAAGCCCCGAGTAATCAGTGTTTGTGAAAAAGAAACGGAGAACGGATAGAAGATAAGACCAGATGATGTAATGGTGCCAAGTAAGAAAAGCGGGGTATGCCTATGTGATAAAAAAAGAAGAAGAAGTAGAAAAAAAATATACTAAAATGTGAACCATTACTGTGACCGAGCTATCATTGATTTCCGGAGTACAGAGAATAAGTGCAAAGAGAATAAGTGCAAAATCTATGAAACCAAATGAGAAGAAAAGAGAATAATCACAGGATTTGTATTCATAAAGCTTTGAGACAAACACGAGTACATGTAATGCATGTCCAGAGAGACATACAAGTCTTCTTCTTCTTCTTCTTCTGATTAAGTCTGCCTCCTTCAATAGACTGAAGATTCTTGCAGACTGGTGCTATTTACATTATAATACAATTTATTTACAGATATTTACAAGCACATAGAAAATTTGACGAAAATACTAGCCACTGTGATCAACCGTTAGACGGTTTCGAAATGATCCCACAAATGGCGCTGAAACAATTTCTGACGACAGGGAATTCCAGTTCCTTACAGTTCTTGGGAAGAACGAATGGCGATGCGATTCAGTTCTCGAATATGGTACCTGATAGGAGTGTGGTTGCGAGGCTCTCGTTAACTGAGTAGCCTGTTTGATGATATAGTCCTGTGCTGAAAGAGGAGTGAGATTATTGTGTATTTTGTACATCATAATTAGCCTGTCATTTTCTCTGCGCTGTTCCAGAGTGGTCCAATTAAGTTCTTGTAGCATTTTGGTGACACTCGAGGTGTTATGGTAGCGATTTAAAGTGAATCGCGCAGCTCTTCTCTGGACCATTTCCACTTGGTGGATTAGGTTCTTGGTAGATGGGTCCCAAACTGTGGAAGCATACTCAACAATTGGTCGAACCAATGTTTTGTAAGCTGTGGCTTTAACATCAGAAGATTTTATGCGAAGATTGCGTTTTAGAAATGCAAGCACGTTATTGGCTTTATTGACAGTATTGTTGATGTGTTGGGTCCACTTCAAATCAGAAGTGATGGTTACACCCAAGTACTTCACGGATTCAACAGATTCAAGAGGGGCGTTATTTAGATGATACACGTGTTGCACCTTACTTCTTTTCCTGGATATCGTCAAAACCTTACATTTATCTGTGTTCAAATCCATCATCCATTTTTTCGCCCAGTCACCAATTTTGTTTAGGTCCTCTTGAAGATTTTGCGTATGATGTTGATTGTCGATAGTCATGTAAGAAATTGCATCATCAGCAAAGTCATGTACAGAAGAACATGATTCAGGGCATATTTCATTCAGATCATGATGTACATAATTTCTTTGTGACCTACATTTATCAAATGTCTTGTGTACATTTGAAATGGCAATCAGTGGTCCTGTATTGATAAGACCCATAATCGAATCATTTAGATTGGATGCATAGAAATTAATATCATGTACTGGTGAGGAAGACAATGGAATA
Source organism: Diadema antillarum (assembly GCF_040938485.1). Lineage (NCBI taxonomy): Eukaryota > Metazoa > Echinodermata > Echinoidea > Diadematoida > Diadematidae > Diadema > Diadema antillarum. The sequence continues at coordinate 919,102 of NW_027270968.1, read as the reverse complement.
CTGTGATTAGAATATAATTTGTACAGCATGATATATAACACATATTAAGTACTTATAAAATATACTTTGACATGTATTTATCATGATAACAAAATACAGATACCATATATACAGGTATACATTTATATAATTATTTACATTGCATATTATTTAATAGACTTTATGTAGATATTAACATTGCATATTTTGAGTAGAACAGTATTTCAGTCTTTGAGAGAAAATGAAACCAAAAATACTTATACATTTTTATATGAAATCACTGAATAGTCCCAGTTGGCAAATGAATACCAGAACTCAAATTTAGTGATGTCTTCAAAATTTCTGGTCTAGCAATATCAGCCAGGATTTGGATTGAATACACAAACTTGTACATCTGTAACCCTGTCACGTAATGTGTACAAAACAGTATAAAAGGATTTAAGCAGTGCACCAAACTTGTATTTTGTGTATATTGTATTTGTATGGCTTTTATGAAGAAGAGGAGCCTGTAGTATGGTTGGACCTACTACTAATCGACCGCCTAATGTTTATTTGCTTGATAGGAATATTTAACACTGAAATTCACATAAAAACCTTGACCTACGTGATTGAGAAAATCCAGCTCTATCAAATGCCGTTGTTCCCTTTTCGATTCGAAGTTTCAGTGCAAAAATATCGCCGACGAACTTGCGTGGCCTCCTTTCAGCTCCCCGCGGTAACGCTGCCTCGTTATTAGGATCAACCGCTGTTTTTGCATTGACAATGCACGCTAACCGAGTTGTATTGAACACCGTGTTGTACGAAGCTTTTTAGAAACTTCCATAGACATTACATTACGATTCGGTGAAAATATTCATTCGAAATTTTGTCCTTGATTAAAACCATTAATGAACAGTGAATTTTCACGTTTTCCCACACCATCCCCATCAACAGTCAAAGCCAATCCATTTTTATGTGCTTTGCGTGCAGTGAAGTGCGTACTAAGCGTTCAGTGCGCCAATTAATACGCTGTCGGTTTAAAAGACGGTGGTCGATATGTAGTAGGGCTATCATACTGTATAATCTGCTTCATTAAACAAGTTGAATGCAAGCATTATATGGCAGTCAGACAGAGAATAAAAATAATATGACTAGTGCAATTAAAGTGTTCTTGGTGTAGACTTCCAGTTGTGTGGTGGTTGCACTGTTACTTTCATCCGTAGATTTTGGTAAAAAGTTACCTGATTCTTCAGGTGTTGTCATGTAGCTGCTGGAAGGGTTTCTAGAATTTTCTAACTCAGGAATATTTGTTGGAGGTTGATACACAAACTGGGAGCAAGACTCTGATGTTATTGGAAATGATGCTTCATATGAACAGCAATTGATGGATAGAAGGGCATCCATCCAGAAGATCCATGTCACATGATCATTCAGTCGCACAGGTGTCCCCTTGTAGGGAATCTTCTTTGCATTTTGAAAGCAGAAGAGAGAACCTTCTCCATCGCTGGCAAGCAAAGAGGTACAGTTTACCTCATTTAATTCAGCTGAATACTCAGTGGATTTAATGGTACACTGTGCTGGACTTGGTGGACGTAGGACTTCATTGTACGCGTCTTGACTGAAAAACTGTGTTTCCCCATTCCTGTCTTCTCTTAGAGCAAATAGGTAAAACTGGCTGTCATCTGCACTGATATTGTGTATACTGAGAGTCACTGTTAAGTAAGTTGATGTTCTCACGCCATGAACGGAAAAACGCCTGCTTTGCTGAGGTGTGAGGCATCCAGCAACCATGGTTCCATTCTTACAGAATAAGCACGAGGCAGAAATCAAGTGAATCTCATATTCGAAGGTGGAGTCTCTATCCAGAGGTTGAGTGAACTCTAGGGACCCATTTCTCCCTTCGTAGAATGCATAGACTTCCAATGCCAGACTGCTGCTGAGGCACGTCATCAGTACTATCACCAGTGGAGGTAAAAAGGGTCTGATGCAATCCATGTTGTGAACCAGAAGCTAGTATTCTGTTAAGAAGGAAGAAGGAAACAAACCCTTCCTATTAGATATTTGTATAGCAGTCATTGAATAGATTATCTCAGGAGGTGATAAGCTCTTCAATTTTGTCTTGAATTGCTTCATCTTTTTTATGCGGCTTACTATGCCTGAAGTGCATACAATGTACGTATCAGAAATTTATGCATGTCAATATTTTGATTTGAGATAAAGGTAGAATACCAGTTTCAAGGGAGTGAAGCAACCAAGGGGGGGGGGGGGGGGGGGGGGGGGGGGGGGGGTGGTGGCTGACTCCCCTCCCACAAGTCCCAGAGCAGGGAAAATGTGAAATTTGAGATCAGGGATCACTAGGTGATATATGGAGACTAGTTTTTCTCAGTGGCTGATATTGGCCTACGACTGTATGCTACCACCCACAATGAAGTCCAGTAAGTGAGCATAATACAATAACCATGCACAATTACTCACTTGCACACAGACATAAAATAACAACTTTTTTTTAAAGCACACAGATGCATCATCGGAACAAGCCTTTGTTCATTTGATCCACAAAATGATCCTTTTCAGATTTCACAGTAGGCCTACAATATGTGGAGCCACGATGCCAATGACTTTAATTTGCCAAAGCAGTGAAAGAGGCATCACTGCTATTAAATTTGAACATGTTTCCATTACACCATTCAAGTTAGCGGTATTAAACAACATGCACATTATGACACTTTGATAGTGACAAACATATTTTCTCATATTCATCCCTCCTTCTTATGCTTGCTGTTACACACACCTGTTTGTTTGTTTGTTTGTTTGTTCATTTCCATCTGAGAAGATGGCTGGATAGCCCATATTCAGCTGTGCTAAGCTGGTCTTCCATGGGGTCCAGTTGGATGTGAGGCGGGACCACTTCACCGGGTTAAACACCCTGCTCTTTGCGATGAATGAATGAAGTGGGATCTTTTACGTGCATGAGTTGTGACTCTCTCACACACGGGACCTCCACTTTATGTCTATCCAAGGGACAGAGTGATATACCTCTTGCTAGAGGGGACGGTATGTTTACACACAACATTGCTCAGTCCAGACTCCACTTCGAACCCGGGTCACTTTGGTCAGAGGCAGACGCGCTACTGACTGATACCAACTCACTGCCCTCAGCCAACTCACCACCAACTCACTTGTCCACAAGCAAACACACTGCATGTACAGACGCACAAAGATGTAGAGTATGGGCTGCACATGGAGAAGGTGAATCTCGGTATAGTACGAAAAATTTGGTATCGCACTCAATATGACCACCAGCACTACATCCTACTGTGTAACAGCAAATGTTTAGACTGCACATTTGGCAGAATCCATCTGAGATTGTTTGAAAATAATCCTTCTGGTAGGGAAATGAAATCCCCGTTATTATTTCTTTAAGGATTGATATATATAATTTTTAGACATCAGTGATGGGCAAAGGTCTTCATATGTGTCCCATTTCCCACTTATTCCCATTATACATTACTTCTTTAATGATTTTTGCAGGTTAGAGTATTCTGCACATCTGTATTGATATCTCCCGTCACTATATTTGGTGCTCTTATTTCTGCATCACCATCTGGAGTATTCCATCTTTGCAGTATTAATAATACATATATAATAAATAGATACCAAAATTTTTCTAGCAATGCAAAATGTGTTGAAACCTGGAATATAAATTAAGAAAAATCTAGGATGGCCTTCAAAAAGGTCATTTATATACTTACCAAGAATAAGGAATGGACACTGATGACATACATTGTAGTGGCAATCTGAAGCAGGAGTTCATGAAACATAACAGCACACAGGGACATTCCAGTCAGTACTAGTGCTAGTGAGCAGTTGAACGTGTAATATCAATAGTAGTGCTAATGATCTTTGAATAATGCGCCAAAACATCAACCAATCATGCATGTGCATTTACCAAGGGAAACAATGAATGGGCATCACAAATACATGTGCATGCAGTCCAAAGTCCACATTGACTCTCAATGTGATGTATTGCTGGTAAAGAACATGCATATCTAGTCTGTGTATGCCCGCACAATGTGTACATTATGTTCACTGAATATTTTTATGTGACTGTGTGCACGCATTGGTGTGAATCAGGATCATTGATATTCATATCAGTGTTGGGCCGGGGACAAAATTCATTGACTGAGAAGTAGTGTGTGAGGAATTGTGGCTGCACGTCTATGTTCCAAATCATCCCATCAACTTCAGCAGCGATAGTCCAAGATTTTTGAGCTTACCTGAGCAAAAGGCTCAAGTGTGCTATTGCGATCATTTATTGTTCATTGTGCATCTTGTGTTGTGCCTTAAAATTTTTTCAGAGTTTGGGGGGAACAATCAAGTTGGGGGTAAATTTTCACAATTTCATTTTCTTCAAAAAAACATGGTCAGATTTTCACCAAATTTGACAGGAATTTACGTAGAGGATAGAATGACTTGAAAACATGAGCACCATGTCTAACATTTTTTTCCCCAAGGGAGTTGCAACCCCAAATATGAGAACTTTGAAAAAGGTGTCTTTCATGAAACCAGAATATAGTATAAATGATTGTATAAGTTATGGCAGATTCAGTGGTGGTGCCCTTGGGACTGGCCTATGGGCTCAAATAAGGGGCCAGTTTTCACATTTTGATCTTCGTTTGGAAAATGCAAGTTGTTAATTCTCTACAATTTGGGCATTATGTTTCATTGCCAGAGTGATAGAATGTGGACGCCATGTCCCCTTGGGGGTTCCCCAAAGATCCCGAAGTTTGTTATATTTTTCATGGGTGACAGTCTGCAAGAATGTGCACAAGGTGAACTTGCAATACTCAGGTGAGCAGGAGAGTCGCGGGTATCTTGTTTGTTGCAGATGGTTGACAAATTGCTCTTCATCAAGGTAGATAAGCACCTGTCAGTTATTGAGTGTTTTAGTAGTAGCAACAATTGAAAAAAAAAGGAAGAAAGAATGAAAATGCTTGGTTTGGACTGCAACCAATAATCTGATTTTTAGCCAGGCGTTGTATCCACTGGACTTCTGATTTAGGGTGTATTTGTCATTCTGGTTTCTTTTTAGATGTATACATTTCCACTAGTTGGAGAGTCTTGTGATACTTTGGCAAAACTGAGTTTCCCATATCCTCCCAGCATTCCTACGATTTACCTGCTATCTGATCTGTTAGAGTTTTTTCTTCTCTTTTCCTTTTCATCTTTGTGATTTGTTAATGGTCCCTTTGTGTGTCAACCACAACTCACCAGTGAAGAATTGACACAGCTCTGTGATGAAACACATTTGAATCATGTCTTATTCATAAAAATATTAAAAGAAATTCCATTGAGTATTTGCTCATAGCCTACTGTGCAAACTACCCAATTCAACCAATGCATATTGTTGAAATTTAGTGGAGGATTATGTTGTCTATTCATAGTTTGGGTATGTTAAATGTGTCTTGATAACAATTAGATACAATGTAGGTAATGAATAATGGAAAGATACAGCAAAGTAGAATACATATAAACTGACTTCCAAGCTTTTTGTCCAAATATACCCACATTTGATTTTAATTTATTCTCTCTCATACAGTATATAAAGTAACATGAAATGATCATGGTGAAATTTATTTTGAAATACTTGAGTTAATGCTGTTATTCTACTTTGGTCATGGTACAGGCTAGGTGGACACATTTTGAAATAGTAATACACATAACAAGTCTCCCATTGTACCATAAATGGGTCACACAGACAAACCTACTTGCAGTCCCCTTTAATGATTAGTAAATAAACATGAACATAGCAACCTGTATGCTGCCCAAAATGTCTCCCTGCTTGTTCTTGTAGAGTTGCCAATGTGTAAATTCAGAAACATTTTCATCAAGCAAGCTTCTGAAGGCAAAATGCATAAAATCAAGGTGATAATGTTCATGGTGATATATTTTAGTATTAATTATACCATCTCACAAAGAACCAGGCCATCATTCGTAACCTAAATATAGTCAGGTGGTCATTTACATGTTGATCAAGAGGAACAGCATGAGTTCAAATGTAATGACCGTCACTGTGGATGAATTCTGAAGGCAGAATTTTACTCCATATTTCCTGCCCCAGGGCTTGAACAACTCTACCACCATGCTCACACAATAGTCCAGGTAGTATACAAAGTGCGTAAACTCAAATGACAGAAGAAAAGCAAGGAAATTGTAAAACAATGGCAGAAAAGCATAGTACTGTATGCACACACAATACAGATGTCAAAGGTACTGTACGAGCTGAAATTTTCCCGTACAGATATTTTCGCGAATTGCTACTTGGAGGACATTTTCGCGTGTTGTTAATTTTGCGGTTGCGAGCATCTAACTGAACTTAGTTATTCACGCGTTGTTATATTCGCGGTTCAAAGGCGATTCGCAGAATTCGTGAAGATAAAACCACCGCGAAAATTTCAGCTCGTACAGTAGTATCTACAAGTGCTAAAGTTTCAAACACACGCAAACATACATACATGTATTACAGAAAAATTGTCACAGACAAACATATTTGCAGTATAGTACATGCAACAAGATTTCACAAACCTGAACATGGCAACCTATGTATGCTGCCCAAAATGTCTCCCTACTTGTTCTTGTATAGTTGCCTGTTTGTAAATTAAAAAAAAAAAATCATCAAGCAAGCTTTTCAAGGCAAAATGCATAGAATCAAGGTGATAATGATCATGCTGATAATGATTAAGTGATAATTATACCATCTCACAAAGGACCAGGCCATCATTAGTAACCTAAATATGTTCAGATGGTCATTTGTATGTTGATGAAGAGGAACTGCATTGTTATGAATATATTGTTTGACAGGCTGTGGATGAATGCTGAAGGCAGGATTTGAACTCTACATTGTATTCCCTGAATAAGAGCTTTAAACAACTCTACCACCATGCTCGTACAGTAGTTCAGTTTTATAGTAGATACAAAGTATATACAATTACTGTAAAAGTGGAAATTTTCGCGGTGTTGAAATTTTCGCGCATTTCGCGCAAACAGAAACTAGCGCAAAAATAAAAGCATGCGAATATTTCTGCTTGCCATATGTTCCTGTAGTTGATGTCTTGATACCGCGGAATTAAAAACACGCGAAACTCTTCTTATCCGGCCAAGCGCGAAAAATTAGTCGAGCGAAAATATCCACTTTTACAGTAAATGAAAGAAGAAGGTCAAGGAAATCTTACAACAATGACAGATGTAACACACACACAAACACACACACACACACACACACACACATATTTACACAATATAACGAGAAGTAATATCAACCATTTTAAAGCTTTCAGACACACATTACCATACATCGCCAAAAAAATATATATTCAACTGATTTCATGTTTTTTACATATTGTGTTAAATTTGTCTTTTGTTCTTATCATTACAGGGAAGAGCACTTAGGCATGAATGACAACTTGTTCATTTTTGCAATTTTTACTTTGTGCCTTTGAAGAGAAAAACAAAGGTGTTCACTCATGCATAAAATTTCCTCTTATATTGACCTACTAGGTTGATAGCCAATTAAATTACCTTTAATATGGTATATAAATACATTGATTTTCATCAAAATCTTCTATGAAAAATGTGAACTCGAAAAAGTGATGATGTATTTCAGAGAATAAGTGCAAAATGTATGAAACCAAATGAGAGGAAAAGGGAATAATCACAGGATTTGGTATTCACTTAAAGCTTTGAGACAAACACAAGTGCTTGTAATTCATGTTTCATTTCATTTCATTTTATTTCATTTATTTCATTCCTTCGTTCTTTTTCGTCAAACATAACATGAAATGAATCAGAAGATATAACATAGGCATGTATTCGACTTTACATGGTAGATAATGGTTAACAAGTACGAAATTATACGTGCATACCGGCAAAATACAAAGTTATGTTTGGAGAAAAAAAAAGAAAGAACTGAGAGGTTCACTGAAAAGCATGCTTGTAAATTGTGAACCACTCAAAGGATTCTTGTGAATACATTAAACTTTTTTTTTTTACAAAGACGGGAGAGAACAAGACAGGACAGAACAAGACAGTAGAAAGGCAACGACATGACATGACTTTACAGTAGGGTATACCATGACAGTAATAAAACACAAAAGAATTATGGAAAGAAAGGAGAGAAAGAAAAAGGAAATGAAAGGAAAAGCCAACACGCTGAGCATTGGGATCAGAAGAGGGAATTGAGGTACTCAACATCGGGATCAGAAGAGGGAATTGAGGTGTTTCAGCTCGATCAGCCGAGCAAAGTTTGTACAAATAAGATAATGTAAAAAATACACAATGATGAAATCAATGATTGACGATGAACCCTTAGGCTGAAAGACCAGCTAAGTAATGAATCATATATATCTTAATATGAGTTCAAAAAAAAAAAAAATTAACTTATGCTTAAACGAATTCAAAGATAAAGAATTTTTTATATCACAACTTAAAGAATTCCAAAATCTAGGGCCAGTGTATTTAGATCTATTTTGAGCCAATAACGTTCTCAGAAGGGGTAAATGAAACTCATTTGATCGCCTTGTGGGATGATTATGAAAAGATTGATTTCGTGGAAACATTGAATCAAAAAAGCTGGGAAGTGCATTTGTGTTTCATTAAACATAGACTGACCCAGCTGAAAGAAAAACAAATCTTTGATTTTTAAAATCTTATATCTAACAAATAATGGATCTGCATGGGAACGTGGAGGAACGCCACAAATAATACAAAGTGCCTTTTTTTTGTAATAACAGTAATCTATCTAATAAAGTTTGATGGGCACTACCCCATGCTAAGATTCCATAATTTTATTAATGAAAAATACAACGTCAGCAAAGAAGACAACGGGATATGAGATTTAAAGGGAAGCAGTCCTGAGATTTTCACTGTACTGATAGTTAAGAAGAGTAAAAAATATAACCTTTCACCAATTTATACGCGTGGACATCAAAAATTGTCTCCGTACGCGATTTTTAAAAAATAATTCCTGCAAGCGATAGTGTAAGAGCCTGCCAAAAGGTGCAACGTCATTGATGCCCTAAAACTCTCAAGTTGACAGCCGTGCCTCAGAAAACCAATTTAAGTGTTCAAAATGATCATATCTGATTTTTTCATAAAATGTGACAATATGTGGTTTTATTATTTCAAACAAAATATTTCAAGCTTATTTATGTATACAATTAATATAAAAATAAATAGTAAACATGTATTTATAAATAACTAGGGAGCGTACGCATGACAAGCAGAACACCGCTGGAAAGAGTTGTGCATCGATGACGTATGACTCTCTGCCAAGACTTGCTCATTAGCATATTCACCATGCAGAGTCACACTTTTTCAACCAAAATGTACGAGCTTATTTGGTGATTTGAAAGTTTGTTTTTGGTGAAAGTAGTTCATTGGAGGTACCAACAACAACATATTTTTTTTAATTTCGTGAGGACTGCGTCCCTTTAAGTCTATTAATGATACCAATATTACGCGAAATTATTTTACTAATATTAATGATATGAGGCTTCCACGAAAGTTTATCGTCCACTGTAATGCCGAGAAACTTTGTATGAGATACACGCTCTAAGTGAACGCCATCAAAGATGATATCTGTGCGTAAAACTTCTATAGACTTACTGAATAACATATAGTTAGTTTTCTGAAAATTCAGTGATAATTTATTGGCTCTTATCCATTGAGTCACTTTTTTAAATTCAGAATTAACAGTATGGACAAGAGTGATTGGATTTTGGTGGGAGAAGAAAATATTTCATGAATCATCGGCAAAAAGTATAAAAGAAAGTATGTCGAATGATCTACAAAAATCATTTATGTAAATGATGAAAAGTAAAGGTCCTAATATGCTACCCTGAGGGACGCTACATTTAATAACTTCAAGACTAGAGCTGTGCTCGTTCAAAGATACATATTGTTTTCGGTTTTGCAGGTAACTCCTGAACCACTCCAAGGCCTTCCCTCATATACCATAATGAGACAATTTATGAAGTAAAATTTCGTGATTAATGGTATCGAAGGCCTTAGAGAAGTCCAGGAAGATACCAACAATATGGGAATGGTCATCTATAGTATGTGTGGCATTATCAATAAGCTTCAAAAGAGCATGAATGGTGCTGTGTTTCTGACGAAACCCAAATTGAGAATTCGTAAAGACCTTATAATAATTAAGAAATTTAATCATTCTTGTAAATATCAATTTTTCCAAAACCTTAGATAGGGATGAAAGTAGAGAAATAGGTCTATAATTACTTATATCAAAACTGTCTCCTTTTTTGAATAGAGGACACACTTTAGCAATTTTCATACAATCAGGAAAAACACCATTTCTACATGTCCAGAGAGACATACATGTACAGATGAAGAGCATACATGTGATTCAGGGCACGTTTCATTCAGATCATGATCATGATGTACACAATTACTTTATGACCTACATTTATCAGATGTCTTGTGTATAATGGAAATGGCAATCAGTGGTCCTGTATTGATGAGACCCGTAATCGAATCATTTAGATTGGATGCATAGAAATTAATATCGTTGCTTGTACTGTTGAGGAAGACAATGGAATACTGTGGTTAGAATATAATTTGTACAGCATAAAGTCACATAATAAGTACTAACAAAATATACTATGTATCATCATAACAGATACTTTATATACAAATACCATATACATCTATATATTATGTTATATAATTATTTCCATTGCATATTTTGAGTTGAACATTTTTTCTGCCTTTGAGAGAAAATGAAACCAAAAATACATTTCATTTTTATATGAAATCAATGAATAGTTCTAGTTGGCCAATGAATACGAGAACTCAAATTCAATGATGTCTTTAAAAATTTCTGTTCTATCCAGATCAGCCAGGATTTGGATTGAATACGCGTACTTGTACATGAAGTGTAACCCTGTCATCCTGTATTTAAGCAGTGCACTTAACTTGTATTTGGTGTATATTTGTATGGCTTTTATTAACAAGAGGAGCCAGAATCACTGTACATTATAATTTGCTTCATTAACAGTATAAGTACATGGCAGTTAGTGAGAGAATGAATTCAATAATATGACAAGTGCAATCAAAGTGTTCTTGGTGAAGGCTTCATATTGATGTGCGGTTGCACTGTTACTTTCGTCTGTAGATTTTTGTGAAATTTCTTCACGTGCTGTTGTCTGGCTGATTGAAGGGTTTCTAGAATTTGCTGGCACATGATCGTATCTGGGAGGATGATACATAAACTGGGAGCAAGACTCGGATGTTACTGGAAATGATGCTTCATATACACAGCAGTTGATGGGCAGAAGGGCATCTGTCCAGAAGTTCCATATAACATGATAATATTGTCGCACAGGATTCACCTTGTATGGAATCTCCTTGCCATTTCGAAAGCAGAAGAAAGAACCTTCCCCATCACTGCCGATAAAAGAGGTGCACTCAACTTCATTCAATGTAGCTGAATACTCAGTGGGCTTAATGGTACACTGTGCTGGACTTGGTGGACGTAGGACTTCAATGTAGGCATCTTGAGTGAAAAGCTGTCTTTCCCCATTCCTGTCTTCCCTTAGTGCAAATAGATATGTGTGGCTGTCCTTAGCATTGACATTGTGTATGCTCAGAGTCACTGTTAAGTGAGTTGATGTTCTCACACCATTAATGGAGAAACGTCTACCTTGCTGAGGTGTGAGGCAGTTGGGAACCACGTGTCCATTCTTGTAGAAGGAGCATGAGGCATCACGCAAGTAGACCTTATATTCAAAACTGGATTCACTTGACAGAGATTGATGGAATTCCAGTGACCCATTTCTCCCTTCATAGAACCTGTAGACATTCAAAGCCAGACTGTTGCTGAGGCACGTCATCAGTACTGTCACCAGTGGAAGTAGAAAGGGTCTGATGAAATCCATTTTGTGAACCAGGTGCTATCCTGTTTAGAAGAAAGGAGAAAAGCACTATAACACTAAAGTGACAAACAGACTAATGTACACACCTATGCCAATATTTTGACTTGAGAAATGGCTAGAATCCAGGCTTGGAGAAAGGGGGGATGGAGGGGGGTTTTGGGAGGATAGCTGATCCTGCCCAGAGCAGGTAAAATCAGCCCCAGCGATATGGTGGAATTAACTCACCGATAAGAGGCCAAAGCTTTTGAATTCTTAACGGTCATCAAAGCGCTGTGTGGAGGGAAGGACAAAAAATCTCTAAAGTTCACCTCCTCGTATATCTCCCTTATTTTACCACCAAATCCCTTGAAACTTCTTACATATATCTAATATGGATATATCACCCTGCATCTGATTTTTGGGCAAAAATGCTGATGTATATTTCGAGATATGTGTATTTTTCTGTTTGAGTTAACCATGGGAAAGGGTTACAATTTTTTTCCAGACACAAGTCTGCACCTGCATGATATGCATTTGATTAACATATTACTAGTCTGTATAAACCAAACTCACTATCTGCGAAGTCTTGTGTTTGTGCAATTAGTATTTACGTGAAAATGAGAGCAAAAAGACAACCAAATTTAAGAGAAAATAATGGACATGCACAAAATATAGATCATCCTCCTGCGCATGCGTTCTCTACTGGTCAGTGCACGCCTCGCCAATCAGCAGTGTCAGGTTCAGCGCAATGCGACAGGGTTAGGTTTTTGGTCCGCAGGGTGGTGAGTGGGCAAGAGAGGAACCCTGCTATGTGCCTCAACTGTTTCATGCAGCACAAAAACCAATAAGACTGCATATTGCTTACGCTATGGATTTTACGTGGGTCACAAGTGAAAGTGATCTCGATTCTTAAATCCAGACATAACCGTGCGCCAAATGATACAAATGTTTTTGGTCCACAGGGTGGTGAGTGGGCAAGAGAGGAACCCTGCTATGTGCTTCAACTGTTTCATGCAGCACAAAAACCAATAGACTGCGTATTGCTTATGCTATGGATTTTACGTGGGTCACAAGTGAAAGTGATCTCGATAAGAGAATAGTTTCTTCTTCAATTTGCTGTATAGATTTAATCATTTGATGGCTTCTGAAGTGAGATATTGCGATTGTCCTGCAACACTTCCCCAGCAGTTTTGCGTACGCAAACTGTCTACTTTTTGCAAATGAGGCTTTGAGGTCATAAGCTTTTGGCGAGTGAATTGCACCGTATTGCCGCACCTGAAATGTGAAATTTGAGAAGTACAGTGGTCACCACCTTCAAGGAGGGGTTAGGAGAAGTGAGGCTCCCATCTGTGGTGGCTGGTGTTAGCCCATGCAAATTTCCCACCATGAAGCCCAGTATACTATGTGGGCATAACACTTAACCCGTTGAGGACGAGTCCCGAGTATACTCGGGCAGGTGTCTATGGGAATTGCGTGTTGTAGCAAAATCAAACCGTCCTCAACGGGTTAACCATGCCCAATTATCAAACCCACCGATATCCACAGCAACAAATGAACACAGGCTACGACATACATATTCAAAATGGCGATGAAAATGAACTCAGCAGTTTCATAACCTGACCAAATGCTTCATCCGAACAAACCTTCCTTCATACGATCCACATAATGACCCTTTTTAGAGTTCACAGTACGTATCAAGTCACAATGTCTAGAACCCTATCAATGCAGAGACTGAGGCAACACTGCGACAAAATATGTAACTTGAATGTGTTTCCGTTACACCATTCAAGTGAACAAGCTGCACATTACAACACTTTGATAGTGCAAACACGTTTTCTCACATTAGTCCCTCCTATGTACATGTACTATATTTGCCACACATACTTCCACAAACAAATGTCACATTGAATTATGTTGCATGTACAATGTGGGGTTCCCACTCAAGCATTTCCTGATTATTGGATGAGTACTGTAAACTGGCTGCATTTCAGGATACTCATAGTTCCCATTCCAGTAATCACCACTTGATGAGACTGCTAGTGAGTGAGTTACATAGATGTAGACATCAGTCAGTTTTTACTTAGTTGTAACAATGTGAGACCAGAAATGGATTAACATGTCTTCATTCAAGATACAAGTGCATTTCATTTTGTATACAAATGCAGGGCACCAATTAAGTCTTTGCAACCACTGTTATGATTATGCTAGCTAGCTTGCTTTCATTCAGGAGAGATAATATTTGGCATGCCAAGCACGTTGACTTGCATTTCATTTTGATTTACTCAATCATTTGGTTAGGGGACAAATTACAGATGTAGCCAGAAAAATAAAACAAACAGACTATAATTTTCTTGTAAACACCAGTACCAGCAGGTAACTGAAATCTCTCAAAAGTAAGAAACTTGGCAAGTAGGCAGCTTGATGATTCAAGATCATGTCTCTCGGTGACATTTAGATAGAATGTATTCATACACCTTCTGTATAGCAGCATACAGTAGTTTAGAATAATACACACCAGGTTAATTTAAATCAAAGCTTAAATTTGTCCCAAAAATTCCCTTCAAAAACACAGACTTCCTAACTTATCTAAAACTAAAATGTTCTCGTACCAAGTACCTAAAAAAATTTCATATTTCAGTTTACAAGGCTTGCAGCCGTACAGAGATACAACGTTTTTAGCAGTAAGGAAATTAAACATTGGATATATTGAGAAAAGTCTAGAACTGCCTTTAAAAAGGTCATTTGCATACCTGTCAAGACGAAGGAGTGGATACCGGTGACATATTATGGAAATCTTGGGCAGGAATTCATGAAACATGACCCTACACAAACTCATCCAAATCAATCCTCGTGGTGCTACAAAATGGCGCACTTGGAATGATGTTATGTTGTGCACTCACACGTTGGCAAAATTCCAATATTACAGGTGCGTGTACCGGTAGATAAAGCATGCACAGTGATTTTACAATCCTAAATACAATTGACAGTCCAAAGTACATAATATCTTATTGTAGATCAATATTCTTCATGATGTACTAGATTGCATTGCTCACGACAAGCTTGCGTTGAATGGGACAGTGCGTGGTACCATGTAGGCAAACCTACTGTGTGAATGCACTTTGTGTGTGTGTGTGTGTGTGTGTGTGTGTTTGTGTGCGTGCGTACCCAGAGCTACCAAGTCTCATGCATTCTGAGTGAGACTCAATCATTTAGGGTTCGTCTCACGATCTCACGCATGGCACCCATTTTTCTCACGCATCGGGTGAAGTCTGCAATTTGGGCCCATAATAAGGAGCATAGCTCAAAGGATTAAAGTGATAGTTACAATTGAAGGTATATTTTCCTTTTGTCTTCCAAAATAAGTAAAAATAGTCACTTAAGTATGCACCTGATCGCACCATTAAGAGCTAAAGATTGAAAAAGCTCCCGACATTGGGAGGCCACAGGGGGAAAAACCCCTCCCACACCCTCGCTCACACACACATTCGCATGCCCAGATGCCGAGTAATGAAAATCTCACTCACAAAAATTTTTTGAACTTGGCATCCCTGGCGTACCCATTTGTGATTTTGATATTCTGTTGTGTGTGTTTGGGGCAGGGGAGGCAAAATGGATTGACTGAGCAGTATCATGTGAAGGACTGTAGCTGCATGACTTTGTTTAAAATATACCCGTGGTCTCTGGCACTGATAATAATAAGTCTTTTTTATTTACTGATATTTTAAAAACAAATCGATGTCTTTAGATATAATTGATGAGCTGTGTTTACCCTTGATTTGTAATATGAATTCTACATGTACATGAAGGTGCACATTTTGTCGATCTGTTGAGGTGGTGTTTATGGTAATGAACACAAAATGATGTGTCACACTGACTTTGAAGGGAAATGGCATGTTGCATAGCAGACAAGTTTTTTTTATGTGTATAAGTGAAATTTTTTTAGTATCATGGTAAAGGTTAACTTGATGCATTTTTTTACAAGATAATAGTATACCTGACAACTCTTTTATTGCACTATAATATGTTACATAGACAAACCCACTTGCAGTGTTGGGTTATCTTTTAATACGGAATACATACTGCAAGAGTCTCATGAAAACCAAATGTGGCAACTTATAATTTTTGCTGTCAAAAATGTTTCCTCACTTCAAATACTTTATAATCAGACTTTATACATATGTACACTATATATGTATGAGTGGGTAAAGTTGTGCCTATCAACTTTTGGTGCACATGCTCAATGTCAAAGGTCAAACATTAAAGGTAAAATGCTTAAAATGTCACTATTTCCCCCATATCCATGCAATGCCTTGAATTTTCTTGAAACTTAGTGTATACATGTACTACCAAATAAAGATTCTCTAGAGAGAGGTTTTGGTCATGAGGTCAAAGGTCAAGTGAAAATGTTGAAATTTATTTTTTTTTCCATATCTCGCAAATGCTTCAAGATAACTCATATATTGACTTTGTACATATGCATGTACTGACTGGCAGTCATTATCATGGGAATTTGGGGGTCATGTCTCAAATCTCAGGGTCATAGGTCTTTCCCCTATTTATGCAATGCCTGCAGGATTTTTCTTGAAACTTTATATAGGCCTACATATATTACACAATGGGCTATTCCACAGGTTGGTGGACATGAGCTTAAAAATTCAAATTCAATATTTTTCTGTGTTATTTTCATTTTTAGTCCTTCATACATGATATTTTCAGGAACCAAATATAAAAAGTTAATTTTCATATGTTTACTTTGGGAAAAAATGGTTGAAAGTTGTGACTTCCATTCTGTACCAAAATAGAGGAAAAATAGTGAAAAATGGAATATGGCATATTACCATTTCATTATTGCAACATCATACCAGTTTATTCATTTCTGAATTTCAGAAGACTCAAATTACCTAAAATACACAACAGCTTTTCCAGTTAATTTGTAGAACTCATTTAAAAATAAATATTGTAACCCACTTAGGCGATGTAACGTGAGTAACCAAAAAAACTGACTTTGTTTTCTGAGAGAAAAATTCTTCACATTAAATTGGTGGGATTGGAAATTCTCTTCCTTCAAACAAAGTTTGACAAGGTGATGACTATCAAAATCACAACAAAATACTAATCTTTATAAAAATGATGAAGAAA
The DNA here is from genome assembly GCF_040938485.1 of Diadema antillarum. Classification (NCBI taxonomy): domain Eukaryota; kingdom Metazoa; phylum Echinodermata; class Echinoidea; order Diadematoida; family Diadematidae; genus Diadema; species Diadema antillarum. Next base: position 902,078 of record NW_027270968.1, on the reverse strand, counting down.
AACTGTAACGTGAGTAACCTTGTAACGTGAGTAACCATTTTGTAACGTGAGTAACCAGCAAAAATTATGAATTTAGGTAACATTTACTGTGGGATGGCAAATTTTAAGTCACATGGTAAGCTTTGAAGTTATTTTTGGTTAATTAAAAGTGAAATGAGAGTACCCCTCTCTGATGTGACTCTTTCCTCATCAAAAATAAACAAATAAATAAATAAATATGAGCTTGGTACATGGCATTGTCAATTTTGGAAACGCATGCTCTTTTCTACAAGGTGTTCCCAGACGTCAAAGTGGGAAAGTATAAGTAAAATTTACTGAACATTGTCTCGATCATGTCCAACTTTCATACAAGCTTCCCCACAGTGTTTGTTTTTGAGATACGTAAATATCACGAGAACTTCATCATGGAAATTAGTGCTCTTCACAAAGTATCATCACCATGTCCCATTCTGCATGAGCTCCCAGAGATCTAGAGATTCTTGTGTACATAGTGAACCTACACGTAAGTGAGCATGCTGAATGAATGAGTGCAATTTGTGCAAGGATGGTGGAGATTCATAAGAATCATGAACTCTGACAGTGCTGGTACCCAGCAGTACATTTGGAAAACTGTGCACAGAAGACAACGATAAATGAAAGCTGTTGAGGAGAGCACCACACATGACCTAGTCGATAACAACATAATGTAGTTTGGTGTCAGTTCCTCCAACATAACTAGCGTCACCAGGCATATGAGGACCAGACATGCAACCAGACAACCAACAATAATTATCCTAAAGAAGCCCTCATTTAGGTTCATTTCAGCAAAAATTACACCTGTGTTGCTCAAGATAAGATCCAGAGTACCTACTGGAATCAAAGGCAGGTTAGTCTTTTTTACAGTGGCAGTGTGGTATTCTGGGTCTCAGCACTCCCACGTCAAAACATCAGACAATCTTGCCCACAGAAAAGGAAACTGTGCTGGATGGCTTACTAGATCATGTGAAAAAGGATTTCTCTGGTCAGATGGCCCAGCATAATTAAAAAACAGAAACATTGCAGCATCACTGTACACACTGCATAGATAAACTCTAGATTTAGTGGAACTTTTTAGACACATCCCATGGCCAGTGACTAGTGGACAGGATAGGTATATTTGTGAAACATCAAATGTGGGGTAAAAGTAAGGATCAGAAAAGCTAATATGTGTGATGCTACTACATTTGTTGCTGCAGTTAAGGGCATGAAGGGTGTAACAGTGGCAGTCCAGTCACAAGCTGAGATGAAGGCTAGAAATTTTCTTCATATTGGTATCATATATGAAGCCACACAGCCCATTCCAGGAATCACAAGCATAAATCGTATCTACTTTTTCAAAAGCTGAGGAGATCTCAAAATTCCTGATTTCTGCGGATGCAGCAAGTCAAGTTTAACCAGAGTCAGAGGAGGCACAAGAGAACCTATCTATCTATTAGAGACTGGTATACAGTGGAGTAAGACAGAAGAATGTATCCTGGAGAAGTATAATTGCTGTTGGCCAAGAGAATAACTACATATCAAGTATATTGTACACTGTATCTGCAATGGAGCAAGTTGGGATGTATTGGAAATGGCCCAACCCTTGTAATCTTTTACATGAAATAGAAGATGTTTAATTTAAAAAAACTGCAGATGCACTAGCTATCAATATTGACAATAATTGTGGACACTTTAACTTTCAATACAAACACATACAGTATCAGCTGGATAGTATAGTCAAAATGCAGGTTAAATGACATGGACAGTATCAAGAAAGGAGAGCTCAATGTGAACATTTGATTTGGATTTTGAGTCTGTTGTCTAGGGTCTATTGTATAGCCAATCTGAAGAGTATTTAATTATGTTTGTCTATTTTTATGCCTCCGCCACGAAGTGGTGCCGGAGGCATTATGTTTTTGGGTTGTCCGTCCGTCCGTCCGTCCTTCCGTCCGTAATGAATTTTGTGGACAGCGTAACTAAAAAAACCTTTTGAGGTATCCTAATGAAACTTGGCATGTATGTGTATTAGGGGGTGAAGTTGTGCCTATTAACTTTTGGGTGCACATGCTCAAGGTCAAAGGTCAAAAGGTCAAGGTCAAATACGTAAAATTTCACTATTTCCACCATATCTATGCAATGCCTGAAGATATTTTCTTAAAACTTAATGTATACATGTATTACCCAATTAAGATTCTCTGATGAAAGTTTGGGGTCATGAGGTCAAAGGTCAAAGGTCAAAAGGTCAAGTAACAATATCAAAACTTCACTTTTTGCTCCCTAACTTGGAAATTGTTCAAGGTATCTTCATGGAACATGGTATATACATGAACTGACTGGCAGTGATTATCTAGAGAAATTTAGGGTTCATGGGGTCAAAGGTCAGGGGTCCAAGGTCAAGGGCAACACTTCAACATTCTATTATTTCCCTCATATTTATGCAATGCCAGCAGGATTATTATTTTCTATTTTTTTTTTACACTTGGTGTATGCATGTATAACCTAATAGAGATTCTCTGGAAACTTTTTTTTTTTTTGCCTCAAAGGTCAAAAGGTTAAAGATCAAGGGAAAGTGCTGAACTAACTTTTTCTCCATATCTCAGAAGTGGCTCAAGTTATCTTGAAACTTTCTACATATTTATGCATGTTCTGCCTGACAGTGATTATCCTATGATTTTAGAGTCAAAGGCCAGATGAAAATGGTAACAATGTACTTTTCAATACAGAAATTGCACTTTTTCTCCATACCTTGAAAATTACTCAATGCATAAACTTATGAATGGGCAAAGTCATGTTAAAGTCCTTAAATCCCCAAATACATGCTCTCCTATTCATCTATTAAACCTAGGTCAAGGAAGGTGAACATTCAACACATTTGTGACAAACTTGTCATTTTAATATTTTGCCAATTTTGTGAAAATATAATCACACATTGTCCACATGTACTATAGACCTATAGGAGAATCATGCATTATGGCGGAGGCATACCAGTCGCCTTAGCGACATTTCTAGTTTTATACTTACTGCTGTTCTTTTTTAATTGATGCTGAGGCAAGAAATTAAATTGAATGCATTTGTTTTCGAGTTTTTTCATTTGCAAAGCCCATGCCAGATCTCATACAGTATAGTAAATACATAAATAGCATCCTGTCCAATTTAGTAAAAGAGAAAAAGAAACCTACTCAGAATGTTATCTTTAAACATAAACTGGTCTCTGATATCCTACACACATTATTTCAGAAAAAGAAACTTGAATGCTACACACACTATTAATTTTTTTGTGACATTTATATTGAGGACCATACATGGACAAAATGTAACGTGAGTAACCGTAACGTGAGTAACCACCTTATCTGCACCCCAAGAAAAAACCATGCGTTCATTATTTTTCATACTATATACAAAGTTTGTCTCCCTACTGTACTTCTTTGAAATGGATATGATTAACTTTCATAAAGGCTTGATATGAGGACACTTTTCACTTTTGTCGACTTTTCATTTTATGCATGTCCAAATCGTGTAACGTGAGTAACCGACACATTTTAAAGATTTGCCAGGAGCATATCAAAATTTCTCAAGTTCTGTTTTTATACAAAGAATAGTCAGACTGTATACTTTGTTGTGATAAAAAGTTGTTTGGTTCATATCTATAATAAGGGAGTTACAGCTCCAGGAATGAGTGAAGGTTTCTCCAAGTGTAACGTGAGTAACCGTGGAATAGCCCCAATAGAGATTTGGGAAGTTTCTTGCCAAATATACAAAGGTCAAGTGAAAGTGCTAAATTTCACTTCTTCCTCCATATCTTGAAGGTGACTCAACATATTATCATGAAACTTGTTGTGCATGATATGCATGTTCTACTTCGTAGTGATTCTCATGGAAATTGTACGGTCATTGGGTCATAGGTCAAGGGTAAAAGGTCAGGGTAAAATGTTTAGATTTTACTCTACTGAAATTACACTTTTTCTTCATACTTTGGAAAGTACTCAATGCATAAACTTATGAAAGGGTCAAAAGTCAATTAATAATCCTCAAATTCCCCAAAACCTGCACTCACAGACAATATAGCCATTCATCTAATTAGACCTAGTTCAAGGAAAGTGAACATTCAACACATTTGTGACAAACATGTCATTTTAGTATTTTGCCAATTTTGTGAAACTGTCATCATACATTGTCAAGACATTGTAGTATAGACCTATTAGGAGAATCATACATTGTGGCAGAGGCATACCAGTCGCCATGGCAACATTTCTAGTTTTTTCATCTTTTTGATTGATCCCTTTGTGTAAACCACCGCTCACAAGTGAAGAATGCAGCTCTCTGTGGTGAAACACACTTGTATCATGTCTCACTCAGAAGAATGTATGAAAATGAATTCCTTTTAAGTTTTTTGCTTGCAGTAGCTGTAGTGTACAAACTACAAATATGCGAATCAGTTTAAGTACCACAGCTGTGCACTTGCCCAGCATAGTGTGAGCCTTGCAAACCTTTAGACTTCTGCATGACATAAGGCTTTCCTGTTTTCACCTTTTCTCTCAGTTAGAATTGAACAACAGAAAGCAGAGATGGTGGTCCTAGCATATTCTGAGCATATTCAATACCAGAGAACACTTTTTCTAACTTTCTAAATGATCGCTTGCTAATTATTACAAAATAAAACTTAAAAAAAAAACTTTCAAAATGATCGCTTGCTAATTATTGCAACAATAATTGAGAAAGAATCTACCCAGGAGTTTAGAAATAGATTCTATTTAGCATACATGTAAGTTGAACAAGTTGGTTGTTGAAGTGAAGATATTTAACCCATCATCTTGCTACGTTTTTGCACTCCAGGGATCCCAGAATCCAAAGAACCACCTAGCCATCACATCAGGGTCAAAGGTCATCTTCCACTGGCCCCGAGATGACCTGGACAAGCTGCTCTGTGTGAGGATGGTGGACCTGGAGGGGTGTAGGTGGTCCGGTGGCCTCAGGATTGACCAGCCGGGCTCTTACAATATCAATATGAGGTCAGCTCCAAGTTCTCTATTATGACTTTACTCAAGAATAAGGAGTCAAAAGCCATGACCCTTCAACTATATGACATACCTGCACAAAAAAAAAAAAAAAAAAATGTATCTATTCATTCATTTTCAGGAAAGAAGAATTTCTCTTCAAAATTGTATTGCCTTTTTTTTTTGTGAACACCTGTTAATTGTCATGTACTGCATGGCCCGAATTCTCAAAGCTGGAATAACTACAATTCGCGGAATACTAGATTCCGGGGAATAAATCGCGTCATTTTACGTCACGAGGGCCTGATTTGCATAAGAGGCATAATAAATCGGCGGAATAAGCGGTGTAATAAAGTTATTCCAACTTTGAGAATTCAGGCCTATGTGTAATGGATGACATTTCTATATTTGCAAGATTTTTTTTTTCCATCTGTTCCAATGTATAGAATTTGAACATTGGGGGAATGTTATGAAGAACATTTTTCTCTTATCTGTTGCTTGTAGTGTAGTTACGGAGGTCAACATTTACAAACCTTTTAAATTGCCGAATGTGGATATGAAATATGTTATCAATGTGGATATAACATTTATCATCTTTCTTCTATCTATTATTACATATCAACCATAAACATCTAAATAAATGATATTAAGCAAATGTTTATGACAGCTTTCATTGATAAAAGGCTAAAGGTCACATTTATTCAATGGCCGCTGACACTGTGTAGGTCCCCCATGGTGACCAGCAACACTCAGCAAATGGCATCAATTGGGCAAATTGCGCCATTCAAGAAAGAGAAGTTTTGATTGGGTGAAAGTTTTGCTGCATTTTCAAAAATTAGTAACCATTAATTCAAGTTTTGGTTCCATTCTCCCTCCACATATTTCATTTTCAGGAGTCACAACAACCAGACAAATATTGTGCATGTCGAGATCCGGCTGAAGGGGGCCACCTTCTTTGTGATTTTCACCGACACCAACGACCTGCCCCCACCTTACAGGATTGACAACATGTCTGAGGTATGTCGTGGTGCTGTTGTGCCAAAACAAAATAAGCATTGCCTTGGGAGAGTGTCTGAAGAGAACTATTATGTAGGACTCTTTCATACATTTATTAGAAACCCCAAACAAAATGCCAGTGCAGCTTTAAACTGCATCAGAGATCATGAGTACAATACTAAGGTTTTAATACTTACAGTTGTATTCTGTGCTAATAACATGTAGTACAGCAGGGGCCCGTTTCATAAAACTTGTCATCAGTGACAAGTTGTCATGGTTGTGACAAGCTACTGAAATCCTTGCATCTGATTGGCTGAGAGCAAATTTGTTATAGAAATGTGGCAGTTGCCGCTGATGACAAGTTTTATGAAACGAGCCCTTATGGCTAGTGAACAAATTGTTGGTATTGCACTGCAGTTTTGACGAGAAGTCACCTGTCAATTTGGCTCTAAGTGTAATAGACACAAACTCTCTATGTGCAAAATATTTTGATATCTCTCTCTCTTTCAACATTTTTTGTTACAGAAAGATATACTTCACGTAATCATAAAGTGTGCCACATCGATGCTGTCATTTCCGAATGTTATGTTGAGTATTTGGTGTCCGTATGTTACAATGACATGTTTTCTCTTGTTGTGTCATTTTTAAAGGTGGACATCATCTACTATCAACACAAGGTGACCGATGCCAATCTTAGGACGATGCTCAGGCCAAGAATGTCAGGTGAGGCTTTGCAGCAAGATTAGTGCTGTGATATCTAAAGAGTAGAAATAATTATAGAATGGGTAGCGAGAATCCTGCGATCTGATTGGTCGAGAGCTATGTGTTGATTTTTACTGGCCGCACGCTGAGTCACAGTGGTAAACATGTTATCGCGCACTTAGCAAGAGTATGCGTACTTGTAACAAAGGTTCGCGCACTAAAGCAAGCGTTCACGCATTCAGGTTGGCCATGCGTCCAGTAAAAACTGATGCACGGCTTGCCGTGTGTCCAGTAAAAACTGATGCATGCTCGTTTACGGCAAGCCAAAAGGAAATGCATCCAGTAATTTTGTCATCGGGTAACACAATAGAAAAATAGGTTTTTGACAAGAAAATTACCCATTCTATAAATCAGATGATGCACATGTCTTTTCGTGCGTCAGTCGGAATATAGTGTGCATGCGGTAACTATGGAATTTAGCCTAAACCCACTCGGCTTCGCCTCGTGGGTTAAGCATTCCATAGTTACCTTATGCACACAATTCTGACTGACGCACTCAGACCTGTGCGTCATTTGTATACTGACTGACATGTCGTTTATGTTTCATTTTTCATAGCACCCCAATAAGTGTGCCATCATCTCAAAACAGGATGGAACAGCCTGAACTTGGTAGAGTTATGATAGCAGCACGTTGTCATCCAGTTGATGAGACCCAGTATGACTTTTAACAATATCTGAGCTTGTGATGGAAAGTGTATATGTTTTTAATAAAATTGTATGTGTGCGAGTTTTGAAGCTTCTCTTCTACTAGCCTTTATTCAAAGGCCTTCATGCTATTTTTCTACTTGGTGGCAGCAACTTTTGAGCGAAGCGAAGCATGTCAGTATGAAGGCCTATTGAGATCTACAAATGTGATCTGTGAGGGCACTGTGGCATAGTGGATAAAACCTTTGACTTTCATTTAGAGGTCCCAAGTTTAAATTCCGTCAAAGAGCCGAAATTTATGCCCTTGGACAAGATGTTGTTTTTTTTTACCCATGATGTCCCTTTGGACCCAGGTGTATGAATGGGTACCTGGCAATGCTAGGGTAATAACCTAAGGATACCTAAGGTTAAGCATTCATGGGGAACTCGTTCTTTCTCCCACATTGGACCAAAAGTTTGGAAAGATATCCCTGTCACTGTTCGCCAGTCATCCTCTGTGGAATCATTTAAAACATCCCTAAAAACATATCTGTTTAATATGTTGTAGGAAACAAAACAAAAAAAGTGAAGATGTCACATAATTCATTTTTTTTTTCTTCTTCTTCTTCTTCTTCTTCTTCTTCTTCTTCTTCTTCTTCTTCTTTTTCTTCTTGTTCTTCTTCTTCTTTCTTTTCTTTCTTCTTTCTTCTCCTAACCTTAAGACTAAAAGCGCCATGAGCATCTTTTGATGGACTGTTGCGCTATAAAAGTATACACTATCATTATTATTATTGTAACGATGGTGTAACCCTTTGGTAGAACGGTGGCAATACTGAAGAGGATCCGTACCCTGGATGAAGAAGACCATGTTATATATGATTATTCATAAGCCAGGAGAAAGCATGCTTGGTGCACCACTTCTCCTCAATACGTCATTCAGCAACTTTGACCAATGACGTTTCAGATAGTAAGAAATATACAGTGTAGATGCTTCTGTCATCAGAAACTCTGCTAAATGGTCACTTGTGATCTTCACAACCAAACAGTGGAAGCAAAATTTCGGGGGATTCACATCACACCCACTGAGGACAAGCTGATTCTGCCAGAACAGGTATTTTCCATAGACACTTGCCTGAATATATCCAGGACCAGTTTTCAATGGGTTAAAGTACAATATACTCAAAATCACTAGCGTTAGTGTCCTTGTCATGTATATTTCCCTTGTATGAATGAGCATGTAGAAAGCATAAAACTAACTTCCCCTATCAAACAATTAGAAAGTGAATAAAGAGCTTGATTTTGCATTATGTCCCTGCCCTGTCCGTCAGTGCCCTATGCCTGGGATGAACCGATCCAGCCCCCTCACATGGTGTGCGAGGTCAAAGGTGGCTCCAGCAGCATCTATAACCTGGACAAACTGGAGGAGGGGGAACACCTGTACTATGAGAACTTCATCTACATCGCCATGGAGTCCACCTTCCAGGGGTGAGTAGAGATGTGTAGAATCTCTGCCCATTTATTTGTGTTAGTGTTTGTGTATGTGTGTGTGTTTATGTTTGTGTATGCGTGTTAGAAATTCAGTGGTGTATTTTTTACACAAACACAGTCACATGATACTCAAACATACACACACCAACTATTACCTCAACTTATCAAATTGTTTTTTTCCCCCATGTTTTGTCATGTTTTTCCCACAGAATCATTTTCATGTCACTCTCTGTCTTTCTACCTGTCCAGTCCATCGACTCCTGAGTCCTTCCTCAAGTCTTCTCCCAAGGGAAGTTTCTGGGCCTCCTCCCAGCTGGTCTTTGACGTCCCTCACGCAGACTCACCTGTTGTGCTCAGGAAAAAGGTAGAATGGAATAATTACAGAGATAGATTCGCTGGAGATATATATATTTTTTTTTTCTGTTGAGAGGAGTTATTTTCAAACTTTAATTAAGGTGAAATCAATGTGATTTTCAGTTATCAATAGAAACATACGAGCGTCAAATATTCCTTGTGAGTGTGTTAGGAAAAAGACATTGTAGAAGATGGTGTAGAGAAGGCATGATGCAATATTTAGAAGTGAATTTAAATGATTTGAGAGGGATCATCTGGTACATTGGTAATACTGGGTCCCGTTTCATAAAACTTATGATTAGTGACAACTGCCATATTTCTTTGAAAAAATCGCTCTCAGCCAATCAGATGCAAGGATTTCAGTAGCTTATAACAACTCTCACAACTTGTAACTGATAGCAAGTTTTATGAAACGGGCCCTAAATAGACCAGCATACAAACATGTTGAATGTCGATTATATCCCTATAATATGCCTACTTTTAGATTTGACACATGAAATATACTATGTATGGTAAGCTAAATATTCCCACACTTTAATTTCTGCATTAGTTTCATGTTGCACAAAATGCGCAAAAATGTTCACATCGCAAAAATTTCCACTTATGCAGTTTTTGAAAGAAATCAAGAATGAATGGGTTAAGTTGTCACAAGGTTATCGTATTCATGTTTATGTGTGTGTTTGTGAGCAGGAACCAGGGAGGCGGAGTCAGCTCTGGCGAATGACGTCGACTGGCATGCTGCAGAACGAGGCGTTTGCCGCCCCCAGGGACCCTGCCAGGAGAGGCAGCGTGACGTCCAGCAATGGTCTGGTGCTGGACATCAGCTCCGCGACCTTCACGTCCGGTGAGGAGATGACCCTGAAACTACGGAAACAGGACGAAAGGAGACAGAGCACTCAAACCTGGTACTTTGGCAAGGTGAGCAGACCATAAAAAGAGTAGCCAGTGATATTTTTTAAGGGCATGTAAAGTGAGCCACTTGTGCCTCCGCCAAGGGAGGAGGTTGTGTTTTCATCGGTGTTTGTGTGTTGGTTGGTTTGTTTGTCCATGTGCAAAATAACTCAAAAAGCTGTGAACAAAGTTGATTGAAACTTATGGGAAAGGTTGAGAATTACATAAGGAACAGACGGTTAAATTTTGGTAGAGATCCAGGAATTTTTTAATGGATTTCGTGAAGGATTTTCAATATTTTGGCAGGTAGGGTCACTGAACCTAGGAGTTCAAGCTGCGCACTTAAGTGCATGCTCCAGTTTCTGCTAGGGCGAGGCTTGCCACGCAGCTGAGGGTTTATGACGTAACAAAGGCTCTGTATAAGGAAATCGGGCAATTTTTCAGTGGGTGGAAATCACTGATCTCTATGGAAGAGCAAGATAATTGGTGGAAAGTAGCTGCTTGGCAGAGGTCTGCGTTCTCAGAGTGCTTTTCTAGTTACCAATGTAATCAAATTACTTTAGATGTCAAAGGTTGACTTATAAAGGGAATTTGTCAGTTAAGATATTCATACTGTAGATGGCACATAGGATTAAAAATGAACCCACTTTTAATAAAAAGAATTAAAAAATGTTGAAGAAATAACATTGACATACAAGATGTGCGAAACAAACTCTTCTGAAGTCCCATTAACCCATTAAGGATGAGTTCCAAGTATACTTGCGCAGGTGTCTATGGGAAGTGCGTGTTGTAGCAAAATCAAACCGTCCTCAATGGGTTGATAGCTAATCATAGGGTCATTCTTGCTGATTAACTTTGTTACTCCCCATACATGCTTTGTCTTCTAGGATGGCAGACTGCGTTGCCATGACAGCAACCATGTTGTTCAACCCAAATATGGCATCATAGGACTGAAGGAAGGTATGTGAATCAGACCTGTAAAGGATCCCGAGTGTTTGTTTGTTTTTTTTCACTGATGCATAATTAGTAATTGCATCAACTACTTGTGGATGATATAGCTTGGTGCAGTGTCTGGGGAGTGTAATGTACAGGCATTCAGGAAGACAAAGAATGTTGATATGTTCAAGTTCTAAATGATGGCATTCTTTCATTTGTTCCAAACTCATCCTACCTGTCAATTGCTACAGATTGAATTGTGCGCTAAACCAGGTTAGACCATATGTTAGAAATCCTTTTATGGATGGGAAAATCCCATTATATTGAGTTATAGGGGGATTTGATACCAATTTATGAAGCCTCCAATGATGGATGGTATGCAGGCGCCAATAACATGATGAGTTTGTCACTCCGTATGGCAGCACTTAACCAAGCACAAATACAACCAGATGAAAATGACATATATGCATGGATCTGCGATGTACATGTCGTTCTGCAATATGAGTACCGGTACAAATCACTGGTTGAGTAAGAAGAGGCCATTAAGGTTCCCATTATGTATGGCATTAATGTCACCATAACACCCTTATTTTTCTCAACCGACTTAATATTCTTCAACAAACTTCTAGTCTCGTCACATTAATTTGGGAATATAATCTTGTGAAGTTGCACATGCCTCACTCACACACTTGACTCTGTATTTGTTCTGCCGTAATTCGCACTGAGCCTCACATTCCCTCCATGTGCATCTCGTTGCTAGGGAGTCCCCTCATCCTGAAGCCCGGAGGCAGGATGGACGCCTCTCAGGAGGACATCCCCCTGGAGCAGGTCATCAGTCGGCAGAAGAACCTGCCTGGCTCGGGGGACCTCAGCGTCAGGGTGGTGGCCGATGGGCCCACCAGGGTCCTCCTCATCATGGACAGCTGGAGACAGGTATGTGGGTTCATCATCTCAACTTCATAATTATCACAAACAATGAACCGTTCTGAGAGGAGAGGGGCTGCTAGGGATATTTAATACACCCACTGTTTGTTTCTTGTGTAATATTTGAGTTTAATATTGAAACATTTCTCTTGTACCCAAGTGGATTGGGGATTAGTTTTTTAAAGCTTTTTCCTCCATCATCAAATATATCCCATCATATTATCATTCTTGGTGGTGGGGGGACACAGTTCAAAGCCAAATTCTAGTCATCCAATCACATCACTCACTGGAAGCGATCTTATGCAGTCTTCTGGTTATATCCAAATTAGTCAGTTGAGGATGCGTCCCGAGTATACTCTGGGAAGTGTCTATGGGCAATGCGTGTTGTAACGAAATCTGCCCATGCTCAATGGGTTAGCTGCTAAAATTCCATGGTGGAATGACAGTTGATTGTACATTCCAAACAGATACAGCTGTAGCTCCACATGAAGTTCTCTTTTTGTTAAGCACCAGAAATTATTTGTACAGAATGTCGATCGGAAAGGGAGTGAAATCAGACAGTGAAAACAGGAAACTGCATTTTTAGCCCACAAATGATTTGTATTTTTGTGTTTTGAAGCCAAGTGATAAAAATTGTCCCTCTCTCTTTTTCCCGCATCCTATACTCTGCATCCTTCTCTTCCAAGGCTTCACGACCAGCCGTGCCCAGTGCCATCCCAGGGTCGTCGGTGGACAGCTTTGAGCTGCTAGAACTCAAGCAGCAGCAGTCTCCCATGGAGGAGATCTCTGGCAGGGAACCTAGCTCGTCCAAGGGCAGCAAAGAGCTAGAGGTGACACTTTCCTCCACTCTTCCTCAAGATGCTTTTGGGGCTTTCATATCTAAAAGACCTCTTTTGCAATTTTTATTTTTTAAAACAAGGGTGTTCTGAAGGTGTCTGGAGTTACTGTTAGTACCCACAAACAAACTATTGAGTCTCTGCTATGAGTACAAACTATTAAGCATGGCTGCATGCTAACTTATTTCTTCTACTGGTCCGACCTGTCTGTTGGACCAGTAGGTACCCAGTATTTCCAGTTTTTACTGGTCTATTCCTGAAGAAGGAACTGGTCCGACAGTGAGTTTTATTGGTCAGGGACCATCTGATCAGTGCCAGTAAGCAGCGTTGTATCAAGTGTTGTGTACAACATCTGTGGTGAAGATGAAGCTGAGCTCAACCTGTTTTTAAATAACATGCTTCAGATGTCAAACCATTCATGTTATGAATGCACACCCAAAATTGAGCAAAACATAATGAAAGCACCACATGAACCATGATTGGCCAAATGTAATTTGGAGGAGCATGATTCAAAAGTTATTTACAATCACACTGATACAAAAAAAAAAGTATTCCATTGGCATGTGATGATTTTCAATGTGACAAATGAGTTCTTTAAGAGTGGGAAAGACTTCTATGTAGTAGCGTAATTATAAACAAAACTATTTTTAGTTTGTCCTTGCTTTACATCAGATAAGAGCAGTGCTGTCAGACTTTGTCCACACAGTATATATGGATGTACATGTATGTGATTAATTCTCAGGGTTTTAAAAGAAAAATGATAAGCCTGCAATGTTCTGTTTAAACCATTAATTTTCAGTTTTCATCTGACTCCATTCTAATGCATGAAATTTATATGAGATTCTATGAACAAACCTCATGACATATTGAATTTCGTTTAAAATCTGACAGACTTTGGACCAAACCGTGTCTCTGCATTGTGCTGAAAATTCTCCAAGCTCTGGTGTCTGGGTACAAAAAGCTTTTGTGTTTATAGTATTTCAACTTTTAGTATAAAAGGCATTGTATCATGCATGTAGTTTTACATATCATTGGGTTTCTATGCAATTTGGAGCTTCATTCATCCTTGTTTGTCTGTCTCATAGATTGCAGTCTGGCTGAAGGAGGGTATTGGCCTATCACTGGTCAACCAGGTTCCAGAAGAGCTAGTCTACATTTCCCTCTTTGGAATCGATGTCCACTATGTCCAGACGGTCAAGGAAGTGGACCTCAATGCAAGCGTCAGCAGTGTACAGGTAACTCACCAAGAATTTCTCTCACTTTCTTTATGCTTATGTATGCCTGGTCATCCTTTCTTCTTTTCTATTCTCTGTTTTTTCCTCTTTCATATACAAAAATGTATTTGCTTCATACCATAAGCTGACTACTGTAAAAGCTGCTATTTTTATGAGGGTTCAATTTTCTTAAATTTTGTGAATCACTGTTAGGCTGCAAATTTAATAACACACAAAAATATTGTGAAAGGACAGACGTTATTGCATTTACATAGAAAAAAAGCTTCGATGTCTAATCATGAAAACAACATCTTGCGAAAATATATGTCACCTCCTCATACACGAAAATATCTAACCGCAAAAAAAAAAAAAAACGGCTTTGACAGTATACAAATCACCAGAGGTGAAATCAGGCTATAGTAGTGCTTGCCTGCGGTCCAGACCATGAGTGTCCAAACCTACAGTGTACATTATAATTAGAAGAATTTTCACCCTACTATCCTGCAGAAGTGAAGTGAAATCTCTTACATAAATCAGTTGTCACTCTGCAACATATTGAACCTTCATTTTATGTCTTCTGTTGTGAAGTGATTTACCACTAGCACAATTTCAAGCAAAATTGCCTCTGTTGGTCTGTTAAAAGCGATTGCCAAATGTAGTGATGTGTGCTCTGGACTGATCACATGAGTGCATGTGTTCAGACTACACATACTTCAGAAAAGTTTGCAGGGGTTTGGGAAATTCTCATGGTTTTTGTGGGAAGTCTCGCTAGATGTTTCTTGGAATCCGCGTTCAGACTGGCCAAACTTCAAGAACTTTGAACTATAAGAATTTAAATCTTGTAAAGTTTTGTTGGTGCGACTGTGGTTATTACTTGCTCACATTGTTTCCATTGTAATCTCTTGATGCAGATTGACAACCAGCTCTCACTGGCCCAGAAGCCTGTCTCTCTCTTTGTGGTCACGCCCTCAGAGGGGCGGGTCAGACCACCCGCCTTGAGTCTGGTGGCCACCAAGCAGTGTGGAGCTTCCTCTACAGTAGAAATCTACAAGGTGAGGAATGCAACTATCAACCCCGTAACCAGTTCCACTTGGATAGGTGGTGTACAATGTGCAGTGGTCGCAACTGTGTGCAAAGATTTTTTTTAGAGAGAAGACACAGGAGTGAGAGATACTTACTTAAAATCATATCATTCTGCGATTGCCATATTGTAGTTTGAAGACTCATATGATATGCTCTTATGGTGCAATTCTTTCAGAGGCTCAATTTGTATGGACAATCTTTTTCACATCCTCTATTCTTATTATGAGTAATATCGTATTGTGAAGGATATTCTCAAGGGAAAGTGATTATGTAATAATCATGCCGTGTTCTCATTTACAGCGACTGATTCTGACTGTTAGCAAGATCACCATCAACGTGGAGGAGCTCCTCCTCCTCAAGCTCCTTCAGTTCTCCGGCTTCTCCCAGTCAGATGTTACCATGGAAACCATTGATGAGACTCATTATGACACAAGCAGGTAAGTATCTGTCATATTTAATTAAAAAAAGAAATTAAACCATTTCTCCTCTCTCTGAAGAAGAAGGAGAAGAAGAGAGTCTTCAGCCGTGATCATTTTCTCTCCCCCCCCCCCAAAAAAAAAAGAGATATCTTATCAACTATGAAATCAGGAACTATTCATTCAAGTTTGTCTTTTTAGCAGATATAAGATAATCATTTAATTCAGCTTCTCAAATTTGAATTTAAGATTTGTTAGTGAAAAGTAAACTACAAATATCTAGCTCCACTTTAATATTCTTCTCCTTTCCTCATGAAGAATTTCTTCAGACTCTTCTGATTAAACCATTCGCCTCATGCGCTACCACAACCTGTATTTTTTTTTTCTCAAAGCCCAATAAGCAGCGACCCACTCATGAAGCGGTTCTTCTTCGAGACGCTCAAGCTGAATGCCACAGACTTCCGCCTGAGCATGTACACCTCCACCAAGATCTCACAGGACCTGCAGCTGCTCAAGACGGCAATGAGGCTGTTCCTCATCCAGTTTGAGGACGCCCCCGTCTCCCTGGACCCCTTCACCAGACTCCATCCCTTTGAGACGAGGGACTTCCTCATTGACGCAGTCCTCAAGCACTACATGGAGGTAGAGGCCAGCCCTATATTTTATTGACTTCTTACTTAACCTGTTGAGGACTAGTCCCGAGTATATACTGGGGCAGGTGTCTATGGCAAATGCATGTTATAGTGAAATCAGCCCATCCTTGATAAGTTAAAGGTACACTGACCCAAAATTCGAGAGGGCACTGTTGGTTGGTGTGATAATCGCCGCTATCTTCATTTCAAAGATGGCCAATGTAAACCTAGTTAACTGTTCATTAAAGTAGACTGCGCATTTACATGCAAGTTTCTGTGGCTTGCTAGAAAGAAATCTTTGTCTTTGAAGGATCTGCTTGTAGTAGATGGAACCAGCCAAGAATTTCTAATTTGAGAGACAAACTGACATTGATATTATTTTGACCATTTTCAGCAGACTGAACAAATTGGTTTTATTCAGACGTTCAAAAAATTCTAGATGCATCTCTAGTGGCAGTTCATGCAATTGCACCGTCTTGAATCCTGGACATATATTTCTTTCAGTTGGTGTTCAAAAGCTGTGAATGTATTCAAGTGAGATTTTAATAGTTTAGGCAAAAGGGCACTTTCATATTGAAATTTTGTTGTTACAACTTTTAGTTGATCCCTTTGGCAGCAGCTAGACAACAGTTCTAGGGGTCAGTTTGCCATGCTAACTTTGATTATTGGAGATTATAGAAAATGTAACTATGCATTTGTACCACTTGAGAGACAAATCATATACATTGCTCAAGAATCACTCTTCATCGATTTAAGATGCAAGCACAGAAGCATGAAAAAGAGGGATTTGCCAGTTTGATGTACACTTCTTGATGGTATCAGCTTGTTGGCAAGATTCCTGATTGTATTCCTTGGAAGATTTCTAGAGATTTTGCAGATGTCAAGTGCCATTGTCTACAAGCTCTGGTGTCACTTACTTTAACTCTTCTCTCCCCCCCCCCCCCCCAACGCCAGGAGTTGAAGAGCCAAGCGGTCAAGATCCTCGGCTCTGTGGACTTCCTGGGGAACCCCGTTGGTCTGATCCAGGACTTCAAAGATGGCCTCAAGGAGCTGGTGCTAGAGGGCAGTGTGACGGGTCTGGTCAAGAATGTCACCCACGGCATGTCCAACACGGCGGCCAAGGTGAGGGACAGCATTGGCAGCATAAAAATGTTTGAATATCGTTTTTTCCCCTCTCTTCTAAAGATAGTAGCCCCTATTTAAGTATGAATTATAATCTCAGCTGATACATATTACATTTTATCATAGTTGCAGTGATATCTTGTGTGTTAAAACATCCTAACATTTGATCTATACTCATGGAATATTTATTCACGGTAGAGACTAGCAGAAGTGCAATCTCATAAAGTCCTAGAAACCTTGCATTGTGTCTGGCAAGGAATTATTTAGTTTTTTAGATTCAACTTTATAGCAGCAACAGAAATTTGTCTCTTGCATTGTGAGATCTGAATGTATTTTAGTTCTTTGTCAAAGCATTGAATGAATGAAATTTGTGGTATAATCCGTCGCTCTTGTGTACTTCATCTGCCTGTATTTTCATGCTTAGTATGTTCCAAATTTCTTGTATGTTTCAAGCATGTCACTTTCTGTAGAATTACACAAGACACAGGTTTATACCAAAACATGTCTGCATCACAATATAAATCCTTCTCACATCCAGGTGACTGGAACCATCTCTGACGGCATTGGTACAGTCACCCTCGACAACCGCCACCAGGAGATGCGGAACGTCATCCGCGGGGCTCACGACGGGACGAGCTCGGGTCACCTCTCGGCCGGGGTCAAAGGCTTTGCGTTTGGGGTGGTCGGTGGCTTCACCAGCGTCTTCACCCAGACCTACAAAGGGGCTGCAGAGGATGGAGTGGAGGTTAGTGCATCCTTCTTTCCTTTCAAACAAGAGTAGTCCAGTCCTGGATTGGGGTTAGTGTGCTCCTCTTTCCTTCCAAACAAGGATAGTCCATTCTTAGAATAGGGATTAGTGTGTCCCTCTCTTCTTCCAAACGAGAGTTGCTATTCAAGAGAAAGGTTCGCAATGATAAAAGTTATTGAATGACAACAACTTAAATACCTACATCTGACTTCTTTTTGTCCGGCTAATAAGAAGGACAGAAGGAGAAATAGTTTCAATAATTGTATGAAAATGATTATAGAAGATGATGATACAAATTTACTACAAAAATTGACAGAATTGCTTCTTTTATCATAGTAATTTACGTCTGTTTTCATTATTATCCATGACACCATTAGGGTTTGATGAAGGGATTAGGGCGTGGCATCGTTGGGACCGTCACCAAGCCGGCAGCAGGCATCTTAGACCTGGCCTCGGGCACCATGGCAGCCATCCGCAGCTCCACCACCCGTGACAGTCATATCATGCCCCCCAGGGCGCGGCCCAGGAGGTGCTGCCAGAACCCTGCTGGTCTTCTTCCCCGTTACTCCTTTCATGATGCCAGGGGTCTTGAGTTTGTCCACATTCTGTGCGAAGGGGTCGGTGAGAGGTAAGCTGACATGGCATTTGGGTTTTATTTGGACAGTCTTTGCCTCTAAACCCATCAGCAGTTTTAGTACTAACCATGACATGAAATCACAGACATACATACTCATAAAATTGTGTTAAATTGTTGTAAATTATGACAGCTGGACATGTGAAACAAGTATCCAATTAGTTTGTATCGTTCTACCAGCATAACACAAAGGAAAGTGGCAAAAACTTTAAAAGATTTAAGATGTATAAGTAGTACCTGGTCTGATTAATAAACACATTGTATGGGAGAGGATGAGTCAAACTATCTCACTTTGGCAACTCGCCAACTAAAAGTTTAGAAGATAGCTATTGAAATGTTCCTTTTCAAAATAAGATACACCTCTGTAGCTTCATATCTCTTTTCATACATGTGTGTACAATGTAGATATTATATATATTTTTTTTTTTTTGCAGAATAGGCCAGGAGAATGCTTTTCCCCGGTGTTATCCTAAATTCAAACAAAAAAGGGATGTTTAGAGAGCTCCTTTTCTTTTCTTGTATCCCCCCATCAGGTATTTCATGATGGAGGAGCTGCGTCAGCATCCCAAGGACGGCATGCAGGTTCTGATCACCAGCGAGTGCACCTACTTCCTGCCCCTCACCAACCCCTCCGAACCTGTCCTCAACGTGTTCCACTCCGAGCTCTTCCACGCCAGGCACATAATGCAGGGTAAGCCCCAGTGGATTCGACCATTTCCCAGAGTGTGTGGGGGGCGGACGGGTGGGAGGAGCTGATCAAACGCAAAGTGCTTTTTTACCCCATTCATGTCCTGATATTATACATCGTGTGCAGTTAACATTTTTCCACACAGAATATATTTTGCCACGTTCTACTCTTGGTTGTTTTTGCTACAATGTAGTTTTACTCAAGGTGTTAATTACGTCATTGCTGTTTTTCATTTTACTTCCAGGAATGATATGTCTTTGGTATTACACTCACCACATTATGTTATTCCCCAGCTGCTTGAACCCTAAAAAACAAGGCATGTCCTCCCACTGTAGGTTACCGTAAAATGGGGAAAAATCATATATGAATGATTATGTCATGCTTAGATGTAATGGTAGACATATATATGAATATTGAATGGCAAAGCATGAAAGATAAAAGGGTACAGTGTATATAGATCAGGGGTGTGAGAAATGTTAGAAGCTGTGTGCACAAAGCAAGCCACATACAAACTAGCATCATGGCAAGTATTCACACTGGTACAACGTGAGGGGCTTGTTCCTACCAAGTCAAGATCATCTCCAGCAGCATGAACGCATGCTTCTCATATTCATGGCATCATATACTACTTTGTGAAGTAATATCATGTGGGCTTGTCCAGTTTGACCCCTCTAACATTCTCTTGCCGTCACCCCCTCCCCCTTTAAAAAAGTCACACGTAGCCTTTTCTCATGAGGAACACTGCCTCTCAGTCATACCATTTTGCGGGATTTTAAACCTAATCAGGCCAGGCTGTTTGGGCTGTGCTAAAACTTGAACAAATTAAGAAAGTCAAGAAGCCTCATGACGATGCCTTCTCACGTTACAGAATTACAGCACAAACATTGAGGGGGGGGGGGGGGGGGGAGGGGGCTGGTGAATCTGCCCGGCCCTTTTACGGTCAATAGCTGAGCCCTGTTTTGAGGAAGGAGACCAGCCCAACTGATAGTCCAGGACTACCGAAGACCACATTTTAGTAGGGTTAGGACCACAGTTACATTGCTTCATTATTCATAAAAGGTGTTGATGGAGTGATTCCTCTAACACCTTAGCCTCTTTTTTTTCCCCTTTTTTTTCTGAATTATAGTAGACCTAAGAGTGCAAGGGATAAATAAGCTGAGGACAGTCCTTTGCCAAGGATTGTCGTGAACTAAGGGAAGTACAAGGCTATAGGGAAGTCCTGGGCTGAGAATATTCCTGGGCTAAGGGTAGTCCTGGACTGAGGATAATCCTGGGCTATTGGTGTGTTAACAACAGGGGCAAAGGCAGAGGGCCAAGGGTGGAACAGGGTGTAAGGAAATTAGTGAGGAAAGAGTTTCAATCTCCTGCCTCGAAGCCCATGCAATTCCTAATCAACATGGCACAGTATTTGTCATGTGGGTATCAAGACTCTGTAATGTCAGTTATCTGTAGTGTATCTCATTGTGTGGGTTTTGTGTGTCATTCTCTCACACCCTCCAGCTCCAATGTTAGCATTTCCAACTACACGGCTCAATCATGGCCTCCATTGTACGTGTGAGTCTGGCCAAAGAAATATTGTCAATTTGTTTCTATACTCACTCTCTGGTTCTGCGAGTAGAGCCCAGTTTCCATTCCAATAACGGCTTTGGTTAATAACTTGTAGTTCACCATCTTGCGGTTTCTCTCACTGGACGCCTTTTGCTGATTACTGTCAACTAACCTGTACCCCATGGGGATATGATGACCTTTTGACCTCTAAAACAGCTTTGCGGTACTATGCAGAGGGAATAGAGCACATCCACTTGAGTTCCCTGCTGCACCCCTCACAATACGTGTGGCATTCCCAGGTCCACCATGCCTGGCCTATGCAGGAAGGTAAACAGTCGGCATGCTCCATTTGCTCTGGCGGGGGTGGTGGAAAGGCCTTGTTCATCCTCTTTTGCCCCTTGGATTCATCTAGAGAAAAAAAGTTTTCAAAACCAAGAATATTAATTAGCTGAAATTCATCATTCATCCACTGTCATGTTCACCTGCATTTAAATGACATCATCTGTACCAGGAATTAATCATTTTTCCGCGTACATCTTTAATAATTATTTTTCGTTCATCCTTCACCCATTGAAGGTGGACTGAGTTTGCTACAACACACATTTCCTATAGACACCTGCCCGAGTATACTTGGGACTCGTTCTCAACGGGTTAACCTCCCTTCATTCTGCTTGCAGTCACGTGTGTATACCTCATCCTGCATGATGTGTATGTGCTGTAAACTCACCATTTGCTCTCGCCATCCTGCATGTTTGCTGTGTATATGACAGTTTTCACCCATTTTCCCTTTCCCCACCCCCCACCCCCACCCGCCCAATGTCACCTGTTCAGTTACATGACATTTGCTCCTTTGACAATAGGCAATTACATACCTATTTATGTGTGTCTGTTTGCGCAAGTGCGCACTTCATATACCTGTACCTGTATGTTTATTATGTGTGCACACATTGAACACAAGATTCTTGTAATCACAGTTAATGTTTTTGTAGGGTTTGATATATTAAACCAATACAAAATACAATGAGTTTACGTAATGACAATCATTTCTCTTTAATGGCACTCACACTAGTGAAAATGTACTGCATTGCTGCTTATTGTTTGTGGCAAAAAGAGGCATGCATATATATTTCTATGTTATTTGGCAATTGGGAAATATTTCACGACAGAAGACTGTGTCAGTAAAGTTCACACTCTCTGACTTTTTGACTAGCGTGAACAAAAGAACCTATTCTGCTGTGATCAGTATATAATCACCTATTTTTTCATGATCTTTCAAGGGGAGTAACAAAATTGCCATGTACGCATACACTGGCAAGTGAAATGAACATTTCATCATCTGCTCATTAATGATGCGAGTAGATCGCTTTTGAGTATAAAGTCATTTGCTGAGCCCTGTGTCATTTTCACAGCAGTACAACTATCTTTCATGCAGTACTCAGTATCTTTCAGCTTCTTTGCCTGTCTACTTAAAAAAAGCTGTAGAACTACACACTAGTCAGTGCTGCTGTATAATTTCTTTAGAAAAAAAAATGAAAATAAGAGTGATTTAAATCCATCATATGTAATCGGAAATTAAATAGTAGAATTATTGGAGTCAGTATTCAACAGCTCTGTATATGGCATTCATTGTGGGTGTTCACACATTATGATTTGTATAGTGTAAGTTGTCTACCCTCAGTAGTCCATATCTAGATCTTTCTAATCTGTAAGTACACTCTCTCTTTTTAATCCCGTTTTAAAAACAGAGTAAATGAATAGATAAATAGAATGACCTACAATTTATAAATTTTCATAAGATTTTGTTTACATTTCACTATTTGTAAAGTCTGGACATTGCATGGCATTGCTGAAGAGTAAAAGGCACCTAAATAATGCTTTCCTGGGGAAACTGAATGGTTTGTGCACTTCCCTGAAGAAGGAAGAATATGTAATTTCTATGATACGAAAGAGATGGTTGTGTACTTCACCTGTTTAACACACCCATTATTTTTTGTTTGTTTGTTTGTTTTTCCATGCATTAATGGTCTTTCCCATGGGTTAAAACTTTCTTTTATTTTAGTTTCAGACAGGAATATCTATCAGTTAGTCAAAAGAATTTTCAGACTGTTCCGTCATAATAAGATATGATAAGCAAAATATCTTCCTTGTTTGTGTACAATATTTTGGGGTCATTTGAGGTCTGTCATGCCCTTTTTAGTGAGATGTATGATTATGAATTGATTGTCATCTTATATAGATATTCTTTTGTTGGATACTGGATGCATGCAGCCAAGTCTGTCTCATTTTGAGGAATTTTTGGTCTTTTTTTTTAAATCATATAAATATCGATAACACATTGCTGTCAAATAATACCAGGGAAACAAATTTAATTCATTGCAATTTGACAATCTGGTTCTCGGATAGATGGTATAAGCAGGGCTCAACATTATCAGTGGCCAAGTGGCCCAATGGCACGGGGCCACTAAAACTTGATGTCGGTCACCAATTTCCAAAAAGGCTACCTTTTGGTGGCCCAGTTGGGTAGTTGATATTCAAGTTGATTTTTTGTTCTCTTATTTCAGGCCACTACATTTCTTTTTAAGGGCAACCAAAATGTCAAATTCAAAGATTTTAGTGGCCCAAATGGGCCACCAGAGGAAAATGTAAGTGTCGAGCCCTGGTACAGCCTAATTGAAACCAAGCATGGTGCAATAGATCTTCTCTAACAATCTTAAATCTCAAATTTTGGTGGCCCAACAAAGAAATGTAGTGGCTCGTAAAAATGGAAACAACTATCCATTTGTAATCTTGAGTGCCCAATCAGGCCACCAATGAATAACCTTTTTCTTTTTATTTGGTGGAGCCCTGTTGTCCATAATTATTTGAGAAGATAAAGGATGCATTGATGGACATTTTCTATGCATCTTCACTCAGTGTTTTATCTCCAGTCAAGGCAATGAAAACATTTACCAACTATAAAGCAGATTCAGTGAAAGGTTCTTCGGTCATTGTGACATATTTCTTGGTTGTTGTTGTTTATTTTTTTCTAAAGTTCTTTACTAGCTTCATGTTCTCTGCACAGTGTAAATTTGTGCATTCTCTTTTGTGTGTTTTATGAAAACAAGCTGTAAAAATTTCACACCCCTGAAAATTATTTCTGTTTCTCTTTTTACTAATAACTATTTGTACAAATAAGTTTTTAATTTATTCATTAAAAACGTACATAAGGCACTTTATCCCTTCTAAATTCAACATTTGTTTGAATGCAGTAACAGCTGTGTAACAAAACATCTTGCTTGTAACCAGTTGAGAAGTCTTTCAGCTTTACGTATGTCAAATGTGTGGAATTGTTTGTAACATTCAAAGAGAAATTCAGTTGTAAACAAGATTCACCGTGTGTAACTGTAACAACAACAAAAAAACTTCTAACTTTTTTCCATCCGTGATTACCATTTCCCTAGCAGAAGACATCTGTAGTTTTGTTCTGTTTAAGTTCTTTGTTTATTTTGTGCATTTACATGATACGTTGTAAGTGTCTAATGTCTGGAGCAATGTCTTGCTCAAACAAACAAAAAAAGAAAATGTTTAAAACTTCAAAATGGAAAATAAAAAAGCAGTTCTGAATGGAGACAGTGAAATTACAGAAATACATGTATGTGAAGATGAATAAAATCAGGAAATATTGTAATGAGGTCTTAGTATATTACTTTAAGAGTAATTCAGAACAATCTTACCTATTTACAAAATAACATACCAGCTGGGCGAGTCATCTAAAAATGATGTCATAAAGCAAACATAGTAAAAAGTAACAAGTAATCACAAAGATACAAGTTTTGATTTCTGGTGATCACCACAACAAGTGTATTTTTTTCAACCAGCAGTTTGTTAGATGCATTCATCATTTCTAGGCATTTTCTGTTTCTGAAAGTGGAGTGTCAGCTCAGTGCCAAAAGGGTGTTTTTCCCATCAGATTAGAAACTTTCTGCTTCTCAGGTGGAGATTTGCATCCCAAACCTGAAGCACATTTATAACTCTGCGTCAGGATGAAGTTATGACATAACCAGCATAGGACTAGCATCTCTGTAGTACAGTGCCCTCCTGTTATTACAAAAACCCTGCTACAACAAAGTAAACATTCAGGTTCAAAAATCATCATGTAATATCTTTTTAAAGGGATTACTTTATTGTTGGTTACAACAAAATTTTGTCATAATGAAACAAAACTGCCAGTCCCGAGGACTTCATTATGGCGGGAGTGCTGCTTGTGTTGATTAAGCCCTTGCCATGCCTGGAGACTTAGCTTTAACTTGCCAAGCTTTTTCCTCAGCATTCAGTAACTTATCCAAACTTTAAATAAATGCTAGTTGGAAGATAGCAAGCCCACTCCAATGTAGCAATGTGCATCACTATATCAGACCAACAGGAAAGCCATGTTGACACAATAGGGATTAGTGGTATTGGGTAGTCCACATTTCGTTAACATTTAGGTAGTTTCTGGGCATTCAGGATTGGCAAAGAAAGCACTCCAGCATCTGTGCCAATTGGCAAATGAAACTCAGTCAGGGTTAATTGCATTGATACAGTCTGGGTTGGGAATGGTTGATGTGGATTTTGAATCATTTCAGTCTGAAGATGAAAGACTTGTTTTGCGTGGAGTTTGTGCAGCAATTATTGCTCAGCTCCTCATCAATCCCATTCCTCCTTCTTTGCCTTTCCACCATCCAGCGGGCAGACACTACATAGAGCTGACCAAGATGGCAAACACCGAGGCTGGCATCTCTGCCCCTAGCGTGGACCTTAAGGAGCGGCCCAAGGTTGGGTGTGACAGCGAGCGCATCGCGAAGAAGGTAAGCACATGCTAGTACCTATCAGGGGCAGATCCAGGAATTCTGAAAAGGGGAGGCGCCTTTGCAAAAGTAAAGGGGAGCGCACGTGCCTTCCCCATTTTTTTTTTTCATTTCATTCCTTTTGTTTTAACACAAAATAAAGAGGGGGCGCGTGCCCAGTGCCCCCCACACATTCGCCACTGCCAATGTAGATCATAGCAACTGGCATGGTGGCATTGGTTGGCGTAAATACACAATTGTGGCAATGTACCAAACTTTAATGTGTGTCTTATGAATTGATGTCCTGTACTTGCTTTTTGCTCACTTTAAAGTGTAGGCCCGAATACCAGTATGCAAGGACGTCAAGAGGTTGAAACAAAAACAAACAAAAAAGAAGCAGTTGGTGTTTCATCAAGCAATCACATGTTCTCATCAGCTTATTGCAAACCCCCCCCCCAAAAAAAAAAAAACCTCTGTGATGAAAAATATGAGGGTAATCTTCTTCTGATTCACAAACCGAGATTTGTGTGTGCGTATTTTATGCAATACAATGGGGAGAACAGCCATCACCATCACCACCATCACCAGCACCATTACCATCCCCACCACCACCACCACCACCACTGCCACCACCAACACTACCACTGCCGCCACCATCACTACCACCACCGTTATCAGAATCGTCGCCATCACCACCAACACCACAACCACCACCACCATCACCATTATCACTATCATTACCATCGCCACCACCACCATCATCATTATTATTATAATCGTGTATCTCCTTACCCTTTCCTCCTCTTCTCTCTCTCCCTCTCTCTCCCTCTCTCTCTCTCTCTCTCTCACCACTTCCTGTCATCCAGGTCTCCCAGCAAATCAACTATGCCAAGAGTTGCTATGAGGAGCTCAAGCAGCAAGTCGTCATCAAGACCAACACCCATTTCCTCAAACTCCATCTGCCAAGCCAGACTGACTACTGAGAGATTGATGTGGGGGGATAACAGGAATTCACACCATGGGATCATCTGGCACCCCCCTCCCCCCCCCCCCCCCCCAAACTGTTGGAGTGCAGCCAACATGCAGAGGAACTTCAAGTTGTTCAGAAGTGTCTACTACATCTCTGACCTGCCAAATGTGAGAATTAATGTGTGTGTCTTTGGAGAAATTGCTGAAATATGTAGTATAGAGGTAGTTCTTTAGTCCTCAGGCACGCATGAAGGAGGTGTGGTCAGCAAAAGATAGTAGCTGCCATGTGAAATGTCTCAGGAGGAAATGTTAGAAGTATACTCGAGAATTGTGCTGAACAGAGAAATAATTACACAGATACTGCTGGTTGATTTCAGGTGACAAAGCAGAGAGACAAAAAAAAAAAAGCTGTAGGAAATGCATTTAACAAGGAAGCCCGGGTGCTCAGATGGATGTGTAGCAATATATATGAAGAGGATTTTAATTTTTTAGAATGCATTTCCAGCTGTACCTGTGATTGCCTTGAAAGGTGAAAAGAAACCGACGGCCAGGAGACCAAAGCTTGACTACTGCAAAATGCTAATGAATGAGGTAAATACTTCATACTGTATGTATGTTGCAGCGGAATGAAATGAAGGAAGAGCTGAAAAAAATGATAAATAAAAGAAAATATAAGAATAGATAAATGAATATATGAATTATGTTTGATACATACATATAGGAGAAAGTTATGTGGGATGTCATAAAGTAAAAAAATCTTATGGTCAGTTTTGAGACTGTGTCCTGTAAAAAGTACCAAGCAACTCAGAAATATACAAACAAAATCCTGGCGTTTTATTCAGTCCTGTAACGACATGTTACCTTTTCCTTGTTTCTTTCTTTCTTCTTTTCCTTTTGTTTTCCAAATATTTTGTCAGCTTTTCCACCAGAAAGTAGATTAAGTATTCAGTGGGCCATGGATTCAGGTTCCTGTGATATGATGTGTTATTATATCTTTAAATTCTTATACTCCTGTTGTATTATTACAATTATCATTCTCTGAAGAGGGAAACAACAAAAATGAAGTTAGATAAAAGTTCAAAGTTCAAGGTAGTAGCCTGAGCACACTGATTTGTGGGCCAATTTTTGCTCTGTGGGATCCCAGGTGTATGGAAAGCACTGTTTGATTACAGGTAGCCCACAACAAGGCCAATGGATGTGCCTGGTTGATCTTGCAGTGGCGGATCCAGAGGGGGGCGCACCGGGCGCGCACCCCCTCTTTATTTGTTTTTAAAACAAAAGAAATAAAAAAGAATGAGATGAAACCCGGAAGTAGCTCCAGAAATACTGTTTGCGCCCCCTCATTACAGAAGCCCTGGATCCACCCCTGTCTTGTGTAAAATATTTGTAAAGTTCTCGGTCCATTAGGAAGTTGGTTAATGACTCAATTAACCCTTTCTGCGCTAATGAGTCAAATGTACGTAGATTTCACAGAAAGTGATTTAGGTTCGTGGGTTCAAGCCCCACGAAGCTCGACACGTTTGCCTTTCAGCAAGACACCTTATCCACATCGCTGCTCTCCACCCAGGAGTATAAATGGGTACCCAGTAGGATGAGAATTTTAATGTTAGTGTATCAGCATGTGCATGCCTGTAAAATGGCGACTGGCTGGAATGCTCCCCAGGGAGTGGAGGGTGAGCACTGTCAGTGCTCGTGGAAAATCAGATGTATCCAGAGACCAGGTAATAATAGTATGTATGCGCTTTGAGCACTCTACAGAGTGGATTTAGCACAATATAAATTCATATTATTGTTATTATAAGATGCGCTATGGTCAAGTTTTGTTCCGATGACAGCTCTTGAGCTTTGGTCCAAGTACTTGGAATGGTACGAAGGAAACATCTGCTACAATTAGACACACACACACACACAAATAAAAAACAAGAACAAGACTTAGTATTTTCTGCCATCACATAAAGAGAGAAAAATGACGTCATGCATTTCCAGAGCTCTAAGTGTAAACCCTCACTATCCCCGTTGCCATGATTGAAGTACATGTATATGAATATAATCATCTCGTCGTTTGATTAATTTAGGCAGCGAGTGACTAGTGATCTCCCGATTTGTAGTTCAATGGGATGTTTGTTTCAAATCTTTCAATGTTGATATTGTCGTAAAGGTACGTAAATGGGGATAAATTGCAGTTTCAACATGACAACAAAAGAACTTGTGAGAAAAATGCCTTATGTTCTTAGTGAGAACTTGCTGAAGTGTTAATTTTGATAAGTTATAATTTATTGAGTATTTTTTTGTCCTGATCAAGTTGAACACTTCAGTATAGTGGAGCTGATGTGTGCAAGTGTTTGTATGTGTGTGTGTGTGTGTGTTTGAGTGTGTTTTTATTTCTATTTACCTGGTTGTAGACATTTGTATTCAAGTACTGCAGAGAATGATGTGATTTGAGCTACAACGTATGTTGCGTAAGATACCAGAATAAGATGGCTTCTCATCAGTCAAAAGCCATAACATTTTGTATTTGATTTCAAACATTGCTTTCTATGCAGAGAGCCTTCCCAACTTAAAGGGATGGTACAGTATTGGTGGAGATGAGAATTGGGCTTTTAACTTTTTGCGAGATACCAAGAAAACACTTATGAAATAGTACAGAGCATACCATTTTAAGAGGAATTCAAACTTTATTTGATGAAAATTGGGTTTGACATGACTAAAACATCCAAAAACAAAGTAAAACAAAGTAATTGTAAAAAAATGTGGGTCCCACACTTATTAGAATCGCTCTATTTTGTATGTCTCAGCCATTTCAAGACCAATTTTCATCAAATAAACGTTGAATTCTTCATGGAATTACATGCTCTTTCATATTTCGTAAGAGGTTTCTCATCATCTCACCAAAAAATGTTAGAAACCTGAAATTAGGCCTCAACCCAAACTATACGATCCCTTTAAGCTCTTTTTTTACATACATAGATGGTTGTAGATATTATTTCAGAGATGGATTTATATTATGCAAATATTTGTGCAGAGCAATAAAGAATGCAGGAGTGATTATGTCTCCAGTGATGCAGATTTTGTAGCACTGAGATATGTTTCTTTGAATCTGTTCGTATTTGATGTTACTTTAGAAACGCACAATCTTAAAGATCACACATGAATCACACAGTGAGTGGTAGACTGAAAGATGGCTGTTTCATGTGAGACTATCAATCATGGTTTTCATGATTCTGAGGAAAATTTAGCAATCAGCCATTAGAGCTGAATGGTTAGTGTCTCTTGAAATAGATGAATTTTCATGTGCCAGAATATGCTGGGGCTTGTTACAGGTGTGATGTGTAACTACCCTTGATAGTGATGTTGAGGGTGAGATGGAACTACATTTACAACCCCCACCCCATCCTTAATCGGCCATCAATGGTGCAATCGCGACGAAATGTGGAATTTGACGACTTTTTTGTCCATATATTGCATCTCAATTAATGTGCAAAGTTAATGTCAACACTGGTTCAGATGTAGAGAACAAGTCTTTTGACATGTGTGCCATTAATTTTGTCCCCCGTTTTGCTAGAACTCATTCTGTATCTTCAGTTGGCAAATCAAATGATAGAATATCGCTCAATTTGTATGAATTGGTAACACAGTGTAATACAAATTATGTTTTGATCAAACAGCAAGAAAATCAGACTGTAGATGGAGTCACTGTTAATATTGTTGTGCCACAATTTCCAATGTCAGTGATGACAAGAAATTAGAGTGAAAGCAAAAACCAAGAAGGACAAGTTGTTTAGTGGTCTTTTCTGTCAGTGATGTCGTAAGTTAAGCAGCAGTATCAACTTTTATGATGCAAATGTGATATTGGAAGCTCTAAGTGCAATTGATGGTGGTTCTAGTACATGTAGTGAAGCAGAAGCAACAGTGTACTTTTTGTACAGTATGTTGGTTGTGTATACAGTTTATCAAAAGTTTCTCCCAACTCATTTCATACACAACGACCTTTCTGGATTTCTGCATCAAATTTATTTCCTCAGTTGAGGTTAACTGCTTTGAAGGAGTTGCTTATCACTATTTTCTCACAAGAAATGCCATTCTTGTGTGTGCTAGAGGTGCTCTCTGCTCAGACTGATGTCAGCATTACAGAATTTGAATCTAAAACACATGTGTGTTGCTATTACACTGTATTGTAAAAGTTTGATGTGATTCTGGTAAGGAGTTCTTACAACGACTCATGATGGGGAATTATGTTCATGTACAAGCAGCTTCTTTTCATCAGATTTCACAGAGATATGTTTAAATTTCATGAAATATGGAGCATTAAATTGTGTGATTTAATGCAATGTGGAAACTGTTGCGAATACAGACACTACCAAGTTTGTGTTTTGTGTTGTTTTGTTTTCCAAGGAGCTTTGACAGCAGTTACCGCTAATTTTTGTTGTAGTTGTTGTCTGGACACTGCGTTTGTTTGTGTCACCTGGAGCCTGTTGCATAAAAGAGTGAGTTGCAATCAATTTCAACTTGGATCAAACACAATAATAACATTTTATTTGGGTGTCTTACATTTTAATTTTGCAAACTGCAATTGATTATATCCTTTTTTCATGCAACAGGACCCTTATCCAGTGGAATTGTAGGACATAAATTACAGAAAGGATTCAACTCAAGACAAGGAAAGAAGATTGTCTCATGATCCATCCATAATCAAATCATACAGCGTTATACCTCTTTGACTTTGTGCCATACCGGCCAGTCAGCCCTCATTGGTCAAAAATCCTACCTGAAAACAAGCAATTTTTTTTTCTTGATGAGGGTATAATTCAGACAAATTGTATATAAGAAAATTAATTGATTAATTGATTTTTTTTAAAGTATATATATATATATATATATATATATATATATATACATGTATATATATTCTTCTTCTTCTTCTTCTTCTTCTTCTTAAAAAAAAAATAAAGATTTATCATGCAGTGAACATCAATTCCATTCAGGTTATGATTTTTTTTTTTTTTTTTTTTTTTTTTTTGCGTTTGTTATCAACCAGCCTTGAATGGACAAACATTAGAAAGGAACAGCATGCTGCAGAATGCTTTCGTGTTTTTGGAGGCAAATGGGAAATTTTTGGTTCTATCCCCTCAAACCATATATACGTGTTCACTGTGAGACCTTTGAGCTTTTATCTGTATGCTGTGAATGAAGCAACCATACTGAATGATGGGCCTGGATTGTGGTTTGGAAATGTATTTCACTGCCTGTCTTGTCTTCAATTGTCGTATTGAAGTGATAGAGATAGTGTGCACTGTATGTAGTGTTCAAATCTGCACACTTGTGGATGTAAGCTTGACTTTCCTGTGTTTGGCGACCCAATGAAAAGCCAACACACAGAAAGCCAGGCTTACATTCACGAAATTCGCAAAGTTTATTTGTTATGATGGATGATTGTGTCAGTCCACTGGAAGACTGCTTGAACAGCGATTGATTTATCATTATTGTATCATGAAATATTTTGTTGAAATGTATTTTGTACAATGTTCTATTTCAAGTATACTGTAAAAGTGGATATTTCGCGCGACTAATTTTTCGCACTTGGCATGTTAAGAAGAGTTTCGCGTGTTTTTAATTCCGCGGAATCAAGACATTAACAACTGGAACATATGGCAAGCAAAAATATTCGCGTGCTTTTATTTTCTCGGTAGTTTCTGGTTGCGCGAAAATGCGCGAAAATTCAACTTTTACAGAGTATATTTCAAAGCAGCAACTCCAGCAAAAGTTGGTATTTGAAAAAATTGCAGATTCATGATGTTTCTCAGCTCTCGATGTATGTAAGACATATTTGCAATATATTGAAAAGCAGACATTGTAGAATATGTGGCCAACGGGAATGATGTACACGTGGTTTACTGATTTGTGTGTAAAAAGAAAGATGCGTGGTAAAAGCAGTACGTTGTACATTACTTAGGCTATTAAGGACTTGAAACAACATGTACTTGAGTGTATGATGTATGTGCACACGTTACACAGCATTATTATTCTCTCAGTGCAAGTCTTTTGTCTGTTGATAATAGAGAATGACGATTTGGCCAATAAGCATTGCGGAATCTAATAAGCGAAGGAATC
Source organism: Diadema antillarum (assembly GCF_040938485.1). Lineage (NCBI taxonomy): Eukaryota > Metazoa > Echinodermata > Echinoidea > Diadematoida > Diadematidae > Diadema > Diadema antillarum. Next base: position 869,309 of record NW_027270968.1, on the reverse strand, counting down.
TCTTTTATGATTGGTTGATACCTCTATGGGTTGCGTTTAGATTTTTAATAGTAAATGTGTAATTTTGTCGCTACGCTCTTTGTATCCCAGGCAAAGTATTGAGGTAAAGGAGTTAAAATCTAAAGAATTGTACTTTGTCAGGGTATTTGCGATGTACCTGTTTGATCTTTGTCTCCTTGCAGAATGCAATTCTTGCGTTTTAAGAAGCATGTTCTTCACCATCATTTAATCATAATGTTGTACACTTATGTAAGATAGGTACCTGTATATAATTATGTATAGCAAAACAGATTTACTCCCCCTATGAATTCAACAATAATTTGCAATGCAGAACAGTAGTTTTGTGCATGTCTCTTACTTTGCGTGCACAGGACGTTGTATTTGCGTGATTGATTTGTGCGTGCAAATTTGTGTTTGTGTGTGTGCGTGTGTTAATTGCTTGTTTCCATGACTTGATTTCTAGTCGGACCTAAGTTTCTATGCAGTAGATTTTATTCCTGCGCCACCATTGTCGTGTGTGTGCGTGTGTGTGTCTGTGTGCCTGTGTGTGCGTGTGTGCATTATTTCGTGAGAAGTTGAGTTCCATCGAATTTGGTGAAATACTTTTCCTTGTACGCGTGCCACATAGATATTATGTTTGTGTTTGTATAACGTGAAAAAAAAAAATACAAAGATACACCAGAAAATTGACAAATGGAGCCACGCGGGCACGCACACATTACAGGGTTCATTTCATTTCATTCATTCTATTTTACCACGGATAAAAATGCCCAATTAGCTAAAGCTGTTTTTCAATGGGGCCGTGAATCAGTGTACATGAATCATGTTAACATGATAAGAAATGATTTTGATTTTTTTTTTAAACATTTTTTTGCACTACATCAACAGAGGGAAAAGTTAACATAATGATTTTCGTAACACAAATCTACAAAATTAATTACAGAGTGTACACAAATATAACAAAATATGATTTATAGAAATAAACTAATATCTAAAAATAAGATTCAGTTAGAAATAATGTACAAACCAATAGTAAGTTTTTTGAGGGTTCAAATTAAATTGACGTTGGATACCAAAATATGTTGAACATTCTAATAACTCGATATCGTATAATTACGCGGCGTGTACCCTGCCTGAGTTGTTGCTAGGTAGGGAAAGCTCTAGCAAACTTCTGTTTGACTATGGCTATGAAAAAACAGTATTTGGAAGGGAGTATTCTTTTATTCTGAATACGTAACGCAATTGCCTTTACGATATTTTCATGTTTTCTATGTATGATAATCATAAAAGATAATCATTGATTAATGACATGACATGGTATTGCATATCAACGTAATAAAGGTTGGTTGTCGGGCAACGCGTGTATGTTTGGTAGGGCCTAGTGAGTTCTTGGTAACCATTAAAACCAAGACGATGCCTTGCAGGCGGCGCCCAATGGATCAAATCCATAGACTTCTTAGGTGTCTAAAATGTAATTTTAGTCATTATTTGGGTGATTTCCTGTTATTCTACCCATTCACCGCCCAGAATGGACATTAAATCTTCATGTTGTTGCGCGCGAGTAAAATGCAAATTTCATTTCTGAGAACCAGTCGCGGGGAAAGTGAATTATGACATTCGCCACGAGTCTCATATCGGCTTCATCGCAAATAATATAACGATTCTTAGAAACAGACAAACAGACATATAATGGCCTATTATACATACCCTGAGTTGGTCCCAGTGTCATAACCTCCTGCCAGCACTTCTTTTTCTGTCGCAAAGTGCATCATTTTGTGTGACATGCAGGGAAGAAATTAGAACAAGTAAGAGATAAATTCGTTTTATATTTTATTATTTTGGATTAAATCATGTTTTCCGGTAAACTGTGCGCTTAGAAACATCCGTACTAAGCGCCTAATAAATGTATTGTCTTTTTATCTACACAGGAAGGAGATCGCCAGTGACAAAGACGGAATAAAATGTAAGTATAAACAAGAAAAGAATGAAAGAAGAAATATGCACATAACACAATCAAGCGCGCGTACATACACACACTCTCGAACATACATGCACAAACAAATAAAGAAACAAACATGGAATCACGTGTATGGGTTTTGAGTTTTTAATTCAAGTGGATGAGATATGCGAATAAGCATGTCACATTGGGAATTTTAATTTAAATCCATCGTCGTTGAATTAAACAAGGAAAAGTAGAAATTACGCGGTGCGTAATATATGTCCCCGCCGGAAGTAGCATTTTGTAGCAAAATGTGCAATATAGGTAAAAAATCAAGGTCAAAGGTCAAAGATGTCAAAGGTCAAAATTCTGTGTAAAAGTTTTGAAGCCCTCACCTAGTGCCATCACATAAAGCAAACGGAATCAAAATCGGGTTAGAAATGGCAAAGGAGTAGCATTTTGTAGCCAATGTACAATACAGGTCAAAAATCAAGGTCAAAGGTCAAAGAAGGCAAAGGTCAAAATTCTGTGTAGAAGTTTTGAAGCCCTCACCTAGTGCCATCACATAAAGCAAACGGAATCAAAATCGGGTTAGAAATGGCGAAGGAGTAGCATTTTGTAGCAAAATGTGCAATATAGGTCAAAAATCAAGGTCAAAGGTCAAAGAAGGCAAAGGTCAAAATTCTGTGTAGAAGTTTTGAAGCCCTCACCTAGTGCCATTACATAAAGCAAATGGAATCGAAATCGGGTTAGAAATGGCGAAGGAGTAGCATTTTGTAGCAAAATGTACAATATAGGTCAAAAATCAAGGTCAAAGGTCAAAGAAGGCAAAGGTCAAAATTCTGTGTAGAAGTTTTGAAGCCCTCACCTAGTGCCATCACATAAAGCAAACGGAATCAAAATCGGGTTAGAAATGGCGAAGGAGTAGCATTTTGTAGCAAAATGTACAATATAGGTCAAAAATCAAGGTCAAAGGTCAAAGAAGGCAAAGGTCAAAATTCTGTGTAGAAGTTTTGAAGCCCTCACCTAGTGCCATCATATAAAGCAAACGGAATCGAAATCGGGTTAGAAATGGCGAAGGAGTAGCATTTTGTAGCAAAATGTACAATATAGGTCAAAGGTCAAGGTCAAAGGTCACGACTGAAATTCTGTGTAGAAGTTTCAAAGCTCCCATGTAGTGCTATCATATAAAGCAAACAGAATCAAAATTGGCTCATAAATGACAGAGAAGTAGCAAATTCAAGATTTTGATCACACACGGACGCACACACGGACACACGGACGGACGGACGGACGGACACACGGACGGACGGACACACGGACACACACACGTACGGAGCCCGTTTCATAGTCCCCTGCTCGAACTCGTTCGGCGGGGACAAAAAAAAAGTTCTTGAATATTTGTTTCTTTGATTACACAATGCCATGTACTGCCATTCGAAAAGATTATGAATTATCATTGTATCTACATGTAGGCCTACATTTACGATTTATATATACAGTAGTAAAATAAAATTAGAGTTGCCTCAAATTCCTATGTATGAGCAAAAATGTGAAGAACTGTAAATATTCAAATACATTACAACCTGTTAAGATAACGTCCAGAGTTTGGGAGACCACGCTGTACTTGAAGTACGGAACAAAGATTGGATGATAAGAGAGAGATGTGGAAAATATCCGGGAATAATGTACTCAGGACAAAAAGAAAGACACATTCCCTCCCCATCCCCACCAAAAAAAAAGGAATAAATAGATAGATAGAAAATAGAAAATAAAAAATAAAAAACAACCTTTAACATGTTAAAAAACGAAAGATGAGTCTGACGTGTTGCAGGTACTCTTGTTAGTTACTTATTTACTTCAAGTACTTCTTTTTAGTCTTTCACAAGTCATCTATATCCTGCTGGAACCGTCCTCTTTTTTCCGTCTTCTTCTTCCTTCCGTTACCATTTCCTTGACTAATAGACAAAAGAAATAGGCCAAATTATATTCCTGAAAGTGACAACAGCCATCTCTCTTTTTGAAGATGACGCACTTATGACATAGATTGAACGTCACATGAATGTAGGGGAAAGGCGAAGTTGTCAGGTATATGATGATAAAACGACTATGTTATTGCTATCTGCTCATAAAATGTCACTATACTGTCTCAACGACACACTAACGTAACGACACGTTGACGTAAGAACGAAGAAACATGATTCGTAATCTTTTTTTCGAACCTCATTGATTTGAATTCTGTGAGGGAAAGGGCAGCGAAATTCGCTTTTCTTAGTTTTTATATGTGTATGTGTGTACACAACGTGGGTATGTGCGTGTGCGTGTGTGTGGATGGGTGGGTGTATCATGTGTGAGTGTTGCATGCGTGAGAAATTAAACTTTTAATTGAGTGACGTGGTGTTTTCTGATACCATAGTTTACCAAAAAAGGGGAGCAAATACTCTTACACAATTTATTTTGAATGAAAAAAAGAAAATGCTTATCAAAACCGACTCAGGTTTTCGTGACCGGTTTTATGAACATTATCAACATTATGTCGCTTGGGCGACAAGACCTCGTATCTAAAAGAAAAAAAAATGTCAAATGTTCAAGAGAGCGAAAAAGTGGCTCAAGCGAGCCAAAGCACTAATATCAAATGGGATAGACTTTCCATTGACATGCCGTGGTGGCTTCATTTTTGGAGTAAGTACAGCTAGGATTTCCACAGGGCATCGACTATCTGACCATTAATCCAAAGAAGTCCGATTCACCAAAATTTGAGATACAAGGTCTTTTCACCCCAGCGAATTATTATTGCAATTCACTACCATAAATTAAAAGTACGGCAAAACTGGAAAATATACTAAACAACAGAATCTTGATGTCATCGACTTTATCATAGTAGGGTTACACCTCTTTACAAAGAAAAAAAACACACGCACAAGCCAAATATATGTATATACATTGTATGTACGCACTAACATAAAAAACAAAGCAAACAAACTTCATTCCGGCATGTGGACAGCTGCTAGTTCGCCCATGCGTGTAGCATGAACGTCTTCCTCAAATGGAGAATGTATACTATAATATATTAGGGATATTCTGCATATTATTATAGTTTTCACTATATGTTACTATTATACTTCTTGTTGATATGTTTAAAACTTTAGTATGTTTTGCTTTGTTTTATATGTTTATCCGGGACCCCTTTTTTACAAGCTCTGCTTCTTTTGGGGTCCCAAACCATTCATTATTCTTAATGCTGTATCCTTTTGTAAAATGTCAAATGTTTAATGAATTGGATAAATAAACTTGAAACTTGAAACTTCACTCTTCCGGTTATCTTTCTGTATATTACCGAGCTGAAAATTGTTATTTTCCATAACTAAAAGGTCACAAACTGTTCATAATATTTTTTCTAAAATTTCATTAGTGTGGCGCAAGAAAAGAAATGATAATCGTAAAAGGCAGCAGAGCATTGTCATACGCAACTTTAAGTAAAAAAAAAAAATAGAAAGAAATATCACTGTGACACAAATAGCCTATAGATCAACTATGATAAGAGCAATGTCACCTTTTATCCCCTGTATAACGTGTAATTTGAGCAATGTTAAGCTTGCCAATGGCAAGTGCTAATTAATCCTCTTGGCAGGTCGGGATTAGCAGCTGTCGAGACAGGTTTTCTGAATGCTTTCAAACTATATGCGTAATTTGATACAACCTTTAATAATGACCAAAGTGGTTAATTAAAGGGATAGTACAGTATTGGTGGAGATGAGAATTGGGCTTTTAACTTTTTGCGAGATATCAAGAAAACACTTATGATATAGTACAGAGCATACCATTTTAAGAGGAATTCAAAGTTTATTTGATGAAAATCTGGTTTGGAATGACTGAAACATCCAAAAACATAGTAAAACAAAGCGAATGTAATAAAGTGTGGGTCCCACACTTTATCAGAATCGCTCTTTTTATGATATCTCAGCCATTTCAAAACCAATTTTCATCAAATAAACGTTGAATTCCTCATACAATTACATGCTCTTTCATATTTCATAAGAGGTTTCTCATTATCTCACCCAAAAATTTTAGAAACCTTAAATTAGGTCTCAACCAAAACTGTACGATCCCTTTAAGTCGTACAGTGCTGATAGTATACGTCCTTGTTTGGGTTGAGGTTCCACTGCACCCCGGGCGCACTACGACGGATACGCACTTCACGTTCCGAGCATCGCCGTCGCCGGACACCGTCCAGGTCCGCATAGTGCGAGGTGGCGCCACTTGTTATGGACGCAGCGTGGGAAAATCTCAGGGCTCGCGGCGGTGCGCTGCTTTCATAAATGCCGCTTTGTCGATGAGCCATTGCAGGATATGCGCACCGGGAATGCAAAGGTACTTAATCGTCTTTCACAGGGAATTCATTACGCTAACGACTACTGGGACTGCTGGAAGGAGTGAAAAGTGATAGCATCGTCACAAACTTCATGGAGTATTTTCTGTAATGAGCCTTCTTCAGAATTCTAACGCAGTCGATTTTGCACAATTACGTTCTTCAATTTTTGTCACGCTGTCCGTCTTTTGGGGACATTCCTTCTCTCTTGGAGAGTATTTTTTAATGGATGCACAGCAACGTAAACAAGAAAAGTTCTGACGTGACTCACATAAACAAGTGGATTGTCAAATCTTATTATTCCACTGTTACGGTACATCACCCCCGTGTCACCTGCTCAAGGATCGCACATGCATTCGCTACTCACATAAACGAGATTGGCCATTATTTTGGCTGCACAGGTCACACAATATCCTTCCAGTGGAAAATTGTGCCCTGCACCTAATTTGGGTACAGAATAGTTGACGTAACTTGCCGAGCGAAGCAAGGCGCAACGTTTACAAGGTTGAACTCAGACACCCATTCCACAAAACTCTGGTCGGTGATTCTTTCTATGGGCAGTTGACGCAAGTTACAATTACGGTAGTATGCTGTTCGGTTAAAATGAACCAGAAAGCTCCTACATTTGGCAGTGATCAACAGTTGAATCAGATGTGGATATCAATAAGCAACTGCTGTTAAGAGCTGGTTGACCACTTATTGTAACAAATGTCACGGGTGTAGACTGCAGAGACCTTGTTTCTTTTTCCTTCCACGCTTTGACAATAATTGAGACCAAGAAGGATCCGAGCTCGGATTCATACCACGCCGTTAACACCGGGGGATTTGGGAAGGGATAACCACCACCGCTGCCAAGTGTGCGCCGGGCACGAATCAAAATGACGACAGCATCCGAGCTGCAATACATGGAAGAAAATGAAACGAACTTTTCCGCTTTGGATGCCGACTACGCAGACGTCTACGTGGACGTGGGATTCGAGTTACCGTTCCTATACGCCGTCTGCTTGTTTGGGTTATTCGGCAACACACTGGTATGCATGGTGTACACCAAGCACAAACATAGACGATCGAACGCAGCCTTGTACATCCTAAATTTGGCGGCAGGTACGTAGTTACAAGTCATAGCATCTCTTCTCAGTCACTATAAATAGCGTAATCATTACCGCCTACAGTAATTGAAATCAGTGGTAAAACTCATCTCAGGCATATAATGGCAGATGTCCTTGATTTGTTGCTGACAGAATGTGTGCGGAATGTTTACTTTGACAAAAAAGGAAGTAATCAACCCAGAAAATAAGTGGGAGTCGTGATTCTGATCTGTCTGAAATGCCACTTCGCATCAATCCATTATATTATCCCAATTTCTGCATATATTAACCAACACGTGTGCCTTCTAATTTAAATCAAACACCATATAACACTGAGCAATGATTTATTTCATACACAAATCACTCTTACACACACATACACTGCCAAACAACAGATTAATAGATTATATAGTATTTCGCAAACTTGAATAATATTATTGGTTTATATCATGATTGCTGAGGCTTTTGTTTTGCATTGAGAAGAAGTTATATAATTGCCATGGTAACGACGAGAGTCCAGCTTCCTGATTGGCTGCTGCTATGTGAAGTTACCATTCCAGCAAGAGTTGCTATATCCCAACATCTTTCATGACATGGGGCCCACATTTCATGTTTTTACGTAAACAACTCCCGTTCATAAACGTAATACTATATGTTACATAAATTTCTGATGCAGAGCATTATGTCCTTTATTTTAATGTTCCAAGAAGATCCGACAATGCATAGTGGAACCACTGATTACCATGCGCTCAGCCACAGAACACAGATTAAATACTGTACACGTCGTGTAGGTAGGTTGAAACCATACCTCGAAGCGGCATGCATGCCCCAAACATCAACACCAAGAAGAATCAAGAGAGATGGTGGGAGGGGGGTGGTGGTGTTCGGGGAGAATAAAGAAAGATCGCCGATATTAGAATGTGAGGGTGGGGGAAGAAGTTGCAGAATAGACCAACGAGAAGTGAAAAAACCTAAATCGGGTTATTACGGAGCTCTAAAAATCAAGGAGAAGAAGGGGAAGAGGAGGAGGAGGAAGAAGAAGAAGAAGAAGAAGAAGAAGAAGAAGAAGAAGAAGAAGAAGAAGAAAATGAAGAAGAAGAAGAAGAAGAGGAGGAGGACTCAAGAGGAGGCGGTTAGAAGTGAAAGAGAAACAAGTGTAGATGAACCCGACTTTGGTTGATTGATATTATTATCCGTACATTCATTATCATGCCGTTAAACATTATTGGACAAAACACTGATAATAAGCTAGTGTACAAAGCGGAACCATTATCAAAAGTTACACAACACGCAGGAAGTGAAAATGCTAGCAAAATTAAACAAAACAAAAACGTACTTGTACTTGTTTGGCACAGATTGCTGGGAATGAATGGTCGCAGCGTGTAATTTACGATATAAGTTATTACGAATAAGCCTATACTACAGATGGAATGATGATACGCAACATAACTCAACTAGCAAAACATGAAAGGAAAATAACAGTGCAGTTTGTATTAAGGGAGAAATACAAAAAGAAAGAAACAACACAAAAGAAAGATAAGCTTTGCGACCATGTTTGACAAACATAATCTTCCTCTTCGAGATTTAGATGATACGTCTCTAACTTACAACGTCGGGTTACAGCGTCAGGTGGTCGTTCAAAGAAACAGTGGTTATGTTCCTTGCGTAAGCAACGTTATTGTTTATGGCAAGTTACTTTTCCAACGTTAAGTTTTATTAAGATAATTATATCATTATGCTTAAATCATCTTATTATGCAGGCAACGTGACCGTATAGTATTTCTCCTTAAGAGATCATCTTCTTGCACACATCACGTCTTGCTTGAATATACAGTTAGACAACAAACAAACAAATAGCAGTACATATACTATGCGATGCCCGGCAAAAACGTCCTTGGGGGAGGTGTAATATTGTTTAAGAATTATGTCATCTGTTACCCTGTAATACACTCCTACCTGCATTTCTTGTTAGCGTTGTGGTTCCTTTGTCGTCACATGTGCGCAGAGATTGAAATACAGTATACACATTCATTTTCACGAACATGGGACACATTTTCTCACCCTCATTTCTAGTCCTAAAAGCGTTGTTTGCCTTTGTAGTAACATGTGTGCGCAGAAATGACACACGTTTCTTGTATACATGGGACACATTTTTCTTGCAGGCATTTCTTGTTCTAAGAGCGTTATGTTGCTTTGTTGTCATAACATGTGTGCGCAGAAATGGGACACATTTTCTTACCCGCATTTCTAGTGCTGATGTGAGTGTATAATGTCGCTTTTGTCGTATGATGTGAGCAGAAATATAACACATTTCACGAACATTGGACACATTTTCTTACCCGTATGTCTAGTTCTAAAAGCATTGTGTTGCCTTTGTCGTATGACATGCGCATAAAAGGAACACATTTCTTTTACATGGGACACGTTTCTTGCATTCATTTCTTGTTCTAAGAGCGTTGTGTGGCCTTCATTGTCGTAACATGTGTGCACAGAAATATAACACATTTCTTGTACATGGGACACATTTTCTTACCCGCATTTCTAGTTGTAATAGCGTCGTGTTGTCTTTCTTGTAACACGTAAACGCATAGGTGGAACACATAAACTTTTGGGACACATTATTTTCTTACCTGCCTTTGTAGTTCTAAGTGCGTTATGTTGCCTTTGTCGTATGTCGTGCGCAGATTTGGTACATGGTACACATTTTCTTTCCCGCATTTCTAGTTCTAAGATCGTTGTATGTTGCCTTTCTGTCATAAAGAGTGAACAAAGATTTGGACACACGAATAAACCGAAATTGTCACTGAGGCAAAGCCCGTTACGACAAGAACAGAATGCAGATAAAAAAGGAGATTCTTTTCAACTTTGATTTGAAACGTAGATGAAAAATGCATTCAAGGTCCTGCATGTGCGTGTCTGTGCAAGAGCAAAAAAAAAGAATATTCATTCAAGAGAAACATGTATTCAATTCACACTTGATATTTGCATAAATCAAAGAGGGACACAGAAAAAAAACAAGCACGTGGGTAGACCACTTGAAAAGTCATTCTAAATAATATTCTTTTTTTGTTTATTTATTCATTGATATATAATGCGGAAGACAGCTTCGAACGCGTGGCGACTTTTTACTAGACATAATTATATCGAATCCTCTTATACAGATGTACAATGTATGCCCTACATAAATTTTCCTCTGTTATCATGAAATATGATTAATAATAGTGTAACAGATGAGAAAGTTGGTTGCAAACTTGTCCGGATGAAACATGCATGATTTTGATTGTACAGTGTATTATGAGACTCCTGTATATTACTGTGCTTACCATTTGCATCCCCCCCCCCCCCCATAAAAAAAGAATAAAGATGAAAAGAAGAAGTTTTCTAAATGTTTCTATCGCAACAGCGGTTGAACCTCTGGATATACAAGTGCAATATTCATGTTGGCAGTTCTAAATGAAAAACGTTACCTGTATATAGACGATGATCCAGGAACGGCCTACAGACAGCAGCTGATTACAATGAAATTAAAGACGCTAATAATATGCCCCCGGGGCTCCGGTATTTAACCCGCGGAGGACGAGCAACTTTTCTTATATACATATATGAATATATCAGGGATGCCAAGTTCAAAAACATTTATGAGTGAGATTTTCATGACTCGGCATCTCGGCGCGCGAATGTGCGCGCGATCGAGGGTGTTCCCCTTGTGGCCTCCCACGGTAGGGAGCTTTTTCAATGTTTAGCTCTTAATGGTGCAATGAGGTGCATACTTAAGTGACTACTTTTTACTTATTTTGAAAAACAAAAGGGAAATATACCTTCAATTGCAACTATCACTTGAGCTATGCTGATTATTATAGGCCCAAGTTGCAGACTTTGCCTGATGCGTGAGAAAAATGGGTGCCATGCGTGAGATCGTGAGATGGCCCCTAAATGCTTGAGTCTCACTCAGAATGCGTGAGACTTGGTACCTCTGATATATATATATATATATATATATATATATATATATCACGCATTTCCATGGTATTACAGACAACAGCCCATTATAGGCTTAAGGACCAGTCTTCAACGGCTTAAAAAGAAGGGAGAAAGGCTGAGGTCATTGCTCCTGCCGTGGACTCTGTCATCGACCGAGTTAATCAATGTCGATTAAAACAACGTGGGTCACATTTTCTCCATGGCTTCATCAAGTTGTATCCAGTAATAGAAATGCCCACTTTCAATTAACGTCTTATATGGATCTGTGAACCACGAAATGAAAGTTTGCTTTAGGAGCACTTTGTATTTTTAATATGCATTACTTTTTTTTTCTATTCGCTCTCCTATGGGACCGCCTCCACAAATATCAAAGATATTTGAATTGTAAGATACCCTTTCAGACACATATACTCTGGTAGTAGCATAAATTAATGTTCATGATTATTTTTGTTTCATTATCCTGGTTCATATCAGGGGCGGATCCAGGAATTCTGTAAAGGGGGGGGGCGTGACTAATATTTCTGGTGCCACTTCCGGGTTTCTTTTCATTTTTTTTTTTTTTAACGAAAATTAAAGGGGGCGTGCGCCAGTTGCGCCCCCCTCTGGATCCGCCACTGCCAAATGTATGTCAGCAAAGTATAGTGATGTAACTAAATACACAATGCTTTTGATTTTTTTTTAAGAGAACTGTAGTCATCGAAAGCTTTATGTAACCCTTCATCATGTTAATTATTGTGGGGTTGTTGTTTGTTAGTTAGTTTTTTGTTGTTGTTTTTTTTTCAACTGAATTAATGGTGGTTAATGTGTGCCGGATTGGTAAAGTCTACAATCAGGTGGTGTTGTATCCGAGGTAGAGACGAGAGTGAAAATCTAAAACAAAGCAAAGTTTCAGATATATCACAAACAGATAAACAATATGACAACTTGCACGTATATGTGGGTACGTATATTTTTTTTTAAATCGATTTGTTAACAATCATTGGTCCAAAACGTATTCATCGCACTGTACAGCCGGTCATGACTAGTTAGTATCGCAAATGATGATGGAAGATGGTCACTTCAGGAAATGGCCGCGGATACTGAGCCACAGAACTCTACTCTGTGTATACTGAACATGTTCATGCAATCATGTTGAAATATCAAAATAGGAGCAAACGGAACATTGCCTATGTGATGATATATTCAATTTCAGATCAAACTTACTATTTTTTATGTGTGGTGAATAGATAATGTAATAAAGGGTGACACGGAATTAAGTGCCTTTTGCCATTGTTTACATTCTGAGTGTTAGGCTGCGTTCACATAGAAGTATTCGGTATTCGCTATTCGCTATTCGCTATTCGCTATTCGCTATTCGCTATTCGCTATTCGCTATTCGAGCACCGAATACACCATCACCCGCACCGTCAACTCACCATCCCATGTAGTGAGGATTTCTTCCTCCTACATCGCAGCAAATCTTATTAACAATTTCTAAACTGCATCAGAATGTCAGTCTACATGCTTATATTTGCCAACGGGCAAAGCCAGGCCAAACTTGTCATTATTTCATAAACGAGAGACGGTATACGCTGCAAGAAAATCGAACAAGCTCGATTCCCACTTTGCTATACTTTTCGCAGCTATTCGGTACTTTCGAATAGTGCCCTCCTATGTGAACCGGTGTGAGGAAATCCTATCGTTCGATTCAAGCTATTCGCGTGCCCTCGAAAAACGAGCCCGAATACCCGAATAGTATATTTCTATGTGAACGCAGCCTTACGGTTGTGACGGTTTAATATTCTGACATACCGATGAAAAAAAAAACACCTGCTGATTGTCTTTACATTTCCATGAATAGTTTCCACCTTTCATTTGGTGTTCCGTCTCAAGGCGCAAAACTTGTGTTCCGCCAGTTTTATGAGGTCAGTACACGGAAGATAAGCAAGAGCTATTACCCGTTTGACTCAGGTGATCGTCTGTTCATGATGTACACAAGCTGTATTGAGACGTTGCATTTCTTCCCGCCCAAACCTGGAAGTCCTTATCGATCGATTGTGCCACGATTTCAATCAGTGTTTTCATTAAGGGCACAATAGTGGAAGGCATTGACCAGCACGTAATTTATATTACTCATATGCATACCCTTTTCTTGCCAAGAATGCCTCTCTTAATGAAAACGATTGATTAGTCCTTAACCAGCTGATCACTCTGTAATATCCATTGAAACATTTTAATTGATGACGATCATGTGCGCAATGGCTTTAACGTATTCTTTTGTTCCCTCTATATACAAAAGTAAAACAATTTTTAAAAAGTCATAACACAGTGTAACACAAGTCTGTACTTTGCGTCATTCCTTTTGACAGATTGCAAATCATTTCTTTTTTTCGAATTTGCATATTCTCCTTCGATGTGGTACTGTTTTCAGGAGTGGTATACATTTTAGCTAACACATCTTGCTCTTGGTCCCTCTGAATATTTCTACGATAAAAATATTCAATTCAACTTTAATTCAACTTTATTTTCATTTCCATCAAGTAAACAGGAAAAATTGAATACAAGTCATTGACGGAACATATAATTTGTAATAATCTAAAAAACGTAAATTGACAAAATACATGTGATCATGAGTAACAACATAATTACATTTTAAGGTATATACGTATGCATACTACAAGGATGGGAATGGAAATGGAGGGTCCCACTCAAAAGTTAAGCTTTTACGATATGGGACCCTCAGGAATACATAAGAGAAGGAATGACTTGAAACTACAAACAGGGAACAAAATCAAAGAAACTAATGTCAACTGACATGAAATCAAATTAGGAAGGAACGAAAAAAGGGGGAAAAGGGAAAAGAAAAAAATGAAACTACAACACGCGCCATCGAGGACACAAGTAAACTGGATTTCATGATGTATAGAAGTAATAACACGCACCCTGATGGATTGATATTGCGAAGAATTGGGTACATATACCGGTAAGAATGCAGAAGAGCGGACACGTAAAAGGAGAGAATAGACAGTAACATCTGAGGAGGTACTTAAGTATGATAGAAACCATGAAATGTGCTCGAAGACATTCTGTACATATCTATGGTGATGTATAATAAATGTTTAACCTTTCCCGATCAAAGGGGACATGAATTTTTTCCTTCTCCGTTCGTATTCTTCAACTTTCTTCATCTATTAATTTAACGTTCGTTCAAAAATTTGGTTTATGTTTCAAGTTCATTTGAAGAAATTGAAATTCTCAATAACCACAAGACTGGATCTATTTTACATGAATGATGCTGGACTATTTTCCTTTTTATTTCTCCCTGTAACTTTGTATGTCTACATGAAATTATAACAGATAGTTTGCATGATTTATAAACTGATATTGAGTGATCATTCCCAATGAGGCAGCTAAGGATTTTTACGACAAGAAAAGGTCATAAATGGAATGCCTTAACAATCTTCGGGTCCATATCGTTTGGCTTTGCCAAGTGATTTGCTGTGTTTTAGTCATTTGATCTTTTTTTTTCTTTTATTGAATTTTCATGAAGGCAAAAAACACAGTGCATGTTTGTCGTATAAACCATGAGACCAGGTAACAGCTTTTAGGTCATATAGTTAATAACGATTTTTTTTTTAATGATATTGATTTGTTCGTGCTACCCAAGGACGACACTGGGCACGCAGGAAGGCACAGTACAAAGGAGAATTTTAAATCAAAACAAAATGATATAAAATCGATACTCCACCAATGATAGATTACCCATCCAAGGATAAATAAGCCGTATGGGCATCGATAAGGACAATTGACTTCGCTGTATAGAGTCGAGCGTACGCGGTGTAGAAGTAAAAATGTGCGGCTTCAGTCATACAAATTCTTGGCATGATTTCAAACTACTTTTATATCGGTTTGATATAGATTCCTCTTTTTCTCATTGATAGAATATTCGGATGCTCTTTTATTTTTATAAGCTCTGAGGTTCCCAGGTCCAACATTTTCACAGAATGCTTTTAAATCGGGAGTTAAAAATTTTAGATATATATTCCATCATAATTTAGTACTGTCACTGCTTACAACAATGTTTTGATTTCTTTTTTCCTACGGGGTTGTAGCTTTCGTAACACCACCTGACCGACGCCTATTTGCACACGTGGATATAATCATTTCCATTTATTAAGTGATGAAAGTGAAACCACTTAGTCACGCCGTTCTTCCAACTCGTAGGTGTGAAGCAGATGTCCCTTTGTGCCAAATGGATTTTCATGAGGGGCCTCCCTACGTAAAGCTTTGGCCGAAGAAACGAAACCACTGTGCCTCCTGGTCCGGTCGGGATGACATTATACCCTGCGAAGCTAATCACGTTTATTGATGGTCGAAGAACAGCTAAATTGATGTTTTCTCGTTGCTACGAGAGAGCAAACTGAGGCCCAATAATCTTGATTGTGGGGCCCATCATTCTCGCGTGTAGCCGCAATCAAAGCACCATGGTCCACAGTAATCTGCCCTTGTCGATTAACCACCTTGATTGCTATTAAAAAAAAATCGATGACTAACTTGTAAGTTTCTCAGTACTGGAGTTGAGTAACGGTTGTCGAGAACAAGGGCATTGCAACGTCTTGATCTTTGAGCAATATTGTAGGTCATGACAATTCGGGTAAGGCCGATTGAATAATGCAATATATTCCATTACAGTTCATGACTATTGGCATATCAGTTGATTCACGATAGCTCACGCGTGATTTACAGGGAAATAATGAGTGATAAGTCATTTGACATTCCTCAGATTCGTGTTAATAATTAGTGATGTTCTCCCACAGATATCGACCTCCTATATCGCAGGCAGACGTTAGAGACATTCTTTCATTATACATGTACTGTATTGTTCATAAAATCATACAATACGATGCAGATGATAATGTCTGACATCAAACAGATTTGTTTTAGCCAGATACGGTTTCGGAAAATATAACGGGTCTATAGGCCATTGCATCAATATCATAGACATAGGCTGCATGTAGTCACACAGGCGACATCTTACCCACGTGGCATTCTCCTTGGTGACAACTACTACGGGTCGGAAGGTTTTAGCAAGGAGGTTTAAGAGTTGGCGTTCCAACTGGCTGTATTATTCAAACAGTTGTCAGATTTCTAGTGATGTACAAAAGAATTTCACAGGTGCATTTGTGCCTTTGATGATCGATGTTTGAAGCCGCCGTCTTGCTGAGCAAACTATGAAGATTCATTTTGAACGTTAACATAATATT
The DNA here is from genome assembly GCF_040938485.1 of Diadema antillarum. Lineage (NCBI taxonomy): Eukaryota > Metazoa > Echinodermata > Echinoidea > Diadematoida > Diadematidae > Diadema > Diadema antillarum. The sequence goes on along the minus strand of NW_027270968.1, from coordinate 852,689 downwards.
GGCTATATTTTGCTTATTTATTTATTAAACGAAATGAAATTTCACTTAATGATAAAGCATGTAAAACAAAAATCAATCCCGTGCAGAAATTTGTGCAAAAATGTAAATCAGAGCTGTATCATATGAAAATGTTTAAAACTGTACTATCCTGGAAAGCCGGTTTTATCACTTTTCTGCTTAATTCCGACAAATAAAACTGACCTGGAATAATCTTCAAATATATTTCGTTATTGATAGATATATTAGATTAGTGCCCGGGTATGCCCAGTCGAGTAATTTTCATCTTTATTTCAGCATTTTTTGCGCAATTTCTATTCGCACATCCTCGTGTCTGTACCACCTACCTTGTATAAGAAGGGATAGCGAAAAGTAATTACCATCACAAAGACATATCTTCCTTAGAAAGTGGCTGGTGATTATGCAATGAGACATGAGTCAATAGGCGTTTTCACATCAGCCCGATAAAAATCCAAGCTCGAGATATTTTTTAATTACCCAAGTCAGAAAATAGCGCGCTATTTCGAAACATCGGGCTGATGTGAAAACGCCTAATAATTGTCTTCCTATCTGCGTGGCAGATCCTGTTTGGCACATGCTTCAAATATTTCTGAGCGGCGGCATCGAACATCTAGCAAAGGAAATAAGATAGTTGTGACTCCATTCTTTTGAACCTCCTTGGTTATAGTATCCGATTTCGACGACTGGGAACGTGGTACATCATTTACATGGTGGTTTATCATTAGGAAAAGAAAAGTAAAGATTTCTCATGAGAGCGTTTCAATTCTAATATGGGAAAGGAGAATACAGCCATCGTATTTCTGATTAAAATAAAGAGCTAGAAAGAACGAAACCTTAAAATGCACGTCGTTACACACTGATTGAAAAAGTAATGATGAACATTAGTGGAGCAGAATAACAAAATAGGAGAAAGGGCTGCAGAAACATAATTTGAAAATAAATGATGAACTGCAGCAAGAATCAACTTGCTATACGAAGATGATCAACTGAATGGTTGAGGAACGGTTTACAATTACTGTAGTGCTATACAAACTGTATTTCTCCAGGGAAACAAAAATAAGGAGACATGAATCACATTCAATGCTACTATCATTATTATTATTATTATCATTACTACCACTACTATTACTATTACTATTGTTATTGTAATTTTTATTATTATTATTATTATTATCATTATCATTATCATTATTATCGTTATTTATTCGACCAGGTAAGGAATATAGGATATAGGCCTAGGCTTATATCATAAACATTGCAAACATGAAACAAAAAACACAATGAACATTACAAAGGAATACACTGTATACTGTACATGTTACACAAAATGAAAATGAAGTGAATGGAGACTACATGAGGGTCAGGGCTCACAAAAGTAAAGACATTTACTATTGCCCGTATAGGCAATATGCTGTTAGACATGCTGTGAGACATGGCGACTGCGCGGAGACACACTTTTGTTATAGCAGGAAGTATTTAAGAAGTAAGGATTTTTGGTATCGAATTTTCTCATGGTGGCACTGTCCATTCTCTAGTGTACTTGGACGAGATTTTAACCCGCTGTGTTCCTCTTTATCTTGCTTATATAAACAAGAGTTCGCGGAATCTCTAGGTGATGATTATTGAAAAAAAAATATATATAGAATTAAGGAAAAATGACAACGAAGATATAACCTGTATAAATCATTAGACCATAAATAAATTATAACAATCGGTGCATTGTAATTCTTTGTCACTTTTTTTTTTATATTCATCGTCATCTTTCATAATCACAAGTATTGTTGTGAAGTAAGAATATGTAAGAAGGAAGTTATCTCGATGGTTGCAGATTATGAATATGAAGTCTATATGGAATCATCGAGATTGACTATGACATAAAAATTATCATACAACATTTCACTTTCGACTTATTCCATGCACACACTCTGTGGACGTCTGTCTGCCTCGGGTTATGTATGTATGTGTGTGCAGGTGTGTATGTGTATGTAGTTTTTCTGACCATGTTCGCGTGTGGGGGGGGGTGAGGGAGGGGAAAATGTTTAAAAGAGTTTGTTCGTTATAATACAGTGAATAAACCAAATGAGTGACCGGATATATACAAATAAATGGAAAAACAGCGTCCATCAAATTAAATAGACTACTGTATGATAGCGACAACGATTGATATTCATTATTCGTTTTATTTAAAAAAAAAATCATAATTTTCTGTGGTATTCCTTCATAGCGCTGCTTTAATTTGAATTACTTTCTGTATAGCAAGTCATTTATCTAATGAACATATATAGATGTATCACGTAGATCAAAAAAAAAAATCTCAACCATGAAAGACGTGATGGATAGAAACATAATTAATACAAGCGTGAATACCATGCAGGCACACGCACGTGCACTCACTCACTTTTTTTCTACCTCTCACTCTCTTGTCTCACTTTTTACGATCACTCTCACTTTCCTACTTTGCATCTACATGTACTACTTTGTGACATGACGGGGAAAGAAATCGCCATTACAATCTTTATTATCAAAAGAGGCATCGCGGCATTTTTACCACCTTATTGAATCTGTATACGTGCGTGCTGCGCGTCCTCTCGAAACAAATCAATAGTGCAGATTTTCACGCCTTGTCTAAATTTAGGAAAAATCAGTTTTGTCATTATTTTAAAAATGACTACAATTTGTATTCGATTAACAGCCCTATCTGTTCATCCGAGGGAAAAAGACCCGTTTCTAGATTAATTGTATGCGTCAGTGCTCCCAACCACCTTACCAAAAGTCACATTCCGTGAAGATTTAAATTACACACAGAAATCATAGAAGAGAATCCTCCCACGGGTTCATTTCGTCCATTAAAATAAGAAAAATTACGATCCGAGTGTATGGACAGAAAGAATTTTTGTTTTAATTTCCCTTTTTGAAATCCCTAGACTACTTTCAGGTCTGTATCAATGCGTTGATTGTGATCAAAATAGTCACAGACAGCACACAGCGCCTAAGTAAATATTGCAAATGCATTGAATCCCTTCCTATATGATATTCTTGTTTTAATGAAAGCGCTACAACTTCTAATCCCCCTCCCCTTTCTCTCTTGCACACACAATCACACCCCTACTTAAATGAGTCTCCATATTGTATTTTGGACTTAAAATTCAGCTCCTTTTCTCGACAAGGTCTACAGGCAGGTCAAGTTTTGCTTAAACAGTTGCCCTTTAGTGTGTCCCTGCCGTTTTCCACTTTGTTGTTGCGAATAATGGTTATGTTCTTTGCAACTACAAGAACTTTATCTTCTAAGATATAATGATGTCGATAAACAAATGTATAAATTAAGTCAAATTCAACTTAAGATACTTATTAACAAATTTCTATGCGTTTGCTTCATCCGCTGTCTAAGGAAATATCTAATAAGATTTTTTTTAAGGCAAGGCGACTTAAGAGCACAGAATATACATGATATCAGTTTCATAATCTACAAGATAATGAAGAAGACAAGATATCAACATTGTAAACACCAGGACCATTCATTTTGCATTTGATTAATGAAACGGTTCCTTGGCTTTATAACGTGAATAAACATCGAAACAAACTCGTTAGCAAGCAACTCATAGCCCACAGGGTTGTTGTTTTTTTTCTTCTTTTTTTGTTCTTTATCAGTGTCTCAGAATTTCTTCTAGGATTCGAGAATTATGACGAACTCTTTGTTTAATACGTTTCTCATGTTGCTCAACACTCGTTTAATTTACCATTTTCAGACGAAATAAAAACCCAACATTAGTGCTTCAAAATTGTTATAGAATGTGAGTCAGGGATAGCAACAACCAATGTAAAAATTTAAAAAAGTATAATCAATGTTAAGTACTGTAAAATATGCAAAATGTGAACAATAGTTATAATGAAAATGTTCCTAGACTAAACCGTCCAGCAGTTATGGTTTATTAAGAAAAATAGTGATATATCCTTATATCGTATATTTTAGTCTTTATTGCATTTTTGTATGGTAGGATGTTTTGTGATACAACTGACATACGCAGGTGTATCAAAAATATCTCGAACATTTTTTTTTTAAATCACTGCTCCCAATGGTGAACAGTAGGGCCTACCTTTGACTTACATCGACTAATTACGAAAGTGCTTTTGAGTGTGTACGTGTGCGTGTTTGCACAATAATGTTTCCTTCCCGAGAGATATTACCCCGCACAGCATTATCATGATCAAAGCATGCACATGTATTATTGAATTATAATCACAGAAAAAAAAATGATAATCACCGTGCGCTGTAATGCCGCTTTGCTGATCGGCTCAAGAAATGTGATTTATGGCACCACACATTCTTCAATTCTTCATTCAAATTATCTTTGATTGTCACAGAGAGGTTTTAATGAATTAGTTTTCACTACCTATTTATAAATAACACGAGGAAAATCTATTAATATCTGTAATGATGATTGGAGAGTACTGGTAATGCGTATCAATCTTGCTGCGCGTAGTTGCGTTACCAAAACCCGAGTGTTCGGGGCCTCTTTTTCTGATCAGTTTGTGTAAGACTGCATGGCAAATTGGCAACACGGGTGAACTTTCGTGTAGATCATGTGGATCATTATTAAACCAATTCGAATAGGCTTAATTTGAAATTGAGTGAATTACGACATACCGACTGGAATTGAATTGCATAGAGTCTCGCTAATATACTGCATGTATAGTGCTGTATACGATATGCGAATAAACATTGCACTCTGCATGGTCCCTGTTGCATTAGGCAAGAAATTGATGGCTGTATTTGTAATAATCAAGTATTACAAACAACAAATTTAGTCTGTTATTGTTTCTAATTTACAGTGCATATTTTACTGACAGACTGAGCAGGAATGCGAGTCAGCATCAAGCATTCATTACTCGATGTATAATGACTTATCTCGACTCCATAACAACGTTACCTTTTGACGTTATTATCGTAATTATACCATTAACACTTGTCATTGCTTATAGACTTCAAATTTTATGTAAGAATTGTACCTTGATGAAATAATCTGTGTGATTTCTACTTCTTGTGTGTGCCTGTGTCTGTGTGTTTCTGTGTCAACGTGGGATATTGCATTGCGCTCATGGTCAAGTAGTGACCAGAGGTATAGCAGCCCGGTTGTGTATATCATATGTCCAAACAAAAAATAATAATGATAAGCGCTGTGATGATGACCTCTACTATTCAACACAAGCATCTGTCATGTCTGTCAAATTTTAGCTTATATACTGTATCATGTTAAGCAGCAAGAGAACTTGAAGAGTGTGCACTGTATTCAGCTAAAATCTTGCAGGGGTATATTCCGTGTTACTTGTGGAAAAAAAGACCTAGAATAAAACAACATAATGTACATGATAATATTATGATGACAACATAAGTTAACAATAAAGTGTCAGTATACTTTATACCGCACATATTCAGTGAAATATTCCACCCATCTATATCCATCTGATTCTGGAATAGACGGCTATTATACAACCACTCAACGTGTCTACCGTTCAAAGCTTTTTAGGCATTAAAAAAGAAAAAAATCAGTGATGACAGCTGAGACAGCAGCGAATCTTAGCCTTCAGCTTGATAGATTTAACGCTACAGTTGCCATATCGTGTTTCATGGTGCATTGGGGAAAAACGGCGCCACTGGGTCGTGGAAATTTTCGGCCCTGATGTCCGTGCGCATACTGCCGATCAGTTTACTGCACCTGCTAGAGGGATTTCAGCTCTTATATACTAAAATAATGGGGCACTTTGTGCATTTTCTCGTACAGCCGTATATTTTGTATTCTTGATAGTTAGGCACGTTTATTCAGATCAGCTGGTACAATACAGGGTGCACGTTTAAATCATTCGATGCATCGAAAACTGACTCTTATCACTTTTAATGTGGTTGTGTAACATTCGATCTGAAGGCGAAAAATGACACTGTAAAGAAAAAAATATACATCCTGCTATATTCATTCGAGAAAACTATGGCGCAACTGTGTAATTATTTTGATCGAGTTTCATATCATGAGATCCACCACTGAGCTTAACCTTAGCTTTGCATTTATTTTGCGTATAGAGTCGAAGTGGTTTGTCATCTTAATTCAAACGTAATTAAAACTCTTGATTCAAGAGCTCTGTGGTTTGACAGATGTGATTTCCTGGCATGTATTCCATTAATGACATCAACATTTTCAGTAACATTAGAAGGCGACATAGACGAGCTGTATTTGTTTACATAATCTGTAGAAACATTCAACCTATAGGCTTATAGCTTACACTTCAACACACATGGGAAAACATTTTATTCTGCTTCAATACAGCATCGTGTCATGGAACGTTGAGCGCAATAGACCAGTTCCGTAATGCAGGGCTTTCGGATTTTATGCATGCTTTGTTCGTAAACGTTGCACTTAACTCCCGCAATTTGCCGGAGGATTGCCCTACCTAGCAACAGCAATTCGTGCCTATAAAACTTACTGGGAGAGAGCAGGTGAATGAAGTGCTTTGTTACTATAGGGTGTAGGAAAAAAGAACATCTATATACTGTATTATATTACAGTCTATTGTGATGTCATCTTAATACATACAGTAATAACGTGTCCTTCAATATAGCTAGCTATAATGAAATGAAATGGCAGCTTTGTATTGAATGGGATTTAGAATCAGGCTTCGACAAAAGTCACCCGACACATTAATCGTATGTTGAGTGATGAGACCTTAGAGTCAAAATTTATAGCCTCTATCAAGCACCGGTATTACAGTTTTTGCTATTTTCAATGGCGATGCTTCAAAGGATGAACATCTGGTTCATATTTCGAAATACACCATGAAAATTTTAATTGTAGTCCCTCTCCCTTCACAAAATGTACGTTCGTAGTCAATACTTGTGACAGATGGACCAAGACAGGGGAGGTTGACGGAATAAGGTTAGAGCTTTGCCTTCAAAGCGACTGAGTTAAAAACAGCCGACGGGGCACATGGGTTTTTGCTACACATTGGAAAATAGCTTAGCTGTTCACAGTGTGCCATCATGGTATTTGTGAATCAGTGTCTCATCACATGATTATGCAAATTCTATAATTCTATCTTTCAGGATTCTTGAGCAAGGCAGTGTACACTCTCAGAGGTCTGTAATGATAAATTAAAACTTTTCTCTTGTTTTCATGCATCTTGTGCAAGGAATTGTACTTGATGTTTGCATCATACGATTTGTAAGCTACATATTCTATCATTCTTATTACCATCATTATCATCATCATTACTGTTAAAAAAAAACAGCAACCAGTGTTTCTGTATTTACACCACAAAGTGTGCCTTTATTTCGCGCATAGATAATTATTTTTCTCCGTTAAGACCACTCCCCTTCAGTTCCATGTTGCATAAGCGAAGTAAAGTGTCGATCTACGGTAGATGTAAACATACTTGATCCCGTCTTTATACTGTATGACCACAGTTTTTAAATAGAGGTTCTTCAAGACATAAAGATGAACACAATAAAAGTTCGTCGTATAGAGCATATGATAGCGAGCGGTATAGATCTGCGACGCAAATGCACCGACGCTAATTAGGAAAAAAATAGTGTTCTGCACATGCGCGAAATGATGGGCGTTTGCGCCCCAACGCTCGCTATACGATTGTCGATCACATGATTTTACGGTTATCTGCCGGTATGCATAAATGATATCCTATCAATTATGCCTTGAAATCATCTAGATCTTTCTATATTCCAGCATGTTGTTTGACTGAACGTGCAACTTGTTTGTTCATTTTGAGATTACGCTGTCTTGGCATGATTATTCACTTGGGTAAGGACGAAAATGTGAAATATTACCCAAAAGGTGCTCCGGAAGTGATGCCATCTCAGAGCATACCCGATGATGGATGTTTCATGTTTCATCAAACCGATTACAATATCGTATCGGGTCATAGCAATATCCATCGCGAGCGAGAGTCATGTGTGCAGCTTGTTAGCTCATTGCGATTCCATTCTACTGCTAAAGGGAACGATTCGATCATCATAATGCTGGTATTATTTCACATGTTTGATCTCAAAATACTCCAAAGCAACTCATTATCCTGGTAAACCGCGTCAGCGTGACAAGTTTCTCGGTAGAGTCTTTCTATATATTACAAACAAATCCCTAGTGTTGGACGAAAGAACCATGTCTTAGCTTCATTTCAGTGCGTCATCATGATGTCATCTATGCGTCTGGTGTTTGATATCTAATCAGGCCACTTATGTGAATTTATAGGCAAAAATGTCGAGTTTACGAACATCTGCACATTGCATTTAGATCCTGGTCATTACATGGTAGTCTATAAAAGACCCTTATACGAGGCAAACCGCCTTCTCTTTTTCACAGACTTACAGAAGATTTTGTGTCATTCGTGTTTTATACGTCATTTACTTTCTTCCTTTTTGGCGGGATATTTTAAGGCTGTCGGGTAACTTTGTACAAATGCGTTATATTCCCCGAAGATATGTCACATAAGTTTCACATGTTTACAAGACCAAAAAGATAATTTACTCATTCTTATTATAATACTTAGATTCTTAACTTACATACCAGGAATTCACAGCAATCGAAGGGGGATCTTGATAAAGGTTTCTAAAAAGCTCACAAACTATCAGTTTTCTGCGTAAAGTAACAAGAAACTTTGTTGAACTGACCTTGTCCCCTTCCCAGTGATGATTGTCACATCTCACCGATGCGACTGTCAAAAGTTCGTATATCTCTTTTGCAAGCGTCACGAAATTTTGCATGGTTGAAGGATAATGTCGCCCAAAATAATATCATGACCGTATGAAATCTTGCACATCAGATTAAAAAAAAAGAAAAAAATATATATATATAAGAAACTGAAAAATAACCCCATGTTACCAGAGAATACGCTCCCCTCCTGTACCGAGAATAACGGTTGCAATTTTTCTGGGTCCGAATGAATCTAGAAACGTATATTGATTATCCCCCTCCACTGTAAACCAGTTTCCAGTGTTATTATTCTGAGGAAAGGTCTGAATCAACTATCTCCACAATGTATACCAGCTTATTAAGTGAATCTAATTGCCAGTGAGTGTTGCAAAAGGGACACATGAATCATTAAAGCTCAAGTAAGAGAAGTTGACGGGGGATGGCAGTGAACATAAACCTTCTTTGGGATCTGCTAAGGGATATTGATGCACACTACTTGTCTTTGGTCAACCCTTTCTGTGCTAGTGACTTATTTGATGTATGCGCACATTAACACACAAATTACCTATGAAAGGAAATCAACGTGATACGCAGAGGGTTAAAGAACGTAAAGGAGGGATCTAACCTCAAAATGTAGTCGAACTTCAATTAACAACTGATTCTGAAAGTGCTTTCCAAATCTGAAAAGAAAATAATTGAGGTTGATATCGGTCTGTATATAGTTTAGGCATTCTTTTCCTACAAACGCGTGATTTCATATAAATAAATTGATCACAGGGGATTTTCTGTCACAACAAAACCACTTCTCCGTATACATCTCTTTAGAATGATGTTGCCAAGAGCATCTACAGAAAAGTACGAAGATGAGAAACCTACTTAAAAAGTTGCCACAGCAAAAATCTGTATTCTCCTGCCGTGGCAGCCGAGCGAAGAATTGGATACATTTTCCATTATACCTTAAACGGAAAACAAGGTTTCGGAACTGTAAACCCCTCAAGAGAAAACCGACGAAAATTAAAAGCGTCGTAAATACGTTGTTGAGATCAATTTAACTTGTTAGGATTTCCCGGAGGTATTTCACAACGAGGCAAGCCAGTAACTGGCCTTTGGCATTTGCAGAGCTTGTTGGCAGAGGTGGTGGTGGAAGGGGATGGGGGGGGGGGGGAAGGGGACAGTGTGGCCTGAGTATTTTAATATTTTATTCCCGTTCAACTTGACAAGTAAGGATGCAATCAAGCTAATAAGTCGGTATTTAAAGTTCTTTATAATAATATGTCTCGGTGTATGCCTGTAGATCCAGAGACAATTTTGACCTGTACGAGATGATAATAATAAAAGCATTTTCATTTCGCCAAGAAGACATCCGGCCGAATACCCAGAGCCTCGGAGACCCATCCAAGGTGAAAGTTTGAGGGGAACACATCCTGCTCTCTCTTGTCTTCAAAGATAATTCCACTAGGAGATTTGATTTTAAGCTTACGTAAAGTAAGGTTACCATCTTCAATATGCTGGCCGTGTCTCGCGTTACACTTTTGATGGGCGTTAGTAGGTCGCCGCGGTCATAATAATTTTGCAATGTTCATCGTGCGACTCCCAGATACAGGGCTGTGGTGTCTAAAAACAAACGGACAGAAGCACACATAAACACACACGAAACAGGCGCGCTCGCACACACACACACACACACACACACAACACACACACATGCATACATGTACACACACACTTTCGCTCCAAAATGGCGTTGGAGATCATTATATATAGAAGTCTCTATTTGTTAGCAATCATTTATTTCTTCGCACATTCCTATATATATATATATATATATATATGCCTATGATATAATTCCTGATTTATTCTGTGTTATATTTTGTTGGGGAAATAAGAATGAAAATAAATAAATGGAACTGAATTGAAATCACTGGTGAGAGTGTTAATACTCATTTATGATAATGTAGTCACATTACTATACATCATGAAGTAGGTGGCTCGCCTTACAGGCAGACCCCTTTCAGGCTCTCCATATTTCTGCTTATAACTGTTGACTGTGATATCTGAGTGTACTCAGTTTGCCACCAGTTGTTTCATCTTAGTATCAGGATCACACAGGACAGGTTTTGAGCTTTATGATAGCTTGGCAAGAGAGTTCTGAGGAGACAAAGTTTTTTGAAGTTTGTGTACAGTGAACTGGGAGAGGTACATGCATGGCCTCCATGGATCCTTGCTGTGCTGTACAAGTGCACTCAACCATCATCGCCTTTTGTGACCTTGATTAGCCTGTCCAGCCAACAATGGATGCAGTCAAGTTCTTGTCCTTTCTTCTCATTGTGTTCATCCTGGGGGTGAATGGACATGAAGCTTTCATCAATCCCTGTGCTCACAAGCAAGATTTAGTGTGCCATGCACACCATAGGCCCATGCAAACCAAGTTTCTTGATTTTCGCCTTGCCTACTACACTAACTCCACATCGACCTTCCAAATCAAACTGCTTCTTGTATCGGGAGACATAAACCCAAATCCAGGACCAGGATACAACGATGACTCCTGCAGTGTGCATAATTGCACCTACACAACTAACTACACTGCAATTGACAGGGTGAACAGTCCAAGTGTTTACGGCAAGCATGAGCTACTGCAATTAAACTCACTGGCGTTACACAAACAGAGACTTGACGTTAACCTCTGGGAGACTCTCACTTCACTGGGCATCGCCATGAAACGGAGATGTCATCGGGGTAAGAGAGCTGGTGCACGGAAACAGAGACACAAAATTCCTGTCACATCCCAATTGTTTTCTACCACCACACCCAGAGTTATGATTCGTGAACGCAGGCACATTCGTCTCACAAACCCTATTGAGAGGCCTCCATCTTCCGCTCATGTCATCTCCTTAGATGATGCTGCATTGAATGAACCGACCAGAATAGCAGTATGGAATGCCCAGTCAATGATGAACAAACCTGATTCAATCTATGACCTTGTGGTGTCAGAGAGCTTGGATATTCTGGCCATCACAGAGGCATGGCTCAGGGGTGATGATCGTGACAGCCCTACCCTAGCGCAAATCCAGAATACCTTACGTGGCTACCACATTCTAACAGCTCCAAGGAAAGGTAAAGTAGGAGGTGGTATATGTGTAGTCCTGCGTCAGAACTTTGGCACAAACATGGTGATCCATTCATACACCAGTTTTGAGTGCATGGAGCTTACCCTTCGCTCAACCAGGAGCCATGTACTCTCACTCATAATCATCTACAGACCTCCTGGCTCTAAGGGCAAAGCTGTAACACAATTTCTATCTGATTTCTCACATCTTCTGGAGTCAGCCAGCTTGCGAGACAACCAGCTCGTGATCTGTGGTGACTTTAATTTCCACATGGATAACGTGCACAGCAGTGAAACCAAATCACTCACAGATCTGCTCTTTTCTGCTAATCTGAAGCAGCTGGTCTCTCAGCCTACGCACGCAAGGGGGCATACCTTGGATCTAGTCATTACAAGAGAAGCCAATGAATGCATTAAGGAGCTATATCTTCGAGATGCGATGCCTTCAGATCACAGTGCCATTGTCTTTACAGTAGCATTGTCACGGCCAATGCCAGTTAGAAAAACATTTTGTTTTCGGAAGCTTCGTGACATTGATTATGACATCTTCAGAAGAGACCTGGAGAACTTGTTTGCAGCTTCTGAGGATCTTGATTACCTCGACATAGACCAAAAGGTCAACCTCTATAACTCCTCACTCATGAAGACACTTAATCATCACGCGCCTGTGAAGTCTGCCAGTGTCCACTTAAGACCTCATGCGCCTTGGTTTGACCACCACCTTATTACTCTTAGGCGCAAAGTCCGTTCAGCTGAAAGAAAATGGAGGAAGTCTCATCTGACTGTTGATAAAATGTCAATGAGGTCTGCTTTGTGTGTGTATCATTCTGCTCTCAAAATAGCTAGGAGAAATTATCATCGAGAGAAGATGGAAACATGCTGCCAGAAGGAACTGTTCCAGTTCGTTAACGGCATCTCAAGTGGCAACAATACCTCTCCACTTCCATCTCATAGTTCGAAACAAGAGCTAGCTGAACTGTTTCTCAACAGTTTTCAAGCAAAAGTCTCAGACTTATGCCATTCTCTTGTACCTACAGCAAGTGAAGTTCACAGTGCATCATTTAACGACTCAGCAGAGGCTCCACAGGAGTTCATGTTACAGATATTCGATGCTGTCAGTCAATCTGATGTTCAGGAGATTATTACTACATCCAAGATAAAGACATGTCAGCTTGACCCGCTCCCTGCATCTGTCATAGGAAAATGTGTCGACATTCTCCTTCCAGCTATCACTGATATAACAAATCAGTCATTAGCATCAGGGATCTTTCCACGTGACCTCAAGACTGCTTTAATCACACCTATTCTAAAGAAGCCCAATCTTGACTCTGAAATATTGAAGAATTACCGACCAATCTCCAACCTTCCTTTTTTAGCCAAAGTTATCGAGCGAGCAGCCTGTAGCCAGTTCACTGCTCATCTTCACTCACATTCTCTCTTAGCTAAATCACAATCTGCTTATCGACAAGATCACAGTGTTGAGACGGCTCTTGTGAGAGTGATGAACGATCTTCTCCTTGGCCTTGATGCAAGAAAGGAAGCTGTGGTCATCCTGCTTGATCTGACTGCGGCTTTTGATACCGTTGACCATACAATTTTATCCCATAGAATGAGGCAACGTTTTTGGATATCTGGTACTCCAGCAGAATGGATTGAGTCTTACCTGAAGGAAAGACGACAGCAAGTGGTATTAGGACAACATGTATCTTCCTGTGCACCATTAGAATTTGGAGTACCGCAGGGATCAGTGATTGGTCCACTCCTCTTTGTGTGTTACACAACACCAGTTCAAGACATCATCGAATCGCATGGTTTCAGCTGCGCCATGTATGCTGATGACACACAGTTGTATATCACCGTAGACCCCGTTGACATGGAACACACTCTGGAAGATCTGGCCCGATGTCTGCATGAAGTCCGTCGCTGGATGTCCAACAATTCTCTGGTACTAAATGACAGTAAAATGGAATTGCTTCACATTCGTTCCAACTTGAAGCCATGTAAGGAACTCACCCCTTTGACTGTTGGCAATCTTGAAGTTAATTTTTCTTCATCTGTCCGTGACCTTGGTGTGCTTTTGGACAGTCACCTCAACATGAACAGTCACATAAACAATATTTGCCGTCGCGGATCCTTCGCTTTGAGCAAAATAGGGAAAATTCGCAGTTATCTCAGTAAATCCACTACTGAAATAGTGGTCCACGCTCTTGTCTCATCAATCTTGGACTGTTGCAACAGTCTCCTCATTGGTCTGCCGAACAAACAGATCTCCAAACTTCAAAGAATTCAAAATTCCGCTGCCCGCCTTGTTACACTTGCCAAGAAACGTGAACACATAACCCCAATCCTTCAAAATCTGCACTGGCTTCCTATAAGGTATCGCATCAAATACAAGATTCTCCTCATCACTTTCAAAGCACTACATGGAACAGCCCCGCACTACATTACAGAACTCATAACCCCATACAAGCCTTCTAGATGTCTCCGATCCTCTGCTCGAAACTTACTTGTCGTACCCACCATGCGAACAAAGTCTTATGGGGAAAGGGTTTTTTCTTTTGTCGCACCCACTTTATGGAATTCTCTGCCAGACCCACTGAGAAGTCAGATGCCAACAGACAGTTTCAAGCAAAAACTCAAAACTTATCTATATAAAGTAGCCTACGATTGTTAAATTTGAAGTCATTAATGCAGTTGTCTCAGTAGTACTGGCAACACTAATATATTGTGCTTAGTAATGTGTAATTTCTGTTATATTTTGTATTATGGTATAATTTGTTTATTTGTTTGTAAAGCGCATTGAAATTCTTTTCAAGTTTGAAATGCGCTATATAAGAATTTGTTATTATTATTACTATTATTATACAGAACGTAGTCACATTGAATGATTGTGTAATATACATTCATCACAATACGAGATGGTGCTTTAGTTCCCGTATTCCCATATTATTTATGGCAAAGATCCATCACCAGCAAAATGATTAGGGGCAGAGGAGGATAAACGATAAGAGAAAATTACCACTGCGGCCTTACAGAGACGTCATAATCAGCTAATAGAAGACTAAACTCAAGAAAATCTGAAACTCGCCGCCTACAGAAACGTTGTAGGTATTTTGAGGAAATTTTGATGGGGACTTCAGAACCTCGAAAGATATTGGGTTCAAGGAAAAAAGCAGGAAGATGCACAAAGAAGTCATGCAAAATATTAGCAGCTGGATGATATCTATGATCTTCCTATAGGATATTTTATCATGAAGGACTGGTTAATAGAATACCCTACGGTGCACACGGTTATATTATTGTGACATATTTTTTTTCTGTCTTTTTTTCCTTATAAGTTATACCCATGAGAAATGTACTACGTTTCACGTATATAGGAGGATAAATATAGATCATGGTGTTATTTGAAAGAGAAATATGCTCACTGTTGTTCCACAGGCTAAGTGTCATCTCCAGAGAGAAATGTGTAAGATACTACAAAAGGAAGTTAAGGCTTCTACCAACCTTTAATAATTTTGCTGGCGAGCTCACCACCAGAATTTTCTTTGAAAGCTTTCTGTGTGCAAGATACTGTTACCCACACAGAAGAAAGACGTGAAACGGCTGAAAGATTACATAGCTACAGGTGTACACGTGTTCGTCCTCAATGGCAACCATGTTGACCCGTTTCTGAGGGCGATCACCCTCCAAGTTTATAAAGGATGAGACAACGAAAACTAAAACGAATTCAAATGGAAAAGAGAAATCAAAATAAGTGTACAGAGTGCTAGACACTGACGACACTTTACGCGCTCATATAAACCGTGTTCTCTATAGGCCTACAAGTGGTATGCGTTCAAACACATTTGACATCTTTCCTCCTAATACACCGTTGTATCGCAAATATGTTGTCTTAAAGACAAACGCCTTCACCTTGTAATGTTGACAGGAATAAATTATAGTCCAAAATGCCTATCCACGGAGCGAGAGTAATATGGAATGAACTTTTTTTTGTGCATAGCTTTAATCGATAACATTTCATAAACGATATCATAAAAAAGCAGTGTTCTATCAGAACAGATAAATAAAAAGATGTACAATCTCCTTTTTTTTTAAAGGAGGGGGTAGCAATATTTTTCAGACAAAATTTGATAAATAAAGCTGGAATTACACAAAGATGTACTGTATGATATACGCCTGTCATTCTGCAACCCATTAATGTAATCAATACGGGTAATTTGGTAAAATTGAGGAGAACATTTCAGAAAGAAGCTATTGCCTTCGATGTTATTAGGTTAAATTTTAC
This sequence comes from Diadema antillarum, assembly GCF_040938485.1. NCBI lineage: Eukaryota > Metazoa > Echinodermata > Echinoidea > Diadematoida > Diadematidae > Diadema > Diadema antillarum. Next base: position 836,590 of record NW_027270968.1, on the reverse strand, counting down.
ATGAAGGACAAACAAAAGAAAACAAAGCGGATGACTTGATTATCGCACGAGCGACTGTCACGCTTTTATGGGAAATTGAGAGTTGGATCTGCCTGAAGTATGAAACATTGCCCCCCGCCCCCTCCCCCTCCCCCCCCCCCCCCCCCCCCAAAAAAAAAAAAATGGTAATAATCTTCTGGCTCAACCGTGCCGAACAGCAGCTCGTGCACGTAGATTGTACATCGATCCCTCATGTGGGTTAGTGTGTGCATGTGCGTAAATGGATGTTGGTGACGGTGTGTGTGTGTGTGTGTGTGTGTGTGCGTATGTACAGAGCGAGTGTGTGCGTTTGTCTATGTGTGATGTGCATGCATCATGTGCGTATGTGTGTTTGCTTGCCTAGATGGGCGTACGTGTGTGTAGGTGTGTTTTTGAGATCAGAAATTGTGCGACAGGAAAATTTCGTTTCACGCATCGTGCATGTCGTTACGGTCGGTGCATTCATTTATCAACTGTCCACCAGCCCTGAGATATTGATTTAGACCATAGTCTTTCTCATCTTTTTTTTTCACCATTATCCATCTTCTTCGATTTCGTCTCGACAAACATCGATTTCGACTGTAATGGAGAATCTTTCTTCTTTGGCCACGGTTTGAAAATAAAAAGTTGATAAATAAGTAACGAGTAACGTAGAACTTCGCTTTCTGTGGAAAAAAAAAATGAACAGGTGTAGACATCATCACAACATTCTACATGTTACCGCAGAATGCGGGGTTGTGTTTTCTCTCTTTTCTTGGCTTGGTCTTTTAGTTTTCAATTCATTTTAACGGGGGAAATCTATTCTAAAAAAAGACTACTTTTTTGTAAGAAATTATAACTTTTTGACGTTTTTCTTGTTTTAACCCTTTGGCTTTGATACCAGTCCAAGGTATCAGTCGCCCTTCTTTTAAGGGGAAGTCATTCGGATGCTCATCACTTTTACTCTTGTACTCAAACGCGGATCAGGACAGAGTAAATCGACAAAGTATACGGTGAAGTTCTTGATAGGAGAGCTGCTGACTGGTAGAACCTATATACTTTCTTTTTATTTATGGTGGTTTTTTTTATTTTTTCTCATAAGAAATAACACATTCTTCTTTTAGATACAGACATTTTTTTTTATTTATTATGAAAATCGGGAAAATACCGTAACGGTTTGATAAAACAAATATTTCAGTTTAAAGGTAAAACATATAGTTTTCAGAAGGGCTCAAAATTCAGCTTGCGCCATGTGGACTTTGCTTGTAATAGTAAATCTATGTCGAAATGAGGGTCTACCAAGAAACTTGTCCGGCCGACGCGATTTCCCAGGATAATGGGTTGTTTGGGAGTATTTTGAGAACAAAAGTGTAAAATAATTTCGATCATATAGTAGGTCCTACGCGGTTTTTAGTCTTGAAGAGCCCTCCCGGTTCAGTATCGGATAGGTAGAACAGAACGTTACGTGATGATCGACTGTGTCCTATAGCAGTCGTATTTCCCAACAAGCTCCGTGCGATTCACTCACGCACAGAAAATAAGTGGATGCTGCTGTTGCCCGAGATTTGTCGATTGTCGATAATCCATTATAAAACATTACGTAGCAACCGTGAGCGGATATGTTCTCAGACTCCAATACTGTCGGCTTAACATTCTGGCTAATATTTCACATTTTCGTCGTAACCTAACTAAAATCGTGTCATCACAGCGTTATTTCATTCATTTCTTGTGCATATATGGCCCCATTTTTTGGAGAAAAAAAACCACGAAACAAACCAAAACAAAAGTTTCTGCAGGAGTAGGCCCACAAAAACAATGTTTCACCTTGTAACTAGGATTGTGATTTTGTGAACAGTATTTTAACAAAATATCAAAACTTCGTTTACCTATACAATGAACTGCCTTTTGAATAATCATAAACGTCTCTGCATGGATATACCCTATACTTGCAAGTGATTGTTATAGAACGCTGGCTCGTCGTAATAAAGCTCCAACGCCATTCGAAGTAGACAATACACTGCCTATCGGCTTGAGGATGATTCATTAATCTGAAATTAAGCTCGGCTCAATGGGCACGGCCGTATTATGAAAAAGCATACTATCATATCCCACAGGTTATGTTGTATAATATGACGTCACGTGTTGTGCGGGGAGGAATCACATTGTTCGACTGTCAAATCTGATTCTCGTTTTAAACCATTCTCGACTGTTTGTGTTTATCATTGCATTGGACAAGTTGATGGTATGCTTGAAATCACTTGTCTTGTTTACGTTGTAATCAGCATGATGCAATCGATGCCTCCTCTTTGGTTTTTCTTTCATATCAGAAATATTTTCTGAGTCAACTATGCACATGATGAGCTACTTAGTAAGCTATAGAAGATAAGACGCCATCTCCCTCGTGATTTTTATTTATTCATTTCCATTCATAGGGTAGATAGCCCTTTCAGCTCAAGACTGATTTCCAAAGGGGTCCACATACATGTGAAAATACAACGTATACAAAACAATGAACAAATGCAAACGTATAATAACTCTATACATAATAGCAAACTGAGAAAAAACAAGATGTATAAGATTTTGTACAGTGGTCAAATGGGAAAAAAGAAATTAACAAATAGATTAAACAAAGTAGATGTAAGAATAAAGTCTGAAACATTAAATGAAGAAATGAATCATACAATAGTTTGCCAATTGTTAATCGAATATGGTTATAACAATCTAGCAGATAGTGAAGTTACGAAAGGTAATCAGCGAACTGGTGTACGTGATTTCTGCCAGTGAATCAGTGGAACAGAGCAAAGGGAATACAAATTAATGATTATATTGAACAACAGCGAAAAGGTCTACTGGTCAAACATTACTTATTCATAACGTTTATTAATTATTGACGAACAGGAGAGCGAATACAAAGGGTACAACGCAACCCACAGTCATAAAATATCCATGATTATGGGGGACGAGCAACGTACTCTCAATTTTGTATGACATTTCCACACAAAGATAGCTTTTGGAACTCGGGTAGAAAATTGTTTTCCTGAATCTTCATAGTGCATGACACATTTCTCCAAATCATCTGTTCAGCAATGCCACCCTATAGCGATTTTTTAAAGACAATTATTTACGATATGTTTATCATTATCATTCCCTCGAAGGATTTTAATCAACATTGCTACTCTCTGTGCTGAATCATTCATTTTGTTTCTCAAATTAGATCTTTCATATTCTACCATGGAGCTTCTATACATGTTTCTACCATTCTCCAAGTTATCAAAGAGAAGCCCGATGAGCATTACGTATCACATTCAATGTCCCCGAACTAATTCTGTGATCACAGCGTTTAGTGAATCTATGTCAATTTGTATCTTTACTAGGAATGGAATTTGTTTTGTTTTTCTTCTTCTGCTATTCCTTCTCAGCAGACTGCAATAATCTATTCGATAGAACAATGTAGAATGCATGTGCAATGTAAAATCATTTTCCATTATTGGGTAATGAGTCATCAAGGAGTCAAGCTCTATATCCATTACAGACAGAAGTTACGATCAGACAATTATCTTTAACCTCGAGGATAGCTAACTTCGAGGGTAACTTTTATGGAGAGTCAAATGTCGAACAGACGATTTTGTTACGAAATCAGTCATTTCGTTGGTGAAATGACTTATAGGTCCCTTTAACTGTCAATTGGAAATTCAATGGACCCCAAAGGTCAACATCAATGGTCAACAAGTTTTATAACAGCCACAGATGTTAGGATAGCAACTTTTGGTAGGACGTCAACTTCCCATAGCAACCACACGGCGACAGCCATTCAGGAAGCTGGATTCTTGTCGTTACAATGATAATTGCCATTCCAGCAAGAGTTACTATCACATCATTCTTTTTTTAATGAAACGAGGCCCAGAAGTTGATCCCTTTGCAAATACTAATCCACGTTTTTTTCTTTCAACAAGCCGACATCACGGCCCTGATCGTCGTCCTGTTCCACATCACGGAGTTCTACCCGAGCACTTGGACGATGTTGTGGGCGTACAACATCCAGTGTCAGATCCACCGGTGTGCGAGGTTTGTCGGATTCAACTGTACCGTCTTCACCATGATGGCCATTGCAGTGGACAGGTGAGTGAGTACACTGGACATTGATCTCTCTCATTCTCTTTTCCTTGCTGTCTACATTCAGCACGACATACAGACATAAACACCGTATATGTCGACAGAATCTATATAGATGTAGACATGATTTAAATAGCCATGTAGAAATCATGTAGGCCTACATGTAAACATGATAAAGACCATCGCGCACACACACACACACACACATTATGTAATTATATGTATATATATATATATATATATATATATATATATATATATATATAATATATATACATATATCGTATATATCAATATATCTTTCTATCCAACTTTTTCTCCAGCTTTTCTGCCCTTTTCTCTGCATATCTCTATATTTGTCTCTTTTTTCTCTTTCTCTTTTTTCTCTTTCTCTTTTTTTCCAGTTCTTCCAGTCTCTTCCTTCTCTCCGATTTGTCATTTCAAGTCAATACAATTTGATTTCTCTCTATCTGTTCTTCTTCTCTTTCTGTTCCTCATCCGATTCTTGTATTCTTTCTCTCAATCATCATTCTCTCCTTCCTCCTCTCTTTTCTTCCTTTGTCTTCCTGTCTCCTTCTTCTCTTTCTTTCATTTGCATCCTTGAGCAACTCACTCAGTCAGTAGTTCTCTCCTCACATAGACACTTTGCCCAGGTGTATTAAGTACGTACAGGTGAAAAGCTGAACATTGATGTGGTTGGATATTAATAGCGCCGCCACAAGATAGCTTGAGTGGAATCCTTCCCAAGTGAATGATTAGAGTGCCCCTGAAGGCGTCCTGTAATCCCAGTGAAAGAAGCACTTGAGTGCAGGGAAGAGATTCGATAAATTATGACGTGGTGGGAATCTTAGGAGCGTTATAATTTCTTTTCCCTAACTTGCCCCCATCCCACCCCACCCCACCCTCGATTCCCGCGATTCCCGCGGCTCCCCCAGCTGGAAAGAACACTGTGTCCCACAGTATGTTAACATGGTGTTCACATTATCGACTATGCGAAAAACGCTCGAACATGTTGAATTTAACAGATGGAAGATTGTCTCACACCGTGGTGTGGTTTTTCACAGACTATTCACATAGTGAAATTCTGTTTCACACAGTGAATTGATGATTCACAATGTGTTCACACTGTGTTTCACACTTGTGTCACAGCGTGTTTACACTGTGTTTCACATTGTGTCATAACGTGTTCACACTGTTTCACACTTGTGTCACAGCGTGTTTACACTGTGTTTCACATTGTGTCACAACGTGTTCACACTGTGTTTCACACTTGTGTCACAGCGTGTTTACACTGTGTTTCACATTGTGTCACAACGTGTTCACACTGTGTTTCACACTTGTGTCACAGCGTGTTTACACTGTGTTTCACATTGTGTCACAACGTGTTCACAGTGTGTTTCACATTGTGTCACATTGTGGGACACTGTGTTCCATTTAGTAGGGCCGCCTTTCAGGTTGTCTTTATAAACAATAAGATATAAGACAGTTTTTACGCTCCATTTACAGAATGTGTATTTGGTTTTGTTAGATATCCTTTTTTTTCAGCGTCCTTGCTATCCTTTCGTCAGTAACGAGGAAGCTTAGCAGTAGTGAGAAGTAGAAAGTCCATTAGGTGCATATCCTTTGAACATTCCGGTATTTGCACTAAAGGAGTGCATCTGCCGAATTAAAAACTACGGACCACTGCAGGGCTTTTGGTGCGCGTATAAAGGAAACAACCAGATTGCAGTTTACGTTGAATAAGTATCCATTGTTTGGAGGGTGCAATACACTTTCAGTATACTTGCGTTCATGCGTGCATATCTCTGTGTCTTTGTGTGAATTAATGAGAGAACAAATGGAGAATATTGAAATATAGCTTCTCAGAGAAAAAAAAATAATGGAATTAATATTCAACCGAAAAGGCAAACCAGGGGAAATCGAAAAATGAATTTCATCAACTTATTTTCCTTATTTTATTATTTCTCGCATGTAGGAAATACTGAATATTATGACATGAATATATCTACAAGCCTACATACATATTTTACATCTATATCGCCCACTTGATCCGGCAAAGAGTAATTATCAATCAAATCACTGAGACTTGAGGTCTTCAGTTCATGCAACCAATATCTTGGAATTAGTTTTAATGACAGTCATATCCATCTGATGAATGCGAGAGAGTTCCGATTGCGATTTTTGCGGAATTGAAAAGTATAATCCATGGATATCTTGAGAATTTGTGGAGATAGAATAGCAATTCTGACAAATCTCCCTACCCGTATCTCTATCTGTATTCATAATGATATTATGTATGGGACTGATTGCTAGCGCCCTGGGGTGCCATGTCATTGAAATAGATGGGCAAGGATTGCACGGGGGCGTCCTACTTGCTCGACACCCACGTGTCATAATTATACGCCCACGAGCTAGACATTGGAAAACGGTCCAAGAGACATACAGCCACGAGTCATGCCGACGAGTCAGACGGCCCACGAGCCTAGACACCAAGTAAAACAGGCCAACGACCCATATGCTATATAGATACTTAGGCCCCTTTGACCCACGAGCTCGACGCAAGCAAGAAATTTCCACAGACTCGACACTAAACATGAATTAAGCCCCGTGATCCACGTGTATATTCATATGTATACGACTGTTCAAGAATTGTTTTGTGAAAATTAGCGCATCCTCACAATAGATATAGGCCTATACCTTCCCCAATCCCCTTTATCTAATTTTGATCACATATTCACTCTTGTGCTTATAAAACTCCACTTCTTCCTTTTCAAATTTCCTTTAAGTGGTCTATATCATTGTGGGATCCATACAATTACGGAATCCCCCGGTTGGAAAACCAAATTAATGTGCATCATGTCCGTATGAGCATGTCCCAAATTTGTGATAATACTAATATCTTTGCCTCCTGTTATCATTATAGCATCGCATTTCGTAGGACGCGAGTTCTCTCAGATCATTTTGCTACCAATTGCTCTATTTGATAGAATAAAGTCGTGTGACCCAAACATGCCTAAATTTCAATGATTTCATGTCCTCACCGCTTTAACCCAAGAATTGTAGTAGCTAGCTGGAAGTTCTGGCCCTTTTAGAACGTTTGTCCATGAACCTGTCTGTCTCAGTAGAAAAAAAAAATCACAAACTACCATCAAGGGTCTAATTCATAGCACCGGTAAGTATGTGTCACATTTATATCAATTCTATATCAGTGCTATTGATATACCTTATTTCTGTTCAGGTCATTCACACTCATTCATCTGTCCTACTTTGCCTAAAGGAGAGAAGAGACGACCAATCAAAATCTGAATGTAGAGGATGTACTTAGCATGTTATGCCTGGATGCAAAGTTTTCACTCAGCATGCGGAGAGGTATCTGAGTCAGGAAATCATAACATTGCACTATCAATGAAAGTTGTAAATAAGAGATGATTTTGATCATGAAAGAGGCATAACTCTTAATGTCACTGAGTTCGTATCTAACAATAAGGTAGAGCCGAATACGGCAGGTTCTCGGAAGTGAACGCCATTAACAGAGCAAACCAGTGAAGTGGCCGCTACCGCATTGCCTCCGGATTATACCCTCATACCCTACGCATTAATCTTTCCCCGCCTCAATGGGCTGTTGCCATGGGAACTATACGGCTAGCATCACAGTCCGATCATGCATCCCCGAAATTGAACGTTTTAATGGTTTTGTCATAACAGAGCGCGAGCGCCGAGGTTGTTTGCCCTTTGCTTGAAGGAAATTGAATCTTACTGTATGTTTGTAAACAGGAGAAAACATAGCGATTAGGAAAAAAAAATAATCGTCTGTTTTTCCCCAAAGCTCTGTAAGGGAAGAGTTTTGGAGGAATCATGTACCATGTTGGAGTAAAGATTATTTTCTTACAAATTTGATTCGCCTACCCTGCGGACGAAATCCATTATCCCCGAAGAACATGAACGCGTTATAAAATCCATCAACCTTTCTAAGGTCGTTCAGTGAGTTGAAATAATTCACGGTACCTTGATGAACTCTACTGAGGGGTGATTTAATCTATTTTGCCCTCACGTCTAATGTCATAGTGTATAAAATTATACATCATGTACTCATGTTCATTGTTGTATGTGTACTGTTGTTGTTTTTTATTTATTAAAGGAATTGAGGAAGAAGATGTGTTTATTCGAGTTTCTCATAAGTAAATAGATAAATGAATAAATAAATATATGAATATATGAATATATATGTATATATATATATAGAGAGAGAGAGATAGATGAATGAATAAATCAATAAATAACTGAATTAACAAATAAAGATGATAAAATAAAGATAACTCAATTGATAGATAGATAGATATACATACATACATACATACATAAATAGATGGATAAATAACTAGATAAATAAATAAATGAATAAACAAGCGTGTCTATCTAAATCATGTCATCGTTGTCTCCTCAAGGGGACTTGAATTTTCCAGTGAGACTGGATGCGTACTAGACGGAGGAGCATACATGTATTGATATGAGCTACAAGAAATCCTAAAACCTCTCCGGCGCCTTTGTCCGTCGCTAATCCATGCGCAATGTTATCCGTGTTTTACGCAGATTAAATCTTTAACCTTGCCCAAGCCTTCCCTTGTGAGGAACTTTTCAGCTTTAGCAAAATGTTATTTAATACAGGCAACATGACGCACGCACAAAGTGTCATGTATTATTGTCATTATTATCAGTATTGTTTTATTATTATCGTAGTTACTATTATTATTATCATCATTACTATTATTACATTATCATTACTATTATCATTATTATAATTATTATCATTATTATCATTATTGTCTTTTTGTCTCACAGATTCTTCGCCGTAAAGGACCCTGTGGCCTTCAAGAGCAGATTTACGAGAAGGCGCACTAAACTGATCATCGTCTTCATCTGGGCATCAGCCATCGTTGCTGCCATTCCTGTGGCCTTTATGTTTGAGGTGACGCCCTCACTTGACAAGTTACAGTATAGTGTCCAATGATTTCGCTGATAATAAAGTAGGAAGGGGAAGATTTGAAGAAACACCACAATATAGGCCGATACTATAGTTGAAAGTCACTTCTTATTAGTTAGTACAGGGCATTCAATTTGGTCTGTCAGCTATGTTCAATTATTGATATGCGTATAAGTGCGTCTGGCGTTTGATTCTCCACTCTCCCTCTCTCTTAATCTGTTACCATATTTGTCATCATTGGTCGTAGTATTAATATCAGTAACAGTATGAGTATGAATGTTAGTATATCAGTATCAGTAAGATATTGGTATTGGTATTGGTATTGGTATTGGTATTGGTATTGGTATTGGTATTGGTATTGGCACGGGCAGTGACATTCCATTGGTATTGGTATTGGTATTGATATTGGTATAGGTAATTGTATCGGTGTTGGTATTGGTATTGGTATTGGTATTGGTATTGATATTGGTGTTTGTAAAAAGAACCAAACAAAATCACGTACACAAAAGTCACTATGAATCTTTACCTTTTACAGAAAACTGTATAGTAATTCATTTCTATGTCCTCTCTGATTCCATCGACTGACATGTTCAATTGAACTTGAGCCGAATTAACAGCTTAAAGTGATTTTGTCGTTGCTTCACTTCAAAGGTGTTTGATTCTTTAGTCTCTTTTAACATAACATTAATTTCTTTCATCACTCACATAAAGATACATTTACGATACATGTGGACATTCCAACATTAGCGAAGTGTTCTACTCTGTTCAAGATATTCATTGCCCTGTTTGTGAAAAAATTCAGTTTTTACGTTTGTATTAAACTGTTCATCTATTAAAATGATGTTATTTACCTAATAATCGTTTCCATACAGAGTATCTATGGTGGGGATGGTGTAGCCGTTACATACACCGGCAAGCTGCCGTGGGCCTGTAAGGCGATCGTTCCGTTCGGTCCGTGGTGGAAAGATTTCAAACCCGTTTACCTCAACATCCTCCTCTTCTACGTGCCCGTGATCATCACCTCCATCATCTACGTATTCATTTTTACGCGCGTCCGGAGCAGCAACAAATTCCTGCGTAGCAACCTCGTCATCAGCGGACGGATACCCGAGCACGCGCGGAACACGCACTGGAAAACCGCCAAAACACTGCTCTGCGTCTTCGTCGTCTTCATCGTCTGCTTCGCGCCATTCGCAACGTATCACATCGTGCAGGAGTACTTCAGCGGCTCCCTCCATCCGGAACTGAAAAACCTCGCGCTTCTCCTGCCTTATTTCAACTCATGTCTCAACCCTATCGTGTACTCATTCACAAACAAAGTATTCTGGCGCGCGGTGAAACAGATTTTGTGCAGGTGCGAGCGGTGTCGTGAGCCCGATAAACCGTCGTTCTCATCATGCGACGCCCACGTAGAGGGCAGGATTCAACTCGCCGTGTCGGAACATGTTCTGGCAAACAACATCCACACACAGGACATTGGACTGAACTTCATTTTTGACAGCAGAAACACGTCAGAAATCGCATTAAATCAACTCGGCAAGGATGACAGTGATACCACGAAAGTGAACGGCGTGCACAAGAAATAGTTTCCAAAACTGGCAATGACATTTTGGAGAAATATCGTAGAAATTAAAAAGTGCTTTGCCGCAAAATTGTTATTCATATTTCATAAAACAGTTATTTTTCACCCTGGAGTATCTATTTAAGTGTATACTAGAACTTACGACTTAATTCCTTTTCAGCTGATTCACAAGATGTATATGAGTCTATATAATGACGTCTCAAAGTGTCTCAGAGGTGACATTTTCTATGGATGTCTCATGCTATAAATTAATGACGAACAACTGATTCTATATTTTGCATTCTGTCATGAAGAAAGTTGGTAATTTGTATTGTCGACTCTAAGATAACTAACAGCAAGCTAGAATTTTACGATGGCCCTTATTTGGTTATAATAAATGAAGAGATTCCAAGATTGCAAATAGGGGTAAACACCACTTTTAAAGGACAAGTGCACCTTCATATACATATGGAATGAGTAAATGCAGCAATATTATTAGAACCCATCAGTGAAAGTTTGGAGAAAATCTGACAATCCATTCACAAGTTATGAATTTTTAAAGTGTCTGCGCAGTCCATGCTGGATGAGGAGACTACTATAGTGTATGATGTCACATGCGAACAACGATATAAGGAAAATATAAAGAGAATTTCACAAATTTTTATTTTTGAAAAAAGTGCACATTTTCTCGACTCATCACTGACATATGTTAAGGATGATATTATTTCCCTCTGCTTTCCGAAAGAGGCAAGTCAAGCGTTCTTTTATTTGCAAGAAAAGTAAAAATATGTTGAATTTTCTTTGTTTTCTTTATATTGTTGTACACATATGACATCACAGGCTGTAGTAGTCTTCTCATCCAGCAGTGACTGAGCAGACACTTCAAAAATTCGTCACTTTCTAACGGGTTGTCCAATTTTCCCCAAACTTTCACTGATGTGTTCTACTAATATTGCTGCATTTACACAATCCACTTGTCTATGAAGGTGGACTTGTCCTTTAAACATTTTGAAGTATATGTCCATCATCAGATAGCGCAAAGGAAAACCTTTCCAGTGATACAACCTCACATGTTACATAACTAGGAATATTCTTGACGTTGTTAAAAGCTTTGCATATTTTCTCATCATTTCCTTTAATTTTAGCAGCTTTAACCGCAAATATCTTATATCTACTGACTGGACTTAAATCCTTTTGCAGTCAAACTCTTTATAATATGATGTTTCAGAAAATATATCACTATGCACTTCGAGGATTGATTGATGATGCCATCACCTCAGAAGTCACCCACTGACGTTCGAACAATTCTCAAAACACGAATAATTATTATTAGAAATGAGTTTTCTTAAAGTTCACAATTTTTAGTTTTTGAGTCAGTTTCTACAGGCTTCATCAGACTGGCGTCAACTCGCCGTAGATGGGGTATTAGCATAACGTCTTGCACTCCAAGAGATATTCTGTAATAATGAGATGGCCATCTTTACTAAATGATGTGACTGTGGTGTTGTAAAATCTACCAGTGATTACTCATAGGTAGTTAAGAGTTGTAAATTGCTTATTCATATATCAAAAGCATGACCTCATCTTTTCTTTCTTTTTTTAATGTACAAAACAAAAACCGGAATTTAAGTTGCGAGGTGATGACGTCATTGTCTGTGGTTGCCATAAATAGATCACTTTCTTGACCTTCTTTCATGAGTGCGATTCTTACAAGAATTTGACTGACTTGTCTGATATTACAGCAGTTAAGTGAGAATCATAGAATAGTGAAATTGCACTTTAACGAATAAAAGTATATAACGGTACATCAGACAGACAAGGACTCAACAAAATTGCATGCATGCTCACAAGTTATCGACGTTTTTAAAAGCAAAATATTTATGCATCGCAGTCTGTTATATCAAGCACTGATGCAATTTTGTATATCTCTTCTTTCTGAAGGGAGTAATTTCCGTTGAAATTGCACCACAAATTGGGTATAAACAGCGGACAGGTAGGAATTTCAACAATATCGTACATAGATATAAAAATGATTGAAGTTTACAGTAACACACTATTATTTTGAAAGGTAAGGATCTTTATATCCATTGCAGTCTTCAAATATCGCTCTGCATGTACTCCTGCCACCAATTTTTAAACATTATCATTGATATTTGAGCAGTGATCCTATGTAGCTTAGTAAATTCTTCATTTTCCCACCGTTTTATCTCACTGCTTAAAATGTCATGATTTTTACCCACCGCTTCACTATACGTATTGTAATCACTCACTCATGTCTTGTGGAAGCAGTACTTTTTTTTTATCTGTTTGCTTTGCTTTGATTTTGTTACAAATGCGTCTCTTGAATCCAGCAAAACTTGGACTGATGGATTTTGCGACAAGATAGTGACAGTCAAGCTCGCATCTCGTTAATGCCGGAAGAAGAAAAGAAAATGATAGAAAGAAAAGATGTCAGTATACCGAGTACCAAAACAAACAAACAACCAAACAAACAAACACGAAAGAGAAGCAGATCGAACCAAAGAAAAGCAAAGAAAGGGTAAGAAGATTAAATACGTCATGGTGCGGTAGACAATGATTGTGTTTTTAGCATTCAAGAGTGCTACCTTGGGAGATAACATATGAGATAATCTGAGTCAGTAATCGAACTTGAGTACATCACATAATATCGTTCGTGTCTCGCATTAAAGTGATATCCATCTGTGCTTATTTTCGTCACAGCTTATAGTTTAAGTTTTACCCCAGTGTATACACATCAATACTGTTATCTCCTCTTAATCAGTCTGGTCTTGATTGTGGCATTGATGCGAAATGTGTATGGTACACTAGTGTATGGTGATCAATGGCGCCCTCTGTATCATAGATATACAGGCATAATCTGCAGCTGCCTTCAACTTTGATCTCAACCAAATTTCTTGTGCGATCGTGCTGCAGGCCTTTTACCGATTCGTCGTATATCTTGTCTATAGATCTTACACCAATGAATAAATCTTAAAGACATAATTGTGTAATTGATTAGACATGAAACAACTATGAAAATGTCTGTCGTGTTTATCTAAAAAGTCCAGCTTATTTTAGTTATTTCACCCCAGTCTTGAGATTTGCAAGGGATTTTTTTTATATATTTTAAAGCAGCTTAAACTTTACTCAGAAGTTCTTTAAAAGGAAATGAAAACCAATATTCATTTATAAGGGTTGAATAAATGTGACAACATTGGCGGAACACTTCGGTGAAGTTTAAGAAAAATCAGTCAATTCGTTAAAAATTTATGAGTTGGTTTTTTTTTTTTTTAAAGTTTCGGTGCCGCCATCGGTGGATGAGAAGACAACGACGGTTTATGACGTCACGATTTAACAACGATGCAAGGGAAATGTAAAGATAATTCCACAGAATTTCATCTTAAAAGAAAAGTACGCATTCCCTCCATTTGAAACTGACATCAAAGATCCTACAGTACCTTTGCTGACTGATACAGATGATATAATCCCCTCCCCCATTTTCTGAAAGAGGTCAAAGTCAAGTATATTTTGATTATGCAAGAAAAATTAAAGTGTGTTTAATTCTGTGTGTAGATTGCCTTTTTGTGTTAATGTCTGTTTTAGCCATAAGGGGGGGGGGGGGGGGGGTCAGTATGCATTAACAATAGCTGATTATTTTATGCAGTGACATAGCAACGCACCTGACTCATTGAGTCATATTGGAAGCCCCCCCCCCCATTATTGTTATTATTATTATTATTATCATCATCATTATTATTATTATTGTTATTTTTATTAATAATAATATTATCATTATTATTATTATTATTATTATTATTATTATTATTATTGTTATTATTATCATTATCATTATTATTATCATTATGGCCGACATAAGCTACAGTGTTTTATAAAGCCGAATAGGACTATTTTTTTTTATATCGTTATCCATGCGTGACGTCACGAAGTGTTGTAGCCTTCTCATCCAGCCATGGAGGCACCGAAATTTTAGAAACCCATATCTTTTGAACAGATTGTCCAAATTTCTTCAAGCGTCACTGACGTGTTCTACAACTATTGCTGCACTCACTCAATTCACCTATCATGTGTTTAGGTTTCATTCTCCTTAAGAGTATACGATTTATATTTTGTCAATGATTTTCCGTGTTTTGTTCTACGCCAAAAGCAATGTTGTCCCCTCACTTTGAAAGAAAGCGTCCAGCCTCCGAATTAAGGTTTATACAGTATCGCAGAGGGGTTACTAGTAATCCTCATTAGCCAAACATAATAAGTTCTCATACAGGATTGTATGACTTATTATTGTTTATCATTATCGTTATATTGCAAGATTCATCTCTGCATCTTTGATAAGACAAATTATTGGGATTGGAATTGGGAAATATTGGTCCTCGGACTGTTCCTGATTATCTAAAGATGCTCGTGAGATCTATCTAATAATAAAGTTTGATAAAACAGTCTGCTGATCAATGTGATATTTTCTTCTGTCTGAAATGTTGTCTCCTTCCAAGGGTCGGACTGATTCCTACAAACACGTAGAGATGGCTGAGGTTTTCTGAAAGGGGATCACTTTGTGTTTGTCTGAATTCAGTGACGAACACAAGACAAAAGTGCTCCTCATTTGTTACGTTTTCGCCCGATTTCCTTCCTCCGCCCCGAAGAATACCGGATTTAGGTTGCCCGTCCGTCTGGTCATCACCCCAGGATCTTGTTGTCACGATTTTACAGACAAACCGCAAGTTACATTTTCGTGGTTTTTAGGAAGTATATGCTGCGTGATGTGAAGATGAGCCTATTAGATTTCTGGGGTAAACTCCTTCAAGGTGAAAAGTCACTGAACTTTGGCTAATGATTACTTTTATCAACTTCAGCTATATAGGTATATTCAAACTGAGTTGTAATAGAGTTGTCATGAAGTATAGACATGAATAGACATTTATTATATGAAATTAGTGTGGTATAGAAAGTCAATTTCCAGCCATTCTTTTGCCAGGAACATTAGTAACAGGTATAGAGTGAAACTATGTGCATTATAGAGGTTACAGGTTAAGGTCAACGTTGTTGGTCACATTCAATGCTCTAAAGAGGAAAATCCAGTAAAACTGCAAGTTTAATTGGAAGGGTATAGATATTATGAACAGACAATGATTTGAGCGAACACGATAGCAGTGATAGGTCAGGGGGCACTGTACTTTGCTCAGAAATCGCATTTTCAATTTAGCCATAACTTCAGCTGGCATGTTGTTCACTCATAACGTCAGCTATACGAGTGACCATATGGGATATTTTAAGGCATAATATTATTATGAAGGACAGAAAAGATAAGATACACACTAAGAAATACGAGTTCAAATTTGAACCCCCAAATTGTCGCTATACAACCACCCTATAGGGTGCAACTTTGCACCCCAATAACCAATTTGCACCCATGCATAGAGGTGCAATACGCTGAATTTTGAACCTGCAGGGGTGCGAATTTGCACCCTCAGTTTGTGCTAATCAAGGGTGCAAACATGGACCATAAACATTAATACATTGTGAATTGAAAATTTGGACCACGAGTACCAAGGTTCAAGATCAAACTTACACTCTGATGGATATGTCTGCAGAATCTCTTTGTAGGTACTAATGGACTTGGGTCGTTCTTATATTCAGGTCTTCAATTTTCTACTTCCATAATAAAAGGTGCAATTGTGCACCCCAGGGTGCTGCTATATGGACAAATAGGGTGCAAATTTGAACCTTTATTTCTTAGTGTGTACAGTCCGACCTCTCCTACCCGGCCTCCCTCTATCCGGATCTCTCCATTATATATCCGGATGCGTTCTCGGCGTGTTTTTGTTTTTTTTTTTAATCTAAATAATTACGTGGGGAAAGGGGGATTTCAAACGCAAACAAAATTCCTATACAAACTCACATGAATTACGTATTATTCCGAACATATTTAATATACATTTACATCAAATTTTTCATCTAACAACATGCATTCAGACATTCACTACCTGCACCCCCTCCCTCCCTCCCCCACAGTTTGGGGCTGAAAGCAAAGAAAGTGTTCTAGCGTACGCTACCTGCAAGGTTACATGTCCCTGTACAGTGTACAAGCGTACTATTATATGATTATATCATGTATAGCTACTATTGGACAGGAAGCTGCGTGTATTAAACATTGAGTCTCCCATGTATGGCCAAATCCCTCATCCGGAATTGATGAGCACCGGTCCCGACAATTGTCCGGATAGCAGAGGTCGGACTGTACCTGTAATGACTGGTTTAAGGTCAATGGTCAACATTAAAAGTCACCGAGGTTAGCTAAAGTTCCATTTCCATAACCATAATGCTACTGGGAAAATCGATTAGTATTAAAACACACACACACACACACACACACATGCGTTTCTTTTTCTGTTTATTGACAAATTTAAAGGTTAATATTGGTGGTCAGTGGTCAGGATATGTTAAAATAGTCAATACAGAAAACCTTAAATGTTACGCTGTTGTTGTTGTTGTTTTTTGTATGCAAAATATCTTATTTTTATGCCTATATACGCCACGAAATGTCGCCGGAGGCATTTTGTTTTCGGGTTGTCCGTCCGTCAATCCGTCCGTTCATCCTTCCGTCTATCCGTCCGTCCATCCGTCCGTCCTTCCGTCCGTAATCAATTCTGTGGACAACGTAACTAAAAACAAAACAAAAACAAACAAACAAAAACAAAAAACAAAAAACTGGTTTGAGGTTTCCTAATGAAATTTGGCATGTATGAGTGGGCCAAGTTGTGCCTGTCAACTTTGGGTACACATGCTTAATGTCAAAGGTCAAAAAGGTCAAGGCCAAAATGCTAAAAATTTCACTATTTCCCCCATATTTATGCAATGCCTGAAGGTATTTTCTTAGTGTATACGTGTACTACTTCATGAAGATTCTCCAGAGAGAGTTCAAGGTCTCATGAGGTCAAAGGTCAAAGGTAAAGTAAAAACGTTAAAATTTCATGTTTTTCTCCGTATCTCACGAATGGTTCAAGATTATCTTCATGGAACTTAGTACATGAATGGATTATTATATTATACATGCACGTAGGAAATTTGGTGTCGTATTATAGGTCAAATGTCTAGGTCAACTCCTCAAAATTTCACTATTTCCCTTATTATATATGCATTGCATGCAGGATTTTTTCCTGAAACTTAATATAACTTCGAAGTCTCTTACCAAAAGGTCAAAGGTCAAGTGAAAGTGCTAATTTTCAATTCTTCCTACTTATCTCAAAAGTGACTCAAGGTATCATCATGAAAATGAAACTTAGTACATAATCTAAGCATGTTCTACCTGACAGTGATTTTCTTGGGAATTTAGGGTCATATAGGGTCAAATGTGAAAGGTCAGGTTAAAACGCTATAATTTTACTATTCGATACTGAAATTACACTTTTTCTCCATACCTTGAAATTTCTCAAGGCATAAACTTATCAAAAGGTCAAAAGTCTTATTCTCAAATCCCAAAATACCTGCACTCTTAAACAACATAACCATTCATCTAATTAAACCTATAGTTCAATTAATGTGAATATTCAACACATTTGTGACAAACATGTCATTAAATGATATCTTGCCAATTACATGTATGTGAAATTGTCATCACACACAGCCAAGACATTGGACTATAGACCTATAGTATTAGGAGAATCATGCATTATGGCCGAGGCATACCAGTTGCCATAGCGACATTTCTAGGTTTCTTCCAGAAACAAAACAGAAATCATTACCTTTTTTGCTACTTTTGTCATTGCTAGCAAGCGAAGAAAGTAGTAAGATGTTAATGTCAAGAAAAAATAGGTGTTATACATTGTATGGAATTGTTTCATATATCATTTGGACTAATCGGTCTGTTAAATTCTATTACTTCATGTATCAATGAGAGTGGCATTCATTAACGATTTTGTACCTGAATGTTTGTATGTAAATAAAATTTCTATGTGAAAAAACAAAAACAAAAGAGGGTCAACATGGAGATATAGCATAAAAGTCAGTAAGAAGATCTTTATGAAGAGGGTGAACAAACTGTTAAAGAGTTGATATCGAGATATTCGACGACACTAATCTTTATTTAAATCGTTAGGGTATTAATACACATGTCGAGGGCTATAAGAGTATCAGGAACTTATGCACTATTACTGCTTTAATTGTCATACAATTGTCTCTCGTCTCTTTCTTCTTGTAGGATGTAATCAAATGAAGTTGTGTTTGACGTGTCTGAGGATTGGTCATTATACAACACAGAATCACTTGACCTCCAGGCGTTGAATAAACGGATTATTTTAGTTAACATTTAAACGGCTTAAAATGATAACGGCTCCGTTACACAACCCGAGTTTTGTATCGGAGTACGCAAAGCCGAATGGAATGAGATTAACGTTAGAAAGAGAGAGAGGGAGAGAGAAACACAAGTTGTCACACTTAATTCATCTGGCAAATTGCAAAACACAGACGAATCTCTGTTGTATTTATTTTCTCCTGTTCGCTTGGACTCCATGCACCCTACTGCGTGGTGTTACACGTGACGTTATTCCAAAAATCCTCCTCGACTACCGATCAAAAAATTTTGACCTTTCCCTGTAAGCGCAGACAAAGGGGTTGTACAGGATCGAACCCACGACCCTATCGAGTCAAATTCTCCTTCCCAGCGGGGTTTACGAACCAGTAGTTGGGAAAATTTGCTGCACATCTAACAAAGAAGAAGAAAAAACCCGCGTGGAGAGATTAGAGTGCTCCTGCGTTCGTTTACGACTGCTCGGCGTGCGGATAGAAAATCTCAGAAGATGGAGGACCAGAAAAATGGCAGTTTCGGCGGGAGCGATTTTGCCGTCGCAAAAGACACTTCGCAGACGGATCTGACACCCACCAGGAAGACTCCGACACAGGTGAGCACCATGGCGAGAAATCCTCGATAAACAATGGGGAAGAAAATAAGTGGTATGATAGATTAAAGTGTTTTTCTTCGAGGGTGCTTCAATATAACTGTGTTGAGAGAGACTATCAAACGCGCCGACGACGATGGCTCCTTCGCGTTAAAGCGCGCCAGCATTAAGGTCCTGAAGACGTAGACGTAAAAAGATGCGGTCCGTTTGTGTTTTTCTGTTGTTGCCACATGCAGTTTACTGATATATCATAGATCGTACATGTATATCTTTGATAACAAGGGATCATCAAGAGAACAGCAGCAACAACAACAAAAGCGAGCTTGAGGTTGACCTGAGATTTCTCAGCATCTGATATGCCCTGTGCTATCTCCGCAAACTTGATTTCAATCATTAAAACGCATTGGGTATTCCTATGTAGGCGTGAAGGGAATATCTAGTTAACAAGTCTTGTAAACAAGGAGGATATAATTTTGAAAACATTTGTAAATCGGTCTGTTAGGACATGATTACTTTGCCTCTATCATAAATCCTTATGAAAGGCATTAATATTGGATTCAATGTACAGATATATTCTTTCCAAGTTCCAACATAATCATCGTAAAAATATGCATTTCGTATCGTCAATGACATCCCCGGTGATGTTCGTTATTCCGAAGGTTCGTTAATCCGAAAAGGAAATAAAGTTCCTTATTACGAAACACACAGATTCCTAATACCCAAATGTTCGTTAATTCGACAATGAAAAAGGTCGTTAATCAGAGTATTTTGAATGGGGTTATTCCGAAGGTTCGTTATTCCAAAAAGGAAATAAGGTCAGTTAATCCAAAAATGACAGGAAATGCTAATCATACTATAAATCTAATTTCGTTTTTGGACTAAAGGGTCCTCTGGAAGAACGAACTGTCATTTTCGGATTAACAAACCTTCGGAATATCGAACCGTAGTATATTTGTACAGTCTATTATTGTGTACCCAATTGCTTTTATGACTAGATACCAATGTGGGGAAATCAAGGAGGCCAAATCCGCGGAAAACTTGGTTACTTGTATTTAATAAAGTCATTTAATGGCTACAAACATTTTGTTCCCCATTCTCGGAGACACAAAGGCCCGAATTCACGAAGGTGGTACAATTAATGAAACCATGGTTTAAACCATGGACAAAAACTATGGAGCGCCAAGTGTCGCTTGGAATATTTCGTTGCGAATATCAGTCATTTCGTCGATGAAATGAATATTTTGTGACGAGATGAAAACATTTTGTAACTAAATGAATATTTCATCCACGAAATGATAAATTCGTTAACGAAACCGTCATTTTGTCGACGAAATGACCAATTTCGTAACGAAATATTCCGTGCGACACTTGGCGCTCCATGGTTTTTGTCCGTGGTTTAATGGCCATGGTTTCATTTTGTACCACCTTTGTGAATTCGGGCCAAAGAGACAAAACAATAATACTAAGAGGTGAGGGTATTAGTTACGGCATAGAGGAATGAAATACTGTTAATTAAGGGGATATATTCAGGGGCTTTTTGGCGCCTTTGGTTTCACTGGCATCAATCGTTTTGTAAGATTTACATGCTCCAGTAGCCTTTCTGCCTCTACGAACTTCACGCTGGTGCAGTAGTGCTTATCGCGGAATCTCCGGCGTATCAAAAACATTTACACTGAAAGTTTTCTCCGCTTTCTACCAGAAATCAAACAAGCAGGGCAAGCAAAAGTTTCGTTAAGATGCATGCAGATATGAATAAGAAGTGAACTAAAGAAAGAGATGCTAATTTAAGCTTCTTCATATTACAGTGATATAGGTCATAACATTATGAACATCAGATGACTTTCTGATGCCATTCCTTCTCCTACTACTTAGTATGAGCTTTGATACAAAAGCTGTAAAAGAATTTCCTCCTGTGCGAAAGCCGATAATACAAAAGATCATTCCATTATAATCATCTATCCTATAAAAAAATTCTTAGTGTTCATCTAAACGAATTGAGGTAAACGGTATTATCTTCACTGGCATGCACAATTGGGTCTACTGTACACCGAAGCCAGAAGCTATCAGGAGTTTTACAATGTGAAAGCCGTAGTATGTTGCCTGCAGTATAGACGTTTTATACTCGTACATCTGTACAATATACGCACACAAATGACGAACCAGATCGGTAATGTTTCCGTAGCTGTCTCTATAAATGCGCTAGATAAAAATATGATAATTATAGCAATGATAATGATGATAATAATAATGATAACAATGATAATAATAATAATAATAATAATAATAATAATAATAATAATAACGATATTATATGACGATAATAACAACAATAATGATAATGATAATGATAATAATAAACGTATAACATGCAACACAAAATAAATCTGCATACATACGATACGACACATGCACATGCACATAGTGTATTATCACCCACACATCAACAAAACAATATGGATGTATAAAACCATCCTTAGCACTTCACATGACCCTCACCTTGTTTTTAACTCCCCAGGCTTTTTCATCATACGCAGCATTAGCATTCGGTAATCCGTCCAAACTTGACCTATATATTACTGTTGATTTTTGTATCCGGAAGCCCACTCAGGTGTAACAATGTGCCTCAATCCAACCTGAAGACCATTGTGACATCATAGGGATTAGGGGAATTAAATGTACTTTCTATAGGCTTCATGCAGACATACATTACGCCAATTGGCAAACAAAGGCATGTCAGTATTCGTTAATTAACAATAATCACTCCCTTTACGATTCATAATCACAGAATCAGAACGTATACTTGGAAAACGATTCATGAAAACAACACATATAAAAAGGAACAAGAAATTTAAGTTTTACACGTTATCACAAAGCATGCAGTGATGTAACTCGCAACCACCTGGTATTAAAAAAACAGATAGATACGAAGATGAAATTATAGCATCGCAAGTCACTTCCACCCTTTCTCTAAACTACCTATTAATTTTCTTCATATTGTCATATGTATACTATCATACCCTTCTCATCAAGTTATTTTGTAGTAGTATTTTACAACTTATGGCAGTGCATGGTGCAGAGTAAAATTACTTTATTGATTTTTCTGTTAATGGATTTATTGATTTATTGACTTGTTTCGGATTACTGCAAATCTGCATGCAGGTATGGATAGAGTATAACAGCAAAATGCTTTCTTGACATTTGGCAACTGTGCGTCAGGTAGGCCCGAATGATGAATACGAACCTGAATATCGAATACGATACAAATATCGCATTAGTGTAGAAACAGACATGACACCATACATAATTAATACAGGGAAATCAGAGATTTAGATCTTATTATCGGCAAACATTATTTTGTAACAACCAGCGTTTCTCCATTCACTGTTTTCATTACTCACGCCATCATCAGTATTTCTATCATTATATTTTTTATCGATCATAATCCCTTTTACAACAACATTTACATTGTAGCCTGATTATTACCAATGGAACAAACATCGCTATAAACATTGTAATATTATACATTAAAGTCAGAAAGAAGACGTATAAGTCCCTTAAATATCCTTAGTACATTGCCACAAGGTGATTGCGGTGACTGTCCATGTCACTCACACATCCTCATCACACACAGCACGTAATACTCTCACCCAGTAGGGACCCTGGGTCCTGACGTCAAAGATTCATTCGTGATGCGCCGTGACGTCACGAGATATAGAGTTGATAGAAGGCCTTTAATGGTCTCATGTGAACGTATGTTTATAGTGCTCTGTTGATGTGTCTTACCACTTGGCATACTGACAGCGGTAATATAAAGAGTACAATGTGGATCCAAAACAGCCTGGGATACTATCAAAAATATTTTGTCTGCGCATCTTATAGTGCAATGAAATATTGTCATCAAACAATAATAATGGTTCAATTGTCCTTGAATCAACTGACAAACACTTTTGATTTCCTTGTAGTAGCGCTACAATTAATCATGGAATATTATGCAATGTACCTAACCAAATACAATACATCCGAAAGACGATGACATTGACGGAATATGATGATGCCAGACTCGAAAGCCCCATCACTTTTCTCTGTCGTCACCAAGGGCGAAGTATAAAGACAGAACATGTAGTCCTGTGTTTACGTGCCGAAGTGCGACATACATCCAACCCGGCATTGGCCGGTGTAGGGGGAGCTATGGCTCGGATAGAGGAGCTATGGCCGGATAGAATGTCGTCATTCCGATACAGTCACGTATAGTTCACCGGAAGAACGCCTTAAAGGTGGTAGTGCCCTTAGCACACGCGCGGGCAGTTTCTATATTGGTCAATCCATTATTGTGAATCCATCTGCAGTTACTTTCGGCAAAGAAATATATCACAACATGACTGCAGTTACTAGTATCCATATACGAAGTTAGCATAAAGGAGCAGGCCTACATTTCTTTAATTTCAGTTAAAGGGACTGTACAGTACTGGTTGAGATAAGGATTTGGGTTTATAACTTTTTTGGTGAGATAATGAGAACCCTCTTATGGAAAATGAAAGAGCATGTAATTTCAAGAAGGATTCAACGTTTAATTGATGAAAATCGGCCTTGAAATGGTTGAGATATCCAAAAATGCGATCATAATAAAATTGACATGCCACGCCTTTTATTAATATCTCTTTGTTTTACCTTGTTTTTAGATATCTCAGCCGTTTCACAACCGATTTTCATCAAATAAACTTTTGATTCCCCTTAGAATTGTAAGCTCTTTAACATTTCATATATACAGTGGTTTAATCTTGCAAAACGTTACAATCTGAATTCTCACCTCAACCAGTACTGTACAGCCCCTTTAATGTCTATCATCGCATTTCCAGTGGTTCAATGTTTTCTCAAAAGAAAATCAACAACAACATCAGCAACAAACAAGCAAACAGACAAACAAACAGCAAAATAATGCAGGTATAGTAGTCCTTCGTGTAATGATATGACATCTCATACATCCATCGTAATGCACTGTACCGAGCAGCAATGGATCTGTTTTTGTTTTGTTTTTTTCTGTATACTTTGTCGTCAGCTGGCTCGTTCACAGAACATAATCTTCTGCATCTTCGTAGTTATCAGCTTGCATGATGATCCGGGATGCACGCAAGAAAATCATGACGCTGACTTGAATGTCAGATCAAGGATATCTTGAGGACGTTTTTATGCGACATTTATGCCCTATATTTTATCATTTATGCCTGCTTTCTCTAATGCAAACTCTTAAACATAAAGGTTTTGACCTCTGCTAGTATAGCTGTCTTCTGAGAGAAAAGCAATGATTCTTTTTTCCCCGACCCTCTTCACTGTAATGTTTCAGTCGATTTGTCTGCATAGTCTTAGGGTCTTAAAGGGATCGTACAGTTTAGGTTGAGACCTAATTTCAGGTTTCTAACATTTTTTGGTGAAATAATGAGAAACCTCTTATGAAATATGAAAGAGCATGTAATTCTACGAGGAATTTAACGTTTATATGATGAAAACTGGTTTTGAAATGGCTGAGATATCCAAAAAAAAAAGAGCGATCTTAAAAGAAACCTGTACTGACATTTTCTACTTGTCTGATAATTCTAATCTACATTTTTTGATGCCTACAACGGGAAAGAGAGGATTCTGAAACCCAGGATAAGCCTGTAATGATTTTTTGAAAAAAATGGAAACGAGCAAGCCAAGGAACGATCCACACAATTTGGCATACGTCACAGGTGCCAACCTCCGAATTTAGCAAAACGACCTAGAAAGGTTCTACACCATGTCAATTTACTGATGAAATCTCACACGAAGTACTGCAAAAACTGTTATTTAGTAAAATTGCAATATGGAGCTGAAATAAACATGTTAAACAATATTTATTAATTTTTAAAAGGAATCTC
This sequence comes from Diadema antillarum, assembly GCF_040938485.1. Taxonomy (NCBI): domain Eukaryota; kingdom Metazoa; phylum Echinodermata; class Echinoidea; order Diadematoida; family Diadematidae; genus Diadema; species Diadema antillarum. The sequence goes on along the minus strand of NW_027270968.1, from coordinate 811,135 downwards.
TTCAAAAGCTTTTTATTTAGACCAAATTTGTGGGGAATATGCCAGATATGCTAAATGAAATTGGCATCATTGTCCGAACGTGCTGCCCATAGAAAACTATGTGTAAAAAAAAAGTAACGTTGCACTAACTATGCATTGATGATGAGCGATAATGGTTCGACATCACAGTTCAAACTATCTAACGAAGATGAGGACTGAGTGATTCTTAAAATCTAAATAAAAAAAAATAGTCAACAGCAATCACGGTTTACGCCTAGTTAGAAGAAAACGGCACTCACTACATATAGACTCTAGACTAGAACTAGGACTAGGACTAGTGAGCAGTCAAGGACCGAGAAGATTCTACTCTCGCCGCTCCGTCGACAGCTGTACGTGCACAGCGCTAATAATAGGCACAGCGTGAACGCCTCGTATGCAATTTGTATACAATACATACCCCGAATGGCCCTGCTGCCAGAACTTGAAGAAAGTCCAGACGAAAGTCCAGACTCCAAGGTCTAGCGTTGCCGCTAGAGGCCCTTGTGCTGCAGGCCCTGTTGTTTCTGTGCTGAATTTTGCAGGTAAGGTATCTGCTTTATGGATTTTCAATGTTTTTGTGGTCGAGATAAATCTCATGGTGGTCGTATTAACACCAAGGACTAACTTAGATCTAGTTTTAGTAGGACCCATACCTCGGAAGAGTGGCCCGACCACGTAGATACAAACAGTGCCACCGCTTCGCGATCCAAACGCTGGTGTAGGCATAGAAGTACTAGAGTACTTCCGTATCCATGTAGATATCTCAAAATTCACCCAACCAAATTGCACCAAAATCACAAGAAGTATTTTATGACTCATGTCCACTTGCTCAAGCTAATTGGAACCAAATCGCAAGTTGAGAAGCGTAAGTGAAGTTGTCGACTTTCCTGTCGTCGCTAAAAACAATCTGCTCTGTACGACTAAACAAGAGTGATCGCGGCGTAGTAGCCCTACTTGCCTGCGCACGCACAGACTGAAGTTAGCCATCTAATATCATGAGACAAATCTTTCAAGTAATCGGGAGCAAGAAATCAATTTATAAATTATTTGAGCTAAGTTGAATGAAAAATAAAGTTCGTAAATCACATAAATCGCTAAAATCATGACATTTTTAAATCTAGTTCCCGCGTAAATTCCCCGTTCGCACAGCACTAGTCGGCTAACTTCAGTTCTAGATTGTGCATATCGCGTTTACCAAGATCTCTCGCGAAGTGTGAGGTTTTTTTTAGTGACAACTTGAAATTCGGCGTCAATATTGATACTTCTCGATTACCGATTTCAATCAAATATAATACGGTATTTTGAAATATGCTTAGAAGTATATCCTGTAATTTTGGTGCGATTTGGTTCAGCGAAATTTGAGACAGCTGCATGGATAGGACAGTACACAAGTGCCGCCTCCTAGCTAAATTGGGCCTAAGCGTCGTCTGCTACTCGGCACGATTTAACGCACGCGTATGCGAGGGCTTGTAATCAGTGAAACATTTGGCACCTGTGACATCACGACATCCGGGTTCGTCAGCTCATTAGCATAATTCTCGCCAAAAAATTTCCATTTTCAACATGAAATTACGGACTAAATCGTTATGAAATTCTGATTCTGTTTGCACCGCTGGGTCTTTTAGAATTAAAAGAACAACATATAAAGAAATAAAAAACCGGTACAATGCCCTTTTAATAAGTGTGGGACCCACACTTTATTGCGATCGCTTTGTTTTACTTTGTTTTTGGATGTTTCAGTCATTCCAAACCCGATTTTCATCAATTAAACTTTGAATTCGTCTTAAAATGGTCTGCTCTGTACTATACCATAAGTGTTTTCTTGGTATCTCGCAAAAAGTTAAAAGCCCAATTCTCATCTCCACTAATACTGTACCATCGCTTTAATCCTATACTTTGATATAGATTTCATTATACATTTTTTTCCAATAAAAATAATAGACAAATAAAGTGATAGATATTCTTTGCCAGACCCGAAGGTATAAGGAGCACTCGTACACTGTAATAGTTCCAATGCAAATTTGTTTCCCTTTTATTAGTACAAGTCGTAGCTTCACTAACTGCCAACTACCTTATCGGATATCAATGGTTGTAAAAATGCAGCGAAATTGCAAATGGAGCTCATTAATTGTATGTCAACCAAGAAGTTGGATGGCATTGATTTGAAAAGAAAAAAGAAATGTCAGTGCTGACGAAATGCCACATTCCCATATTTGAACAATAAAAAGATGAATTATTCATTCAGACATAAATGATTCATTCATGCTATTATTCGGTATTTCAGTGCAACGAGCTGTATATACAAAGGTAAATCGATCAAAATATGTGTCTAAATCAATGACAACGATAACGGTAATAAAGAGAATGACGATTACAATAATCCGAACAACCATGTAAATATTCTTATGCCAATTCAATGATAAACACTAATAATCATCGATATCATCATCACATCTATCCAGACCGAGATAACGCGTTGACGCAGCACTTTGCAAGCAAAGACAGACAGAATACAAGGTTATTGGGAGTGGGGTTTTCTTTCTTAATTTGGTATGCATTGTACATAACCGGGAAAACTTGGCATGCACGGACAAGCGGGCTTAACAGGAAAAAATCTTGAAGCTGAGGAGCTAAATCATCAGACAAAAGAAGTAAAAAGCCCAATGGCAAACTATTGCGACTCTAGGCAAGTGTCTTTGTCAGAATCTGATATAGGTCAATTATTTTCTCTCTCCTTCGTCGCCTCCCATTTGTTTTCCTGCTCTTCCCCTTCCTCATACTCTCCCTCTCCATCCAGCTCTCACCTTACCCCACCTAGCCCCCCCCCCCCCCCTTCCCCTTCAACTCTAATTCACGTGCCTGATGACCATATTACATATCTTTCCATACTGAAGCACTGGATGGCAATGCGCCAAACAGTTGTTTCCAAGTTCAGGCCGGTCCATTGTCAAGATTCATGACGCACATCTTCGGCATGTCAGACGTAACAACATGAGTTATGTCTACGTCTTTATCTAAAGTCACGTGGCAGCCTGCTCTCCCAACTTCTCTATGATTGTTATCATATTATTGCAGACATTTTGTATCAGCATTGAGCTCGTCACAGCACATGCTCTTATAGTTGAAATGGTGAAAAAAAATGGCGAAAACGGGAGAAAAATACACGCAAACTTGTCCATAGATGGCGCCCTGCAATACACAGCATCAGAGCCTTCAGCATACGTCATCTGCGGAGCAGATGCCAACATTTTTGTTCACTTCCTAGCTTCCCCGGTATACGTCAGAATGGATTTCGATTATTATTGGAATTGTGATTTCAATCACTCTTTGGAAATAACAAACGGGGGAGCAGGAGATGGAAAAAAAAGGAACTCGTCACCTAAAATTGTGCTCATTGAAGAAGACGAGGAAGTACTAAGTTGCCTAGTAGTCATTGCGAAAGAACTACGAATAGTTTATATTATTATAATATAGTTTATAGTATTATAGTCTTTATATTATTACCCTTGCAAGGCAGCCCATGCTGCATCAAGTTAATGTTGGCTGTGACCATTGCTTTAGGCTTTGATCTAGGCTTTTGTTTACGACATGAATGTTCACTTAAGTTCCTCATTTTCACTTCTTTCTTTTTGTATATATGCACTCTTATCAATTTTATTGTTTTCTTTATCCCTTTCACCTCCGCACTCTTCGAAGTTGTAAGCTCATCACTTTTTTTTTCCTCAAAATTTTTTACAGGACCCACAACATTTACAAGCACATTCTTCTGAGTGGATCCTTTGGACAACGTATGAGTAGGCCTGGATACATTGCTCCCAACCCCCCCCCCCCCCCCAAAAAAAAAGTTAATAGACACCATTACAGTCATTACCATTATAATATGTTATAATACCGTATATGATTTTGTTTTAGGCCTATTGAATTGAAAATGGAATGCAGAAATAACACTACACTGAACTTAATGATCTGGAACATAGGCCCACACCTATTTTTGTTTTTGTTTTCTTATACTATTCAAATTCATGTCCAGTTTCAATTACTAGTATTATACGTTTCGTACTCGTATTCTGTTGAAAAAGATCAGGGAGGTGAGTTTCCTCTCACCTCCCTGAAAAGATCAACCAAACTGTAACGAGCACATACTCATGCCCCAGCCTCCCCCAATATAATGGCTTTCTTTCGCCGCGTCACGATGTAACAAGTACGTACTGTCGAGACATCCCACACCCAAGCCCTTGAACTGCGTCTTGTTAGCTCTTTGCGTATGGTCATGTGAGTGTATCTTCCCTAACCCCTCCCCCAGCCAAACCCACTGCATCTTGTATTGTGTTACCCGCCTTTATAAAGTTCTGACCAGGGTCCGGGGAGGAGATGACATAACGGTTAACAGTTAGAGCCCAGTCTTGCGGATTTTATCGATCTTGATTTATCTTTAGATCTGGAGGAGGCGTTCCTTGTGTTTACGTTCGGATCGTCACGCTCGGTTACACACATCTACACAAGCTTTAGACATTTTTGCACCGCGTGGTCATGCAGCATGCAGGCGACCACAGTTAAAAAAAAAAAGGCCAAGGACGCCATCGTCGGTAGCAAGCTTGGGAGTTTTGAGTTTATCACTGAAATCGCATGCGTACACACGTAGTGTTGTAAACTACATACTTTCATCAGGATACCACCAACCTGCGCAGCGAAGAAAGCGTACACAAACGTACGTGACGACGAGCCCATTTATATTTACCACGCCGGGCCGGCCGCGCTCGCTACCACTCTACTCTCCATCCATCTCCAGAGAGCGCCAGCAAAAAGGGTTGAGGATTGAAACGAATCGAGAGTCGAGCTTAGCAAACACCGAGTACTTATAGCCTGGCGTAAAACATTGTGAACCAAAACCATTCCGTGATCTTGAGATAGCTGAGCTGAGCAAAAGCTTCAATACTACGATAACTTGTGTTCTATTTTTCCCTTTGCACTGTTTGGAATTCAACATGCCTAGTACTAGTGGATATTCTTCACCTTCGCAGGGTCGACCAACGCTGTGGCTAATCTTGTCCGTGGTGGCGGTCACCTTTGGGTCTTCTTGTCAGTATGGCTACGGCATCGGCGTCCTGACAGGACCCTCCCTGGTAAGTGAATGACCACTCATCATGCTCATTGTTTACTTGTGCATGTCATCACGCCTTTTGAATGATGTGATCTGTAGTGCTTACTAGTTTAACGTTATAGCTTCTAGTATTGAGTTCAAAATGTGTGATAATTTTCGTGATAAAGCCAAGCGGTTGTTTTACATCGTCCAGCAAGCCACGGTGTATAGAACCGAACCCGAAGTCTACTTCCTAGCGATACTATACTAGTTAAATACTACCGATATTCATGATATTAATTACTAGATAGCGAGATGGTGGTTCCAGAGAGCAGAGACCTTACGAATTAATGTCATTTTTCCTACGTACTGTATGTTGTAAATGTACAGTACCCTATTCAAGTCGTCAGTCGTCAGCGATGTTTACCCTACCTACACGTGTATGCTATGATCACTGTTTGGCTTTATATGTACGCCCACTAAAATTTGCGTTGTCTTGAAGATTTTGTTCTCTAAAAACCTTGTTCCATCACTTCCAATGTCATTGCCCTGGCAATATCGAGTGCCGTCGGTGGTCATGCATGCCGTCGAGCTTTCGAGGGGCACTGTAGTAGTACTAAGCAGTGGTAGACATAGTCATTATCATGATCATTCTAAAGGGTTTGCGGCCATGGCCAGCTACGAGTAGTAGTTGATCCACTATGTACCTATGGCCCTATATCAGGGAGGTGGGAAGTGTCTCTCCCTACATTATGCTATTTTAAACAGCAAGAGTAAAATCCAGTCCAGGGGACCGTTTCATGAAAGTTGTCAGCCCTGACAAGTTGTCAGTCTCTGACAATTACCACAGTAACAGCCAGTGACCAATCAAAACCAAGGATTTTACTGAAATTGTCGGACTGACAACTTGTCAGTGCTGACTGAATGGATGAAACACCCCCCAGACCACATCTTAGCCCGACCAGACTAAAACAAAAAGAAACAGGTGGACATGTTCCAGGCTGTCATCTATATTTTTCCACAAGCGAGCTAGTACAATGTAGGAGACAAAATATTGAAAAAGCAGGAGTCACGAATGAGTGCTGAAATGAAAGTTGGGTGCAAGCTGGCAATTGTGCACTATGTTTTATTTTTTTCACTATGTTTTATCAAAACATACACTTGCAGACAAAACATGCCACAAAGATAAGTTGTATGAAGATCCATTAGCATTATATTATGCAATATGTGAGAAGTTCTTCCTAGACACAGCACCATGTAAACACATAATTTATTGGAGGTTGCATAGGATGAGCAGAGGAATTCTACACTTGTGGCCTCATGACTTTTTGCTTGCTAGGAATAATGCCACTTCAGACAAACCCTATGCAAGAAAAAGAAAAGTAGGGATAAAATATTGCACCTGTAAGTTGTTTTTTTTTTCTTGTCAGTCTTTCCAATTTTTAATCAAGTCAAGTGCTGTAAGTTCATGGGAGTGCAAAGTCATGATAGCATTGCTTCATAAACCTTGTTTTGTTGAAGATTGTGTTAATTGTACTACTGTACTAGTAATATGCAGGTACTGTGTACAAGGACTGTCTGGTAGAAGTCTAGCTTCTAATGCATAGATTTATTTTTTTAACCTTGTATGGTGTGGCTGATATAGAATTACAAAATGCCTTTTGCAAATGTACCAGTACTCATGGTAAAAGAGCTGTATAGTTTTATTGTTCATTAGATCATGGAGCTACAGCTTTTTTGGTTCGATGTACGGTAACTTCGAAGCACTTACAGTTCACAAAAACAAAAAATATGGCAACCCTTGAAGCAACTATGTGCGTTGCTTAATATATCTGTCCTTCACAGTGTGCTGAGGCTTTGCTTATGTGTTTTTTTTGTCCCCGCCGAACGAGTTCGAGCAGGGGACTATGAAACGGGCTCCGTAAGTGTGTGTGTCCGTGTGTCCGTGTGTCCGTCCGTCCGTCCGTCCGTGTGTCCGTCCGTGTGTGCGTCCGTGTGTGATCAAAATCTTCAATTTGCTACTTCTCTGTCATTTATGAGCCAATTTTGATTATGTTTGCTTTATATGATAGCACTACATGGGAGCTTTGAAACTTCTACACAGAATTTCAGTCGTGACCTTTGACCTTGACCTTTGACCTATATTGTACATTTCGCTACAAAATGCTACTCCTTCGCCATTTCTAACCCGATTTCGATTCCGTTTGCTTTATGTGATGGCACTAGGTGAGGGCTTCAAAACTTCTACACAGAATTTTGACCTTTGACTTCTTTGACCTTTGACCTTGATTTTTTGACCTATATTGTACATTTTGCTATAAAATGCTACTCCTTCGCCATTTCTAACCCAATTTCGATTCCGTTTGCTTTATGTGATGGCACTAGGTGAGGGCTTCAAAACTTCTACACAGAATTTTGACCTTTGACTTCTTTGACCTTTGACCTTGATTTTTGACCTGTATTGTTCATTTTGCTACAAAATGCTACTCCTTCGCCATTTCTAACCCGATTTCACTTCCGTTTGCTTTATGTGATGGCACTAGGTGAGGGCTTCAAAACTTCTACACAGAATTTTGACCTTTGACTTCTTTGACCTCTGACCTTGATTTTTGACCTATATTGTACATTGGCTACAAAATGCTACTCCTTCGCCATTTCTAACCCGATTTCGATTCTGTTTCCTTTATGTGATGGCACTAGGTGAGGGCTTCAAAACTTCTACACAGAATTTTAACCTTTGACTTCTTTGACCTTCGACCTTGATTTTTTACCTATATTGTACATTTTGCTACTAAATGCTACTTCCGGCGGGGACATATATTACGCACCGCGTAATTTCTACTTTTCCTTGTTTGTTGTTTTTTTTAGATCTAGCAAAAGGGAGCGCACCAGCACTTAACAGTACTCATGAAGTTCATTTTAAATGCAAAAAGCTGTAAAGGGTCTTTGAAAAAGTCATTAGACATCGATGCAGAGTAAACAAAAAGAAGAATGAATGCAGTGAAAGCAGTAAATGCACTGCAGAATATTCATCCTTGAAAGGAAAATTGCATATAATTTTTCGCATGATTTGTTGGCCTCGATTTCTTTTCCAGCAAGAACCGTCTTTTATGCAACGGCTATAACCAATTAAATTGATATCGGGTGCGCGCAAATCGAAAACACAAGCTGCAGTTCTTCCCCTCTTCTCTCAAGGAAAAAATTACACTTCATTGAACAGAGTGATTTACAAATCAGATTGTACAATGTATATAGGCCTACACATTCTTGTAAAATGAGCAATAAAAAAGAAAATCTCAATTGTAAATGAAAGACTGTCAGTGCACTTGGCCAGATATTGCATGCTCGCGCATTTACCTCGTTATTGTAGTTGAGAAGGTGTTGTATGTATCAGGATCAGGAATCAACCTCTCAAAGATCGGGGAAACGAAACCAAAATGACAAAGAATTCTAACACTTCTATATACGATTGCAGGCTTGACTATTACAAGACATTTAGAACGACAAGGTTGTATTGCACGAGAATTATGTATGCGTTATAGATAGACGTAAAGATACTCATTGACCCTATGGCTATACTGGCCTTTGAAAATGACACTATCCCAGTTGAAAACCACCGATTACTCGGTAGTGTCATGGAGCTACTACACAGTTGTAAGTACTATAGTAGCTCCATGGTAGTTTCACTCATTTGTATACGTCTGCAATTCGGTTCATTTAAAACAGTGAATATCGATGCTTGACCCAGCTATACTGCGCAGCATCCACACTGAGGCAAAGAAATTTCTTTTCCTTTTTTTTTTTCGTCAGCAAATAATCGTCTGTTTATATAACGATGTTACGTAATGGTGCGAAGCAAGGGCACACGGCGAAACTGCGCGAAAACAGTGAATGGGAACAATTCCATACATCGTGGGAAAGAGTCGCTGTAAATTGTCCCCAATACCGTTGGAATGCTTTGAAAGTCTGCGTGCAAGCTGCCTAGATATAATACCTTTTTTTAATTCTCCCTGTTTGAAAATGAAATATAATTATTTACACTTGCATTTCAATGTTTCAATGGGTTACACCCATGACCAAATTATCTGTACGCTGTACTCAATATTTTGATTCTGAAGAGAGCGAGAGTGAACAGAGTTCCCGCCATTCAACCTTTACATCGCCTCCTGCCCCCTTCCCCTACACAGCCCAATGAATACCCCCATCTCGCCGCGCTTTTGTTCCCAGAAGAAAGGCCTGCATTCCTTCAGGAATCCGTACTCGGGGGCGTGAACTGGGTGGCACAAGGGGCATGCACTTTCCGCCCCGTTGTTACACCCCGCATTGACCGATTGGTGACACACTGCTAATTCACCAGCGCGCCTGTGCTTTATCGATCGTAAATAATAAGTTACGTAACGTCTCTATCTCCACTGATCCGTTCTTTATTACTTCATGACAGTCCGCGTGCCTTCACTTTCACAAATTGAACTGCGATCCATGCTTGCGTGGATGGAGGTCTGTATGGATGTAGGCCTACACACCAAGGATGAGGAGGTATACCGAGGAGGAGCATGTCACAATAAAATACTGTACCTAAGTTACATCATCATGGAGCTCAACTCCATGGTCACATCGCATCGCGGACGCTCACATCATGAACGATAGAAGCCGCGTGGTCACTTATCACACAGTTATGTATAGGCCTACAGTGTTCTTGGCGAGCAATGTTCTCGGTACTGTCTAGTAGTGTCTTCCAAAAATCCTCTTTCCTGACGAGGATTTTTTTCAGTTTCTACAAACTTGAACATTATTATTAAACCGGCAAATTTGTATGTTATAATATGTATTTCATTTTTTCACGATTTTAAAAGTCCCCAATGAGCCAAAAGGCTGTTCTTGAGTTTCAGAGAGGACGTGAAACAAAACCGTTTCCATTTTATAAACTGAGCAAATCATAGATACAGCAACGAAACAAAATCAGTTCAAACAATAAGGTGGTACATATATCAACAAAGGAATAAAATGTTTTGTAGAAGAACAGCGGTACATCTTCGTCAAGTATCCAATGTCTGCACATTTTGTTTCAGGGAGTTCATTGGTTTTATTCGTTTCAATATTTACACATTACTGCGACGTGATTTTGTACAATATTAGTCCTGATTGATTCTTTAATTCATGATGCAAAGACATACGTAGCCTTGCACATCCAAATTTTGATATGGGGGCAGCCCTGATTAAGTTAATATTTAGTATGAAATGAAGTCACAAGAGACGAACTCAAATGTGTTGAGTTAACTCTGCACATCGAGACGCTGTCTACATAAAACGACCACGTGGAAGAAAGATTTGAATGGCGGGATGATACCGCGGCATCACCAAGCCAAAGGTCGACCGGAAGGACGTAGGCCCAGGGAGCGTGTTTTTTTTAGACGGCACAGATTGGGGAAACTAAAAATCTATCGGGGACCCTATCCCTAAACCTAACCCTAATCCTAATCCTAACCCTAACCATCAAACCCTAACCCTAACCCTAACCCTAACCCTAACCCCAACCCTAACCCTAACCCTAACCCTAACCATAACCAAAAACCCTAACCCAACGTTTTTCCCATAGGTTTAACACGCGCCATGCCCCAATCTGTGCCGTCTTAAAAAAAAACGCGCCCACTGAGGGAAAGGGGAATGTAGAACAAGGGGGAAAATCCGGAACCCTTCAATTTGAGAGTTTCCAACCAGCGTGTCGGGATTATCTTCTTGTGATTCCAGAAGGCCATAAAAATATTCCTCGTATAGGGGGAAAGAATAGCACATGCTAGGTTTATTGCAGGTATACCAGTTAGAACGGTAGTATTACACCAGGCTTGTGAAGGGCCCATCATGCACCATTGGTCAGCAAGGTTTTTGAAACCTAAATATTATGTACATTCACATGGATTGGGAAGTGCAGAAGTAGTAGAAGAAAACATCAATGAAGTTTGCAGAAAATCGGACTCTCCGTTCAAAAGTTACATCATTTTTTTGCCATACAGGAGGTGCCGTCACAGCTGCAATATAGAATGCTTCAACTATCCGTGATGTTCTACATGTACAGGAATGATACAAAGAAAATAGGGTGAGAATCTGCCCCCCCCCCCAAAAAAAAAGCAAACAAAACAAAACAAAAACAAAACAAAACAAAAAAACAGAGAAGTATCAGTTCGTTTAATAGTGACCTTGTCTCGTCAACGACAGGGTGCATTGTGTATACTTGTATTTATTAGGTCACACACTTCTAGTTTTCAGTGCTCTGTTTATGTTTTAATCATTATAACGAAATTTTTTATCATAATCATACATCTAATGGCCCTGGGAAGGTTGTGTTGAGAGTTTATAGACCGTATAGGCCCTATGCATAGCTGGATGGATATTTGTCTCCAGATGGTCACTCGATGGTCGCTAGTAGGACTTTTGGCACCGGTAGACCAGTGTGATGAGACAAGGAAATCTGGAAATCGCAGATTGCAAGTGTGTGATAAGCACTCCTGGTCCAAAATCAACAATCCAGAATAGACGTGTATACCATTCTTACCTTATTTGGAAAACAAGCGTTAATTTATTATTGTATTACAAGGCCTTACAACCAGATAACTTTTCATCCCTTTACCTATATGGGAGGCTGTTGTATATTGCTATAATGATGTACTAGTATTCTAGAGTAGAGGCGAACTACAAAGGCCCTACATTCTATAGGCGCCTGCTGTGTTGCTGAATATCTCGTTACGTATACTGCTCAGATACCGTGATAATGTAAGTATAATTCATAGTCAGTGGAGGTTGCGAAAGAGTGATACAAGGCGTGCCTTATAGGAAGTATCTCCATTTCGTCACAACTTTTGTACACATCATAAAGAGGTAATTACTGTATATGTTGCTGGACAAAATAAGTAAACACAAACAAACGCAAAGAACGACTATACATTACATATTGTACATCGGTGGAACTTTACGGCCAATCCAAAATGCCGATGTTTGCCTCCCTTTGTATCATTTACAAGTGTATTTCATATCACAAGGTATTGTCACCACTTATACAATAGTGAATATTTCATAGTCAGTCTTCATATAAAATGCACAGAAGAAAATTCGTACATCTATCCATACCAATTCTTCGCGTTCTTCCTATTATGCTACCAACACAAAGGCATGAAATTAAAGAAATTTGAATCCACGTAAACCCTAACGTAAAACCCCGGAAATATGCTTTGTCTCTTCCCCCACCTCCCTGGTCTTACTCCTTTCTTCGACGGAACAGCGGCATTATTGTCAATGCCCCTCGATCGATGCTCGTGAATAGATAGTGATTGAAAGATTGGCACGATGCCAAGTGGACTGGCCGAAAGCCAAGTTGAAACCCTCTTCCCTGATGAGCAAGGAAGGGGGCAAGAGACATGTGCTTTGTCTCCAGGTGGCTGGATACATCAAGGCTAATAATGTCGGAGAGCTACGTGACGGACGAAACGTCCGTTTCCGTTCCATCAGAACAACATTCACTCGATTGCAACATTTGCTGCTTTTAGCCAGCTCATTCAACCCTCTCCACCCCCTCCCCCTCATTCTGCAACGATCATCGAAAGCTTTCCAGGGGAGGGGAGGGAGCATCGATGACTAAAATAAAAGATGGGACTGCAACGCTTCCTGAGCAGGGATTGATGTTAATGTGTCTTCAATAACATAATGCCGCCTCATTCCTACATGCGAAAACGTTACATTTTTTTTTTTTAATCGGTAACGTTTTCCAATAATATTATCAGCGAAGCAGAGAATCTTTTCCACTACTACACAACAGTGTTCGTTAAATGATAAATAATTACTGTGTTGTCACGACACTTTGTTAGATCCATGGAATTGAGTTCAACGACACCCTTGTATTTTACAAGAATATGCATTTGAATTTGCTATTAAAATATCATATAAGACCATGTAGCTCAGATATTTTATAAAAACTGGATAATGTTGAAACGAAAAAGAAGTAAGCTGGGGTTTGAAGAAACAAACTGGAATTTATAATAATTACGAAAGCGATTCTTATCATTATACACATTGCCTGATGAGTGACTATAATTACTATTCGCATTTCATTTATTGAAGGGGAATTCTTATCTCCATGTACCTGTACCAGCTGAAATTTTCGCGGTGGTTATATTTTTGCGTGGTGTTATTTTCGCGAATTTCGCGAATCGCCTTTGAACCGCGAAAATAAAAACACGCGAAAATAACAACGCTCGAATAACTAAGTTCAGTTAGACCCTCGCAGCCGCGAAATTAACAACGCGCGAAAATGTCCTCCAAGGAGCAATTCGCGAAAATATCTACGCGAAAATTTCAGCTCGTACGGATATATACGACGAATGCAGCGCGTGATGATGGAATGGACTCATTAGTTATATGGTTGTGTCGTTAAACTGAATTTCAGTTCAATATTTGTAGATGTAAGCCATCTTGAACTAATGCCCTTCAATGTTGAAGCACAAGGTATGTTTAAACTTACGATACCCATTACACATAATCCATGTCATTGCAATGTGTGGTGATCATCAGCCATTGTATGCAAAGATGAGAGTTGATGCGGACTTAATATTCAAGAGTCGATTTGGAGGAGAAAACGGGATAACACGCAAGGAACACGTGCGAAGAGCGTCTAAAGGTTACGTCCAAACGTGATATATTTTTTTGGAATGGCTTCTTTCATATAACCAAACACTGGCGAAGTTTGATCGCGAGGGACCCTTGATCAGACAAACAATGACCATGTTAGGATGGTTTGAGATCAGGCGCTAAGCGAGGGAACAATGCATTAGGCATCGGGGTCCACCAAAACAATCCAAAAACCGAAGTTCAAACAACTGCACACGAAACGCCTTTTTTCCTTCTACTTTTGCCTGCGATCTCACTGATACACGCCCCTCGATCACCACAATGCTGTAACACAAGGCGTTTCTACTGGCTGAACCACAACCCAATGTTGCAACATGAATTGGTAAAATAATTGATTATATTCAAAATGTGGTGCATACAAGACGAGCTCCATCCAGAAGATAAAATGAAATTGAATCTATCGTGTTCTAGCATCAACTATTGACACCATTCAAATTTTCTTTGGTGCTCAGGCATTCACAGCTCCATAGTTTTATGTATGAAATAGACAATTTCCGTGATGATTCACGTTTTCTTTTCTTCTGAATATGTCTAATACAAGTTTTTAACATTTATATGCAATATTTCGTCATAGGCCTAACCCACTGTTTATATGGTCGTAATTTAACAAAAAATTAATTTTGCTCTGATTCGTAACAAAATCCATATAACGCTACAGCTGTCGTTGCTTATGCTTTTATAAGAGGTGAATGTTTGAACGGCGTACTTTTAAAGGACAAGTTCACCTTCATAAACATAAGGATTGAGAGAATGTAGCAATATTAGTAGAACACATCATTGAATGTTTGAGGAAAATCGGACAATCCGTTCAAAAGTTATGAATTGTTAAAGTTTTTGTGCAGTAACCACTGGATGAGAAGACTATTGCAGCGTGTGAATAACTTAGATGTCACATGCGTACAACAATATAAGGAAAATATAAAGAGAATTTCACAAAATTTCATCTTTTGAAAAAAGTACACATTCCCCAGACTCGTTACCTACAAATGTTATGGGTAATATTACTCCCCCTGCCTTTAGAAAGTGGCAAGTCAAGTGCTCTTTTATTATGCGAAAAAAGTGAAAATATGTTGAATTTTCTTTACATTTTCTTTATACTGTTGTACGCATATGACTCACAAGCTGTAGTAGTCTCCTCATCCAGCGGTTCCAACACAAAAATTTTAAAAATTCATAACTTTTGCATCGATTGTCCAATTTTCCTCAAACTTTCACTGATGTGTTCTACTAATATTGTTGCATTCTCTCAATCCTTATGTTTATGAAGGTGAACTTGTCCTTTAAACAATCTCACTCATTAGCATTAGAGAAGGGCACTGCATGGATTTCTTTCCCTTGCGCCTACTCGTTGCCGGTCGTTATTATGTTCCTATGACATTGTTGTAACAATGAACAAAGGGTGACATTTTCACAGAAAATTGAAAAATAGGTTATTGATCTGATTATATGTTGGAAAAAATATAGAAGTGTTATAATCATACGTCAGCTGCAACAGCTTGGATAAGGTAGTAGAAGGTCAGTCACACGTATTACGTTATACACAGATTTCTCAAATTACTTTGAGTGTGGTGATAATGATACCAGGATGTCCTATGAAGGATGATACTCGCAATACATATAGTATCAGGTTCACACAACAGAACATCCATGTTGTTTTTCTGTGAATCCGTAGCCGTTAATCCAGCCGAATGTTCTTACAGCGCAGTTTCTTGTCGGGCAGGTGGCTCGTAATACACATCCTTGTCGATATCAGACACGAACCACACTCTGCGGGTGAGAAAATATAGAAATATTATACGTGTACGGCTAGAATCATATAGGCCTAGAAGTCTTGTTTTATGCGGGTCCTCGTCACTTTCAAATGTTACATTATTACACGGATCCGTTTCTGCAGTATATGCAACACAGCGTTTGGTGCTTCATGGGTTACACCAAGGTTAAAGGAGGTATCACCTCCAAAAGCAAGCGTAGTTTTTACCCCAAAATTTTGAGAGGTTTCACTCGAGATGGATCGGGAAAGCACCATGGTTTGATAGTAGAAAGGTTATGGATTATGGAACAGAGAGTCTGGGGTTCGAATCCTGGACGAGATGTTCTGCCCACACGTCTGTCTTTATTCCCGCATCGAAATGTATAAATGGATATAAACCCAGCAACGCAGGGTATCCATTGATAATGATAGGGCCCTCTGGGAGAAAAGAGGTGACCCCGAAGAGACCATCCCTTATATCAAAATTAAGATATATATATATATATATATATATATATATATATATATTATAATGATGATGAAATCAGACCTGTAATACCATTTTGTCTTATGATTATTATAGCAATGTGTAACCAATATGATTGTGTGGATAGAGAGTGATACGTTTTGTAATACCACACGTAATCCTTTGGGTATAGCAACGACTGAACAGTAATGTATCTGAAGATGAATATCACGCAAACCCCTTTGCTATAAATCATTTTAAAATCTATAGGCGTGATATTTGAACGTTTAGTTATCGTCTTGAAATGTTTACTTTATAAGTTCCATGGACAAACTGACTTCTATCAGTAAAAAGAAAAAAGAAAAAAAAAGATTAAATGAGGCGAGTGATAAAAAAAAGCCTCGTGAATATCAGTGCTAAAATAAGAAATAACGGAGTTTTAAAGTTTTCACCAGTTTTGCCGAACTTGTGTTTCTACCATCGATCTGTTTATGAAAAATTTTGAATATACTGTTGTTCCTCGGTCGTTACTTGACGTCGACGAACCCTTCTTCCCTTAAAGTCGTTGTCACTATTTATACTTAATTCCAAAACTGCATTTTGATGTAAAGGATAATCAACCCTTTTTCTTCATAATTTCATGAAAAAAGGGAAATTTATATATATAGGAGAGATTTATTTACAAGACAAGCGAGACTTCGAGATGATTTTGTCCCTTGAATCTGCATTGTGGTCGCGATTCGTGTCATCGCACTTTAACTAGATAGCGAATATGATGAAGTCCCATTTGACTTTTTTTTTTTACCCTACTCAATAAAACCGTCTTAAAGTGAATTGAACATTATGGTGTCGAATTTAACACTTGAAGATGAGGTCGGGAAAAAAGTTCATTACAGCATCAATAAAGTCAGGGGAGTTGTGTCATGCAAAGAAAGGAAAGAAAACGACGGGCCTCATTACGTCAAATTTAAAGGAAACCAAATGATCTCATTTGCCTCCATCCTGATGATGAGCAAGACATGAAGGAGGCGAAGGATCGTGGACGATTACCGCTGTCCTTGGTTGATCAAGGAGGTATATAACTAGGCGAGTCCCTCTTTGATCTGATCGTTCATTCTACTCTGCAAAGAGGTACAAATGGAATATTTTGGAGTCCCCGGATTGGTCTGGAAACTCAATAATCTTTTCCCTTTCCTGGAAGGGGAAGGGGGGGGGGGGTGAGGGCTGTGACATTTTCACTTAATTTGCCCGAATCACTTCAGTTCATTTCCAGGATCGACAGGGTGACCTCAGAAGTATTTTTGTCCTCTTCCTCCTCCGACCTATAACCTCACACCCACCACCCCCTCCCCCCCCCAAAAAAAAATAAAAATAAAGAAAAATAAGAAATTGAAAATGCTCTGGTTCAGTAGCCCAGCATGTGATGGATTCACGAGCATAATGAAAACACTTGTAATCGGAAAATGCAGACGGCATTTGAAAAGGGGTGATCCTACGAGCTTGATACTCACGAGTCATTCAGCCCACGAGCCCGACAATGGAAGAAGGTCCATGAGTCGTACAGCCCACGAGTACTACAGCCAACGGGCTCGACAGTATTAAAATATAGGCAAAAAAGGCCCACCAGCTCGAGTCCCATGAGCTTGCTGCTATAGGCATATAAGGCACATGAGCTATATACTAGGCAAACAAGGCCCACGAGACCGACACTAGGCAAAAAAAAAGGCCCACGAACTCGACACAGTGTCGCTCTCGTGGGCCTTGTTTAACTATAGTGTCGAGTTGATGGACCGTATATCTCGTGGGCCTGCATTACTTGATGTCGAGCTCATGGGTCTTGTTCACTATAGCTCGTGGGCTGTATAACTCGTGGGTGTGGAGCTCGTGACGTGCTCCTTTTGAAACCCGTATTCGTCAATCGTCATGCATGCTCTTCCTATGCATGCTCCTTCTATTTGATGTATACGCCCTACCTTCCCTCTTGCCTTGCTCTGTTCGGCAAATCTGCCAGGCAAGCGTATGTTCTCAAAGGACCTGTGTCGAGATGTCCTTTGTGGAAAGAGGAGCAATATCAACTTTTGTGATACCGTGAGGCTACCGAGACCAACAATGATAACAGAATACTTCTATACGATTATCATTACAGCCGCATTCAGTTATCATATCGATGTGTGAGACACTTTTGAGACCACTGGGTCTTTTTGTGACGAAGCATGTGCAGGTGGGACAGTCGGGAGTGGTGGAAAAGCAAAGAATTTGAAGTACAGCGCTCGCCGTGTATGAGAGCTGCCAAGTTCTCCCGATTCTGCAGGAATCTCCAGCATGACAACAATTTATGTCCTGACGAAAGAATATAAACACCAATGAACACTGGGTCTAAGAATTTATTTTTGCCTATTCACACGCAAGTCACACAGCAGTGCCTTCCTTGTCGCTTTCTAGAACCGCCCTGAGCTTGATGTGTGACTGTATAGTGGCCCTGGCCATGACACATGTTCTTGATTTAGATACCCGTCAAGTCATTTATAGGAAGGTATCAAGTACAAAGCAGTAAGCAGTGCACCTTTTTTGTGAAGTTTGAGGAAAAAAAAAACACATGAGAGTCTGGAATGAAGGCTATTGTTCACTCGACTCGAGGGACGACTCGCGTTACTCGCTGTTATGCGGGGGAGATCTTTCTACCACCTGTTCCTGTAGGAGATGAGTTTGTCAGGTTCAAGCTCCAATTCTATAGCGTGAAGATATGCACTGGTTTAGTCGCAGTTGCGACTTCTGCAATTTTAAACCATACTATTTATCCATTTAGACATTTCCGATCAATTACCCCTTCGTGCCGCCTGCTCTATCGCCTACTGTTCCCTGCGAATATTTAAGATACAGGAAATAACAGCAGCAGCCTACGAGGCACCTTCAATGTCAAAAGTTACTTGTACTTCGACAAGATGTCCCTCGTGTTATAGAGATCAGCAAATGTGAAGTCACAATGGCCAATCTGCAAAACCATCAACTGGTGTCTTGGAGACGTCGAATGTTTGTTCCTTTTTACTTTTTGTTTTATTTCCATGATGCTACCTTCTGATAACAAGCGCTCAAAAACGTATATATGCCTAGGCTAAGTTCATTGTTGGAGGTGCTTTTGCAAACGGTCATCTCCACAGAAGATTAACCCGACTTATAATTCTATACATACTCATTCAAGTACTGTCTTTACTATGTCGACACAGTACACTCAATGAGTTGTGTGAAACCTTCTTGGTACACCCCTACTCCCAAATTTGTCTAAATTTGTCAGATGTCAATGCGAATATTAAATCCCTACAACCTGTTCTTCAAGCAACACCATTATAAAGGCAATATCACCAAAGACACCGAGTGACTCGGTGTTTTTGGTGTACTCTCTAAAAAAATTCGAGTGAAAATTTTCACTCTTAAAAGGAGTGAATACAAAAAAGAGTGAATTTAGAGTGGAATTGTAGTGAATTTCGAGTGAAAATGTTCATTTTCACTCATTTTGGAATGACCTCAAGGATCACTCGAAGATTTTGGAGTGATCCCTGACGTCACTCTAAAACGAGTGAAAATGAACATTTTCACTCAAAATTCACCTCAATTTCACTCAAAATTCACTCTTTTTTGTATTCTCCTTTAAGAGTGAAAATTTTCACTCGATTTTTTTTTTAGAGAGTAAATTAAAAATACTTGTTCGAGTCTATTACTACCAAAAACCTCTGGAAATAAAATTCAAAATTCAAACCCTCTTAAAAATAAACACAGCTCACCGGAGGTACGGTTGCCCTTCCAGAAATTATTTTTATATAATGTATATATCATTAAATCCAATTGTACCCAAAGTGAAATACATTCCATTTAGCAGTTCATTGCATCATGGCATAGACGGTAATTACAGCATTTTGAAATAGCAGACGCTCCTTTTGAAAGCGTGTGCAATACTGACATTATATTGGTTGAATGATGAAAATAATTGTGTTAAACGCCATATGCCGTTGTCGGAAATACGAATCTTGTGAAACGCCATATATGCACTTATTGATCTTGGGTGGGTAGTGTACTCAGCACACACAAGGAGGAATACAACAAATGTTGACCGTATAGAAATGTGTAATGCCAAATGAACAGGATGCGCAGTAACGAGCCGCAGTGGGCGTGTTTATGTGTATGTTCTACAGTACTTGTAGTATGTGCGTTGTGTGTAAATGTCTACTGGTCACATGATACGCCACACCTCCGCCATGCCTCCTTTCACTTGTGACGTCAACAATAACATTCACACGTCGCGGGTAGCCGCGCATCTGACCGTGACGACGGAAGCTCATGTAATCTGCGGGACGTGCCGAATGTATCGCACGACATCACGCGATGCTGTCTCATCATAAGCTCGCCGCAACCACAGCACTAAAACATTCCCCGAGTCTGGATTGGCTATCGCATCAACACATACCCAGACACACCCCTCACACACCCGACACACACAACACACACAAAAGTACACTCACACACACACATGTGACACACGCACACAAAGTACATCCACACACACATCATTCCGCGGAGGTTTTGTGCTTTCATCAGGGAGGGTGGGGCTCCCACTCCCGGTGTAATCTGCGAGACACAACAAATTCATTCATGTTATTGTTGTTGCATGCCTCCCACGCCCGAAGTGTCCCCAAATTCACAACACAGGGCAAAGAAATATGTTTTATGAGACCCTCAGGTGAAGCTTGTCTGAGCTATTGTTGGTACATATGAATTAATAATACAAAATATCTCTGGATTCATGCTTTTAGATGATGGGTTTGCCAAGTAGAGTCAAAGGATCGTACGTGCGTAGTATTTGTATGTTGTTTTGTTTTTGGTGGACGTATTTTGCTCTAAGCACGTACTGTAGACTACTGTACTTGAGGAAATCACCGAGTGTGTTATTTTCGAAGAAAAACAGAATGTGAAGAAGAATGTGAAACTAGCAGTGATAAATATGAGTGGAAACGGGAAGGATATAAACTGTGTTGTTGTTGTTGTTTTGTTTGTTGTTCTTGTGTATGTGTGTGTTTTGATACTCCAAAAGGAGCTTGTGATGAAGACATGTCACGTAAATATGTTTGGTATGTACTTTGCCCGTCGTGTCTACGTCATGTATGTGCATTGGTCACCTGCAAGCCCCTTTCACCGGACTGGAACGTCTTGCGTACTGTGCAGACAGAATTCCTTGCGTCGTTGGCGGCCGATGATATAGCCTGCAGCCGAAGCGACTGGCCGTCGGTCACGAGCGGACGAACCCCCCTCGACGAAATTATTCGATGTTTTCCTTTTTGTGCTCCTGTGGTACCCTCACTATACAAAGAAGAAGAAGAAGAAGAAGAAGAAGAAGAAGAAGAAGAAGAAGACAACATTCATTTGAGGCTTTGTCTGACTAGATGCTTGAGAGAGCGAGAGGGGCTGTGTACGGTATAATTCTATGCTGGTTTTGACTGCAGTGTACTTTCGATTTATATATTTCGTGTTCACTCTTGGCTGCTTGCCAGATCTTTGAGGCATTCCGCGCCGGCGAACCGGCTTGGGTAAAACGAGACGTCTGCCTAGTTCATGTGCAGGTCAAATACGGGTCTTCGAAGTCTTCAGATTCAGACTTTATTCTGCGATGATCTCCGCCAACTGTTTCCAGTGCTGCTTGACGCGCTTTCTCGAGTCGATGTAAACATAATGCAGAGACGCTGGTATTACAAACTACGTTTGTGATTGACGACATTAACACCTCTTTCACAGAGTTTCGAGAAGCGGTATTGCAGTTATGTCAAGTTCATACGATTTATCAGTTCTTTGGCGTCCTGTGTAGACGGCAAAATGGATCTAATAATTCAGAGGGATGTTTCGTTCTCTTTGATGGCCAGACCAGTCCTTCAATGCTGATATTGCCTTTCTTGGTAAAGTTTAAAATTCGGGTACCCGCGTCAGAATCCTATGTGGTTGAAAACCAATAACAAACGTGATTGTAAGCAAACACAACACGACAAGAATGAGAGTAGGTGGGGTACTGAATACAAATTGTATTGCGGAACCCACTACATTGACTTGACATTGGTGATCAGATTGCGTGGGATGACAAATTTAGTGTGTATTGCAAAGCAATATAAAACCACGGAGCTAAGTAACTCGATGATAAAACCGTCTAAGAATTCGACAGCTGCTTCTAGCAAGGGGGAAATACGTAGCTTCATGCTGGGCATTACTGAGTATCTCTACGCTTTATACATTCCTTCCTTCACTGATGTTTTCATGTCTCAACTGCGCAGTACTCAGTTCAGTCTCTCTTTCACTATACACATGTACGTGTAGCCTCATCTCAAGCCGGACACAAATAAACATACTTGAACGGCATCTAAATTATATCGACATCTACGGCTATAATTGTAAATGCATACCAAATTTGGGGCATACCTTGTAGGCGTGTGACAAAAGTTGATCCTCATTATTGACTAGAAAACTTGCCCGTGTCTTCGAAAGCAAGTTGGATTCCAGGCATTAGAATGTCTTCCGTGGGATATGACGGTGACATTTTAGCTCGTTAGTTTTGTTCTTTCTCTCTTTTTTTTTTTAAAGGAGTAAAATAGCTAGATATTTGATACACTAGTACTGGAGTGTAGGATATAAGAGCTTATTGAAGAAACCAGATACAAGTTGTCTCCGTTATTTGTATACGTTTTTTATCCCATGATCTCTTGAGTATGATGAAATCGACGACGTATCTGCTGCAATATAAATCTTCAGGATTGAAGGAGGCAGACTACTTAGTATCCTGAAGAAGAAGATGAAGAACTCTGACTAGAGTTCAGTGAGGATACGAGACCTCTCGCTTGTCCCCGATGATTAATGTTATGTGAGTGTGCAGTTATATGTACTCGATGGCAAGGGTTTTTGAGAGCTCATCACACTGAAATAGAGCTATCGTTTGCTGATAGGGCAGGAAGCCAACTCGATGACTGGTGCCATACCAAGGGAGCGTCATTTCCTCGTGCCTAACTCGAGTAACCGAATAAAATGAGCGTTTTGGGAGTCCTTACATCATGGCACCAGTTCTCTTTAAATCTTTTTTCCCCTGGTTTCCCTTTTTAAATCGGTGCAAGGAGTCAAAAGAAGTGCACTTTTTATCCAATATCGCGTGTTTATGCTAGACTTGCATCGAAATTTGCGCTGGTACGCTCACTGCGGACCGGTGACAATCTAGACATGAAGCCTGTAGGCTGATTTTATTGTTGCTAGTAAATCGTTCTGCGAATGAATTTGAATGGTATATTATATTCATGTATCGTATATCCGTTGCTGCAAACCCCCTTCACTCGTGAATGAGACAGGATAGAATATCATTTGTCAGCCACTATAAAGCGTATACTGGTACTATAGTGGTAGGCAAAAAAACGGGGAAGAGATGGGGAAAGGATGGCGGCGAATGATAACGATCTAACGGCTAAAGAAAGGCTACGAAACAGGAAGGTGTGTCTTGGGTGTAGCGGAGGCTGGTCTCCAGCTAGGTCGCGCATACATAATGAGAACGCGCGTATCGTGTGTAGACGTAAATGTATTTTATATGCTCTGCGTGCTGATTCGATAGTATGGAGCATAAAATATGTCCGACCATGTGCATAGGGGTGTGTGTTTGTTGTGTATCTGTATATACTCCTGCTCGTCTTTCTCTTTTCACTGTTTCATTCTGTTTATGTTGGCCCATTTGACATTCTGGAATAGAACATGTGCACAGACTTATGCTGTATATTTGTTGTATGTCGTTATGACACCCATGTCAGGAATGAATGATTCGCGTACTAGTTCCCATTATGATGTCACCTGCAGATATTTCTGCAAAATGTAGGTGTTTTGAATGTTAATTTGATGCAATCTGCGTGTAGAGCAATGATGCGCGTTTCTCAAATAATGAACGTTGTGACAAGCATGGCGAAAAGCAAGAATAGCAATACAGGCTCCCAATGGTGTAGAAAAATAAAGGAGATACAATTAATGGTAGAAATGATGTAAGCATTTTCAGTAATGACAGCAAAAGTAAAAAATATAATGTAAGATAATGATGATTATAGTAAGTATGTTTTAGACATTGTCATGTTTTGTGTAGTTTCATCAATTTAGTCATGATATTCTTTTTCTTATCGAAGACATTGATATTCTACTCAATACATCCAAGGAAAGATTGGATTTTAGCCTTTCCGTTATGGTATGGAGGTCGATGCGAGTATGTTTATTATGTTCTTTTTGAATCAGCTCATTATCTCCAAGTAGGCGAATGGGGTTCAGCATTTTGATAATTCCTACGAGGAGTACGTGCATAGTTGAAGCTCAGCATCTCACCGCACTCCTCCGCAGTCTTCTCGGAGTGGCGATATTCGGGGAAATCCTGCCGCTGTGGCTGACGCAACGAGATCCTTGATAATGATCCCGAACGAGAGTGATCCATCCATCCGGATAAAACCAGTTGACTAAAAGCAAGACATATATTAATCGCGAGTGAAAACAAAAACAACAAGATACGGAAGAACATTCATGTCTGCACATTGCGGAAGGAAGACGTAATATATTTTTCTGCGAGAATGTCAGGAATGATTATACAATTTATCTTGAGCTAATGACGTTTTCATACAGTATTATTATCAAGGCTGGGCAAAATGTTGAAAAGTGATTGGTTGTTGTGAAGATTGCATTGTATAGGGAGGCGGAGAAAAAAAAATACAGATTCAGGATAATTATGGAGAAAAGCAAACTATGATTTTGAATAATGGATGACCTGTCAGATAAACATGCACACAGTATGACAAATGACAAATTATCGTTACCACCTTCCTGATTAAATGGTTGTACTGCACGAACGTCTCATTATCATGATGATGATAGGCCTATACTGCGTATACATAAGCTGTCATTTTGCTCTTCGAGGCTAACCGTAGTTCAAGAACGACTTTTGTGTTGTCAGCAATTTGTAGTAAATTGTCATTTTAAAGAAGTTTTGTGCTTTTATTATTCATTATATCATTTGTATACAGTATCTTTTATGTAGTTTATATCTATTTTTATCTGTATTTACCTTGCAATGTACTTTTTGTTAATACTATCCTCGCATTTCTTTTCTTTTGTTTTGTTTTGTTTATTTTTTAAGCCAGTGAGTACTTTTTTTTCTCTTTATTTTTTTGACCTGGTCGTGTTGTTGCGATGTCATGATTTCATAGGTGCAGGTAGGGACTATATTATATTTTTCTGGAATAGAATAGTTATCGCTTCCTCACTAAATGCGAGCCCTGGTTTAAATGTGAGACTGCCATATATTTTATGTTGAATCTTAAGTCGTATCATATCAAGATAGAAGTACATGTTTGTCGTTAAAGAATTGAGTAACCGCACTATTCCTCAAATCGAATGAACCATATGAAGTATATAAACGTAAATTTACTACGCCAGAAAGGATTGTTCTGATTGTATAACTGTTTATTTTCATTTTCATATCCACATTATCATTATCATTCTTGTTATTATTATTATCATTATTTTTATTATCACTGTCATCATCACAATTTTGTGCTTGTCAAATAATGTGAATGGCGTCCAAATTATTACCTGACGCATAGACTTTATGTGAATAAAGTGAATTTGATTTTCATCAATGCAGTCATGTACCATCAGTCATGCTTTATCCCCATGAAATGTAGAATTTGTCAATCTAGTGACCTTGTTTGATTGGATTGATCCGGTGTTGAAGTACAATTGCCGTTGCGGTTTTAGATAATCGAATTCCACAATGTGAATGACTGCCAACCCCAATGATCATTGTCAAGGTCCTCTTGCATGTGTATCTTACCGTGGGTGAGGAACCTGATAGGTAATACACTGTATACATACACACACAATAATGTACACATACACACAGACACAGACACGCGTACACATACAACTGTATGGCGCACACACATAATGAATACTACGAATTGCTATGTATAATACACTATACATGTATTTACAATAATTATAATTTGAATAAATTCATTTCATTGGAGTGTTCACGGATGTTACATCCAATGACCAAAACAAACACACACACACACACACACACGAATTAATTATTGATACATGTGTAACAGGCATGTCTTATACCGCGAGAAACGGTCGCATTCACAAACTGCTGCTTTCCATTAAAATTCCTGGAAATATAATATATGACGTCAGGGTACTACATCCATCCTTTTCAGGATAAAGACGCGTATTGACATTAATGAGTCTCCAGCATCCTTAGAGCTGAGAGCGAGTTCATCTTTTGTTTCTTTCCTGTTTTGCCCGACAAATTATAAGTATATTTTTATTTCATTTCATTTATTAATATTGTAATGCAAAGTTGTATGTATTTATTTATATTGTAATGCAGATCTGACAAGACATATTGTAGCAAAGAAGAAGCTAAATATGTCTCGAAGCAATTTAATAGGTTTGCAGTGAAGATGGTTGTACACGTATGTCAGTTTCATAATAGTCAATAATCGTTTAACCCAGATGAACTATGCAAAGTTCACGACACGGGCGTCGAACTTTTATTGCTACCTATAAAACATAATGGAAAATCTTTTGGTACCTGGTAGCATCATATACAAAGATAATCAACATAAAACATGAAAGATGAGATAAAAGTAGAAAGACGCGGGGGCCGCGGAAGAGGGGGGAGGGGGGTGGGGACCTCAAAAATGCATGCACACTTTTGGCTCTTAAAAACAAAGGTTTAAAAAGATAGTCGAAAATAAAGATGAAAAATAGAAACAAAACATGACTTTTCGAGGGTTCCATGCGGAGACTGAAGCGGGGTATTCAGCTTTTAACCTTTTTGTGAGATAATTAGAAACGTCTTATATGGCATATGAAAAAGCATACAATAAGAAGGTGAGACACACCTTTAATTAGGACCACGTTGTTTTACTTTTTTTTTATCTCTCAGCCATTTCAAGACAGATTTTAATCAAATAAACTTTGAATTCCTGTTAGAATCGTATGCTCTTTTATATTTCATGTAAGTGGTTTCTAATTATCTCACGAAAATTTAAACTCTGAATCCCCCACCTCAACCAAGGCTATATACCACCCTTTTACCCTCCTCTCCTATACACGATGATCATCTTGCAATCATTATTAACCGGGGAAATGTAGGCTGCGGCTTACTCAATACCATGCAGGCTGCAACCGGGTCATCGACGTCATTCTACGATTACGAGCGATCTACCAGTATACCACAGACGATCAGTGAATGTATAAAGAGTATAGTGATGGAATCATACGTGACCACATTGATTTTATCATGGTAGGCTGCTTCAGGCTGTAGAAACTTTTTTCCTGTTATGTTGGTGCCTGTTATGTTTTGATTACCACCCCATTCCATTCTACTTTTTTATTTCTTTGTTTTATACGAGGGAAAAAATCATACTTTTAATAGTATACATAAATTCAACGGATGTTTCATATCAGTAATTAATGCATAGGGTCTCTTAGAAAAGATATGCCTGTGATTAACTGCTCAGACCCGGTTAAGATTTTGTCGGAGGAATAACTCAGCTGTAATTATTAGCGCATTTAGAGATGAATCATGACAAATCGTAAGGAATTGTAAGAATAATGATAATAATTAACATTTTTACCGCGCTTAATACAAAGTTTCTAAGCGCCTTATTGTATCCATATACTTATACTGAAACATATAATCTTAAATTATTCAACATAACTATACAAACTCTACAATAATTTGCATTACCGGTACTCAATATGCTTAAGTAATAATCAAGTGCTAAAATTAGCATACTATAATTACAACACACACACACACACACACACACACACAAAGAAGAAGAAAGCGTAACATACAAATTGTAACTTCAAACAATTTATGTGAAGAACTTATCAGTTTCATCTCAAATCAAGATCATGATCACTCACAAGCGCGAGGACATCCTGATCAAATGAGAAGGGATACAAAATGCAATAATAATAATTACATGACGTGGGGTTGTGGCAGGTCCTCGTGCATAAACTACACACCCTGTGATTCGAAGCAGAATCACTTTAAAGTGTAATGGTGCAACAGTCTGATTCTCTTGTTCATTTTTTTTTTCTTTTTCCTTTCCTGTAGAGTACGTTTTTTTTTTTTTAGTTGTTAACAACAATTTTAACAGCAATTTCATGTCTTAGAGTGTTAACAATAAGTGCATCATTGCTCATGACTTATATCGCTTATACCGTAATGATGATTATTGTCCAAGAATGTTGAATGAGTGATAATCAGTAAACAATATTATGAGGATGAATTTATAACGCTCTTGCTATTTGTTGTGTGTAACGCACGTGCTAAATTCTTGCAGAATTAAACAATATTGTGAGCACTTTGTAGATAATTCTGGTACTAAAATATCAAACATAATAGTTTTGAGCGGTTTTCTTCGATTGCCGGTATGAGAGGGAGCTTGCGAGATGATAATAAGTCTCGACCGACGTCACCACTCCTAATTTGGAACCCCGCAAGCTACGTGAACTACGTGCTCCCGGTGTGGTCCTCTGCTCTCAAACACGTCAACAAATCGATGCTTCTCTCACTCTCTCCCTCCTCGTATTCCATCGAAACTTCCATACTATACGACTACTCTCTGCTACTATACTACCACTATCACTACTATGCTATCTTACTATATGTGTACAGATACTCTTAAAGAGGAAATCCAGTCCAAATATAAGTCAGTCTGATAAAAAAGAGTAAAATCTTACGAGTTCAACGGCAAAAAAAAAAAAAAAAAAATGACTGAAATCGGATGAAGAATAAGGAAGTTCACTTATGTGACACTTTGAAGTTTTGTTAATTTCTGCAAAACAGTTCTTGTACAGTGGATATGAATGTGCAAATGAGTGAGCTAACCATGTCATATACCCTCACAATTTTCCATTGATCGTGTACAAAAAAAAAAAAAAAAATGAAAATTCAATGCTTCTGTCATTGAAGGCTGAAACATGATGTTATTCCTGGTTGAATATTCAGAGTAGTGACCAGTTAGACATATAGCCTCGGGCATAATTGCGTTTGAATGAAAAACTGGAAATTTCACAATTTTATGTAGATACAGACTATATTGGTACATGTAAGTTGTGAGGGAATGACATGCTCACTTTGCAATTTGTATACATGTATTGATATTGACTGTTGAAGAGCTGTTTCCCCCAAAAATTGCGAAACTTCCATGTCATAATTCCTTACATCTCATCCGTTTTAGATCAAAATTAATCCGTTGAACTCGTAATATTTTACTCTTTCTTATCAGACTAACTTATATATTGGACCGAATTTCCTCTTTAACTGTTTCTGCTACTTACGCTACTGGTTTTAGTATCACAAGCCTGCTTTTACTGATGCTGCTTGTCGTTATTCTATACATTGCTATTCTCATGCTGTTACATCATTTTGGTGTTCGGTATAGTTTTCGTTTCATGCATTTACTCTGGCTGATGATAATTTTAATTAAAATTTTATGGGGGCTATACCGTGTGTCATTCATCCCTTTCATGCGAAACGTGCATATCTAGATTTATATACCAGTTTTGTATCATGTCATTTATATCATTGCATGATAGCATTGTCACAAAGATTATTATATAATCCGTTACCATTGTTATTATTATTATTATCATATCATCATTATATCTTTTTATCTTCTTTCCTTTTTTCTGTTATCTCTTCACTTTTATATACACACTTTCTGGGCCCCTTTTCATAAGACTTGTTATTAATGACAAGTTGTCACAGTTGTTTCAAGCTACTGAAATCCTTGCATCTGATTGGCTTAGAGCAAATTTGTCATAGAAATGTGGCAGTTGTCACTAATAACATGTTTCATGAAACGAGACCCTCTATGCATCGGACACTGGTGAAATCCCTTCAGTATCCATGGCTCAAAATGAAGAGACAAGTTCAGAGCCGTATAGATGATTATTATATACCTCACTCATTATCTCTGATGATTGAAGGCGTTGTATTGGCAACTGTCTTTTACATGTGCGAGTAAACTTCAACAGTTTCTCCACTTTCAAAATGCATGATGGGAAGATGACGTTTCCATTGGGGTTTTATGTAGGATTTGAAGACCTGAATATAAGAACAACCCAAGTCCAATTTTTGGCCAAATTCAGTTTGACATGGGAAATTGTAGCTTATGCATGGACTCATCTTGTGTATAAATGATAAATCCTAATTACCCCCGGAAGTGCCTGAAATGAAATGAGTTAAATCTTATATCAATGTAAGAATGAAGGACTTGGGTCATTCTTACATTCATATTATAGCGCCCTCTCTCATCCTTCTCTCATCTCTATAGCAGAATATCAAGTACAGTGTATATGAATCAAAGAACGACCCAAGTCCATATGAATCAAAGAACGACCCAA
This sequence comes from Diadema antillarum, assembly GCF_040938485.1. Classification (NCBI taxonomy): domain Eukaryota; kingdom Metazoa; phylum Echinodermata; class Echinoidea; order Diadematoida; family Diadematidae; genus Diadema; species Diadema antillarum. The sequence continues at coordinate 780,673 of NW_027270968.1, read as the reverse complement.
GTCCACCACACAAAATGGCCTCTCCACAATTAATGTAAATGTTAATTGACATGATAATATGTTCTAATTTGTATATACAATGTTGCCTTCCTATCACAGTTAAATAGAATATTATTGGACAAATAAAAAAGATATGAAGTTTTATTAGTTTACTCGAAATGGTCTTCCATGGACTTGGGTCGTTCTTATATTCATATACTCATTTGCGTTAGGTGGAATCTTGACCGAGGATGTTCCTCCGGCGTGATGCAGTATATATACCTATACATTGTATAATAATAATAATAATAATAATAATAATAATAATAATTATTATTATTATTATTATAATTATAATAATGATAATAATAGTAATAATAATATATAATTTATAAAGCGCAAAACCTGTAGACATTATTCTTCTGCGCTGTATACTGTGAAAGAAGTGAAAGTGCGGTGTGCCGATTGTTCTTTCAGCATAAACAACGTAATAACAAAACAGCAAAGAATGACATTAGTAAGTTCTCATGTGATGATGACAGTATGGCTAATTTTATGTGGACCGATTACTGATGATACCCACTGCTTTATTTTCTAATTGCCAATTACAGTTAAAAATGAGGCAAGTACAGCTACTCATTACATATTTTTAGAACTCTATTGTTTATTGCAAGTCACCAAGACACGATCACAGTTATACAGACGATTTAGTATGTCTGGGCTAGTACAGGCTTTGTTAATTCTCACTTGAGATTAACTGTCTACGTTTTGAGTTAGGCCAAACTACTAGTATCCCCTTGAATAATTTAGAGAGAAAAATCATGTTTTCTGCTGACTCACTACTGTCTGTTAGTATTTAGTATTTTGAAAGGGTCGCGGCTTGGCTAGACTATCAGCAAACAAGTTGAATTATTCAACTGCATGGATTTACGAGATGTATGTGTGTTCAGGCTCGTGAAGCGACAGAGCGCATTAAAGTACTCCGGGTAACATCTTTACCGGTATTCAGAACATCTTTACCGGTACTCAGATAATGGATTCGTCATATTAAACGAGTTCTGGTCACATTTCGAACGACGCGTGTCAAACTTTGATGTGCGTGCATTTTTTTTTTTTTTTTTTTTGGGGGGGGGGGGGGTTCGGTATCGCAAAAGTATGGTTATTGTGTCTTGGCGCTCCGCCGAAATCTCATACTGGAACGAGTGATTTATATTCTCTTAAGTAAATAAAAACCATGTTTTAAGGAAATCCTTCATTGTCTGAAGAAGAGGATTAACGAAAACGCCCCGGGTAGGCCGATAGGTCCCATCAGCTAGGGGATGTAGCACATACCGCCACGTTTCAAAGGCGGATGTGAAAGTATGTTAAGAGCAGTTCGTTCACCTGATAACAACACGCGAAGTGATGGGTTTTGTTTCCCTCTGACTGATTTTGTTCTTGTGTTTTATGATGACGCTGATTTCACCAGTTTAACCGGGGAAAACACTGCAGGCGTTCCTTCCGATCGATACTTCAATACACGGGGAAGGCGTTGCTTTCACCAATTACCGAGAGAGAATTGTCCAGGCGTTTCTTTCGATCGAAATTGCCGGTTATGGGAGAAAATAAATGTGTGGAGTTTATTCGGGCAACGTTGATAAGGATGTATCTTGGTCTCAATTGTGACCGATCAAAGCTAGTTGTAAACTTCGAGAGAAGTGATTTCGTGATTTCGGAGAAGCTATCACTAGAACATCTCTACTTTCGGGAATGACATGAGACTCCCATCGGTATCATTGACGTAATATAACCCCCGTATACAGTAACCTAGTCCATTACTGTGTATTCCGCAAAAATACTCGTACCACGCTCAATCTCGAGTGCCTTGTAAACACCGCAGATTATGCCCTGAATAGTGGAGCTTGTTCTTACCCAACAGTGAACGCCCTTGTGACCAGTACGAGAGGAAGATATAGACAGAGTGGAATACTGTACATACAAACGAATACCTCGTTTGTTGAAGGGGCCTTTTCACTGTCTACATTACATACTGTTGTTGTACAACCGAGACGCAAGAGGGTAGAAAAGCGGGTCTGAAAAGCAGACTAACGTCGGCAAAGGCATACTCGAATCGACACAAAAGAAATGCGAGCCAAGCAGTAAAAATTGATGTCGTTAATGTGGGCTGTTGCATACTTGATGTTGGTTGGACTGACTGTGGGAAAAATGAAAAAGAAAAAAAAAAAGGAATACCCAAACACGCAAACATCGACATTTTATTGTGGTACTCGATTTCCCCCCCCCCCCCCATAATATTATTAATAACAACGCCGTGCCGGCTATATATTGTGTATCTTCGCTGGTACGCGGTCGTGAGCTTTGATGATTGCTTGAAAGGAAATGGAGCAGGAGCAACAAAAGAATGTCATTTCATGAGAGAACTCGGTAAAATTACTACGCCTGCGAAAGAGCATCACATAATTTCTCGACCCTGAATCAAAATTCATTGACTGACAAAAACACGATCCGAGACTTGATAGCTTTCATCGACCTTCATGATCAGTGTGATTTCTGACTCTTCTTATCATTCCTGAACGCGCTACTAGTACATGTACTAAATTTACTGGACGGAATACTCTTGTCTCTAGTTAGGTATATGGTACATGTATAGTTGTAGTAGGGTGCGAATAACCAAGCTCTTGAATTTTTGAGGTTTATTGACGTTAACGAATACATATTTACATAATTCAAGTATTAGCCGGAGGTGAGAAGCGCCTCCCTCGCATTAGGCCCACCGAACATTCCCATGCGTTTGTGATCCCAGCATTTTCGCATCACACTTTGTCACAATATCTTATTTTCACGCCGCATATTTATTCATGTTCACTAATATAGAGAGGAAGAGAGAAGAAATAAAGTAGAGCGCAATTCATGTCATGCTGTTGAATACTAAGGCATCATGATGGCCGACACAAATAGCATTTTATTTATGCTGTCGTCATTATTTTGTCTAATCGGTCGGTGCCCGTGTCGCAGCGTGCAACGCGTTTCGCGTGTCACGTGAACTTCGCGAACTCGATCGCCATTTTGTTTACGTCAGGAGTTACCGATGCGCAACCGAAGAGCTTTTCCTCAGTTTATCACGAGTAGGTAGTGAGAGAAATCTCTTTTGTGCGCAACTTTTTTGTCAACTAAAGTCTGCCGATATTTCGGCATCTTGTATTCATCAAGGTGAGGAGTGATGTTCGCTTGGGAAGTTGCTTCTCTTTTTCTTTTCCTTTTTTTTTAACAGCGAACGCAATCAGAATAACAAATGATCAGCAACTTTTGGTATAAATATGTTACCCATATGAGCAAAGTTCATTTCACTTCTAACGGAAACTTGTTTGCTACAAGCAAATGACTCAAAACAGTGATGCATCAGTTAAGCGGAAGTTTGCGGAAATCCGACTAACTATGAGAAAGTATCACTTACAGAATGTGGAAGGAGTTGCAGAAAGAAAGTCACATGAGATAAATATACACCATCACAAACGACTGCGTAAGTTTGGGGTGTTTTTTTTTCCTCGTATTTTTGGAATAAGATCACACGAAAATCAGCCAACGAATTATGTTATCTCTGGCCTGAAAAGTGCGATAGGGTTGAGGTTACGACGCACTTCGAAAGTGCATCGTAAACGCTCCCTCTCATCAATCTGTATGACCGTGTTTACGTTTTCTTAAGTGTCTTCCCGACCCGTGAGGCATTCGGGTATACTCTCGTTTTGAGAACGTCAACTGGATGTTTACAATGCCAAGGTCACCTGAAAGACGAAATCGGAACTTTCTGACCCTGGGAAAGTAGTCGTCTGACCTTCCGCTCTCTCTTGCGCTCTGTATACTGTACCTGTGAATTAATTTCCTCAGTACAGAATGATACGAGTACTGTATCGATATAGCACGTGACGCCCGTTGTTAACTCTGCTACGAGGTCCATGTCGTACTTCGTAAAGTAGACCAAAATAGTCTGCTTCGCGACTCTGGCTTGTCGATTTATCCTTCTTCCGTAATATATAGGCCAATGTTTTCCTTGAGAAGGCCATCGGCCAAGGTAAGATGTGTACCGCGGTGTCGGCATATCTCTCGAGGTCGATCGCTTACCGAGGAGAGCTGTCTGCTCTAGGCTGGTATGATTACAGTATTATTTGTTCGTGCGATCGAATTCCACTTCTTCCGTAGACGTAAATGGGCCTGACGTCACAGTGGGCTATGTGGAAAATGCATTCCTGTCGCCCGTGCGTGAAGTGTTGAGGTCGCGGTCCAAGGCAGGGTTACACGGGACAGTGTGTGCCCGTAAGTGCATGTGTGTATACCACTGCACTTTCATACGAAGTATACCCGGCAATCGTTTCATATAAATGTCCACATTTGCACTTCAAGTTTGCCCAAGATTATAGTGATTCCAGACACGTTTGCCTGTAAATGCCAAATTTAATAACGTTGATGAATGATACTGCCAAATCAAGAACCGTTGCAAAGTTTGGAGCTTTTACTGCTAGAATCACACAATGCTACAGTAGAGCATTTCTATGAGTGTGGAATACGAATACTGTATTCCACAGCAAGCATACACTTTCCTTCATACACACGTACACACACACACACACACACACACACACACACACACATCTAGACTACACACATTGATTTGTGTGGAACTGTGTGATTTTTACCCACAAGCATGACAAAATAAAGGTGATCATTGTACTATTTTCTTTTTGTACCAGAGATATAAATGATTTTCTTTTAAGCGTGCGTGCACACGCACACTTAGTGAAAGAAACCATCTCGTTTGTGGAAAATGATTTATGCTGAAGTGTGCAGTGAAAACAAAGATGTATGATAGTAAGAGAGAGAGAGAGAAAGAGTGCAAATAATATATTTGTAAAAGAGAGGGGGAAAGAAAATCGTAGAGGGCAAAATTTTGGTAAGAAAAAGCTTTAAAAACTAATGTATCCTTCGAGATGATTTGCTTCGCTAACCAGGTCTCTCTGCTGTTGTCAATATTTGATCATTTGGAGATTGATTGTGAATCTTGAAAGGTCAAGAAAGGGGCGGTTCCACTTTGGTATGAATTTAGCTGTAGAACATAGGAAATTTAGGTCGTACGGTTGAGAATTATGTCCATCTGTTGCCAAGTCAAATACTAGGATCATGGTGTTGAAAGTGATATGAACATTTTGTGGAATGGGAGAGAATATTGAAATCACCTTAAATATGTAGAAATCCCCTTCCCCCTTCGATATTTGATCTTGTGCGAGACATAGTTGTCAAATTTGATTGTCAGTTTGAGTGATACCAATGTTGAAAATGTTTTCCATACAATTTACTTTCCAAAGCTAAATGTGAAATATGTGTTCTCTATTTTATTGTTATTATGTCAACCATATGCATTTTATGTGTTACCAATTTCATTGATTTCTCATGTGTGTCCGTAATGTCAACCATATGCATATTAAGTTTTATACCAATTTCAATGATTTTACAATAATATAAGGATCCATTTCCTTTGGTTTCTCTCTGTTGTGCAGGTGATGCAAGATTTCTACAACCAGTCCAATTATGACAGGCGTGGCGAAGCCCTCAGTGATACCGGTGTCTTATGGCTCTGGTCCACCACAGTCTCTGTGTGGTGCATCGGTGGCGCCTTCGGTGCCATGGTTGGGGGTTACCTCAGCGATGGACTGGGCAGGTACATTAACCACAGCCACTCATCTTCTGTTCTCAGATTGAGGTCCACAGTTTGTACCTGTCTTCCCTCATCCCCTCCCCCTTTTCTTTTTAATGGGGTAATCAAATGCACCCCTTGAATGATATGATATAATGAGAGAGGGAGGGAGAGACTCACTACTATTTTACATACCAGTGTAAGTGCAACTCATCTGTTGATACAGTCTTGTAATCACGAGGGAATGAAAATCAGATTTATAGAGTGTTTGAAAAGTAGAAACATTCAGTACCTCTAGAAATGAAATGCTCATATTTGCGATTGTGCAGCTTATGTGCTAGTAATGCATGAATAGAAATGGAAAAGGAAACTACTCTGATAACAATTCACAAATACATGAAACATACATTACAATGGGTACCTGTGAATAGGCTGCATTTTATCAATACTATGTTTGAAGCTGTATTCTAGATGTGTCTTGTGGAACTTGCATCGGGGATGACATAAAGATGATTAGTTACATAACATGGGAGGGCTGCTAAGATGCCGTGTACTGTAGGTCAGAAACCTGTTCATTGGCAGCAGCTTCGTCAATCAAGCGATAGCCAGTCAAGAAAGCTCTATCCTGGAGTTATGCAAGGATTGCTAATCACATGTTTGGCTTGCTCAGAAGGCTGTGGAGAGGGAATGGGATTATCTGCAACCAATAGATAGTCTATCTAAACCTCTAATACTATTAATGAGGGCAACGGTGATATGATCACCGTGGATAGGTGTATTAGCAGTAAATGTAAAGACTGACGGTCAATTATTTGTGCCTTCAGTCTTTATGCGTACTTGAAGTAAAGTAGAAATATTGTTTAGGAATTTAATACAGGCAAACAAGTTCAGTGTACAATTTTAAAATGCTTTGAACAATGTCAGTGGTAAAAAAAGAAAGAGTGAATAAAGTAACATTTTAAAGTCATTGACACAAAAGAAAGGGGAAAAGAGGATACGCATTTCAGGGATTAAGTATTTAAGATAGAACAGAATGCGAGCAAAATGCCAGAGAAGATTTGTATTTGCTTGCACTGCTGTGTTAGTTTATCTTCTTCTTTTTTCACTGAGAGTGTAACATCGTTTGGAGGCATAAGTTTAGTTAGTTTGCATTATTTTCTTTCAGCTAATGCAAAGTCTCAGCAGATTTCTCCAAACGACATTTCCTTTCAAGGACTACATACTAGTAGTCATGGGTGTTACCTAACCGCAGCAGCGACCCCATACGGACAAATACGTACCGTTACAGCGCCCCGCGATGGGGTTAGGTGTTACCATAAAGCTCTTTATCTGATTTACATCACCTCAGCGAACTTTTAAACAACATATTAGCCAAGTTTTATGGAGACGTATAGTAAGAATGACAAAAAGTACTCAGTCTTACTCTGAATATTTAAGTGATTTACGCATAATATTATAACTGGGGATATATACATGTATATATTAATAGTAATATGGGGCTTCCTAATTGAAGATATTTTTTCTTTGTAATCCTATTTGTTTTGATGCCTAAAGAGGCTGCTTTAGAGGTCCAGTGTTTGTTGTGTGCGTAAAATAGACTTTACGCCTTAGTATGGATTTCTTATTGAAGGGATTAAGATAGGTGGAATCTCCATGTCTGTTTGTTTTAACTGCCCTTGCAAAGACTTATCATATCAGAATGAGCTTCAGCTGGCTTCACTCATTAATTTGTACAGCAAAGTTCACTGTACGCTACAGGGTTCGCCAAACAACACTACAGGGTGAAGGCCTGCTCATTCCATGCTAACATGTAGCCAAAACGTATTGCCTCTATTCTGAAGGGTTTTAGGGATGATTGTATGAGAACAGAATTGTGTCTGTCAAGTTGTGTTGGTTGTTGTGTTGATGTATTTGAGATCTTTGAGTGATTCCAGAGTCATACATACTTATTTCTGAGGTTCATAAGATTATTGTACTGTACATTTGCCCAGGGCATGTGTGTGTGTGTGGGGGGGGGGGGGGGGGGGGGGGGAAATGGGCTGCATTTCACATTGTATCTGGTCATTTAGCTGACCTAGCTGTAAATTATATGGACAGGGTAAATGCAGGACAGTCATGAGACAGCAGAATAGAACCGTGCAACAAAAATCGGTTCATCTTTTAATGTTACATGAGATTCTATGGTGGACCATCTGGACATGATGTGGTCCAATGGTTTAATCTACACTTCACTGGCAATGCATGAAGACGTGTAGTGAATACGTGCCCCCTGACGTGAGTGCTAACCTCTTTCAGCAGAGCTGTATTCAACAGTGCTTTGAACCAGCCGTGTTCATAAATGGTGTTCTTTTTAGATCATTCATGTTTTGTGCCCTTATTAGATACAAGTATTCAACATGTGTTGACTCATATTATCTACCTGAAAGTAATTATTCGAACAAAGAGACCACGCAAACTTTAATAGTAATGATGTATCGAATGAATATTTAAACTCAAAAGCCTCAGTCAATCAATTTCTTTTTGATCCCATCACCAAAAGAAATAAACTGAAAGAAACGAGGGGTAAGGAGAGAAATGTTCAAGAAAAAATCATGAAAAGATGCAAACTAACCTCCACCTGCTACTAATTTCTTCCTATTTCTTTCCCTTTTTTTTCAATACTACCATAGGAAGGGCGCCCTCCTGATGATCAATATTTTCTCTCTGGTTTCTGCCGTCCTCTTTGGCTTCAGTGCTATGGCCAATTCTTATGAGATGGTCATCATCGGCAGATTAATCCATGGCTTCTATGTTGGTAAGTGTGAACACTCATACACACACACAGAGAAACTATTCAACAGTATGTAATTGATGAGACCACAAAACTGCAACAGGAGCAGTGGCTGTGGCTGAAAGGAACAGAAGAAAATGTTCTTAGCAACCATTAGCCTGGGTAAAAATAGATTTAATACATTGATACAATTGTATCTCATCATTATTTTGAAAAAGATAGATACTAGGTGCTTCATCACATGCACCCACACACTGTACACAGAGGGAGAAACATTAGAGCAGATACAAGCTTGTAAATAAACCCTTATGCTCATGCTAACCAAATTAGATTCATTTGAACAAAACAAACCCCTTAACAGGGTTGTTGTGTGCACTTGAAAATGCTGTTATTGTAGAGCACTTCTCTAAATAGCCTCCTTGAGGTGGCTAGGTATGGAAGGCCTCTCTCTAGATATTTCTCTGACTGCAGAGTTGTGACTAAACTCTGCTGACTGCTGACTTTTCTTGAGGGGAGTCATTAATACAATGGTCCTCAGCTTTGCCGTTTTTACAGATATATTAACATGTACTATTGAAAACAAAATAGCAATGATAAGAGACTTAGACATTTCCTCTTTGGGCAGGAAAGATGCCAGTGAGCAGGTCAGAAAGATAAAAGGGAAAGTGTTACGACGGGGTCTAGTTCTGCATCCAGGTCGTATCCAAGACTAAAGCAAATCTTCTTCACTGCTTGTAAAACTATGCCTTACCAGGGAGGTGTCGAACACCTCCCTGATTGGATGCTGGCATTCGGAATGAGGCCAGGTCAATATTGAGCAGAGATGTTTCTTGTGGAGGACAATTCATCTGTATTTTCATGAATTTTCTAACTTATCATATAGAATATTTTAGGTATTCCCCCTCTTTTCTCAAAGTGAAGACATTAATCTTTTGTGCCTTCCATTTCACTCTGACTGGATGGAATATTGGGATTTATAAGTTCATGTTTTGGGGTCATCAAAGACTTCAAGCTGGAGTTCGTTGCACATGAATCCCCCTCATCTCCTGGATTGAAAGCGAGCATCGTGACCTTTAGAGTGAGCGCTCAGTGCGGGGGAAATCCAAAACCGGAGGATTACGGGGGAGAGACTTAACGAGAAGAGGCTTATAGGGGTCTAATCACCCTCCTGTCCAGTCTAAGTCCACTGAATATTAATGGATGAAGAATACATGGAGAAATATGTTCATTTTTGTCCATCTTCATTATTGTCTTTTCATTTTTAGTCAGGACACATCTTGATTATTAAACTCATTCCTTGAAAAATGTAGAATATTATCTCTGATAATTTGGCAATCCCCTCAAGAAAAGGTCCACTAGTTCTCATCTCTGCCCCTCCTTCACCCTCCCCGTCCCTCCCTTGGGATCAACCTGGTGTCTCTAGCATCCATGCTACTGACCATTCCCTGACTGTTATCTGACCCATGTATCACATATCTGTCCATATTGGGGAATCCATTGCTAGCCACAAGAGCAGAGGAGAACCTGTCGCCTTTGTTCAAGCAACGGTACTACTCCACATTGTTTGGTTATCAATTATATGAACTTTGCTCCTCTTAACAAAGTAGGTCGTTTAACCTTTCCTTTGTTACTTTGATATAGATCTGTGATATTCTATACTACTTGTTGCCCATTTGATCATAGACAAACCCAAGTGGTTATGTAAATGTCATTTAGAGAGAATGAGAATGGAGGAATTGCACACTTTTCGATAAGATTGTGTGGACTAGCCTTCTCCTACTCTTTGCGGCGAGATAACACTACAAAAGTCGGAGTCTGCTTCAAAGGTCATTTATCCATTTTGCAAACATCACAAAATTTTGCAAGGTTGAAGAAAATTGTCTCCCAACATCATGAATGAAATCTTTATAATACACTTCAGAGATCTTTAAAAAAGAACTGAAAAACTAATAACCTCATGTACCTTGAGAATAGGCTTCCCAGTTGTACCAGGAATAACAGTTGAAATTTTGTGGTCGAGATAAATGCACTGGACATCTGTAGTGTTCCTGTCTTCTCTATCTTCAAGATGTTTCCAATTTTACCATTCTCAGGAAAGGTCCGAATTACCTCTACAATACAGCAGCTTATGAAAGGAATCATAATTCTAATGGTGGGGTATTTTCAAAGCGACACCGAACTTTAAGTGATGAAATGATATGAACCAATTCTGTGGACAAATGCCGTTGCACTTGTTCACAGAGGGTTAAGGTCAGAGTGATCACTGCTTCATCATGGTCCTATTTTAAAGTTCTGTTGCACAATTTTGTGAGGTAGTGATCTAGAGCTGTTTCTGTTAAAAAAAGTAATGCTCAAATGCGCGCAAGCACGCTCACAGAAACATACACAGAAAAAAAAGGCAAAAAGAAAGATCTGTTAGAGTGGGCAAGGAAAGATAAAGTGATATGAATGAATGAAATTCTGAAGACTATCCATTCTTACCCTTTTATTAGAGTGAACTTGCATGCTGTCATTTCTTTTCTTTTTTTTAATCTGTCTATGAGCACATGGAGGTTTATTATCAGATCATTAATAGTAGATCAAACTGTCAGGGACAATGTCATGGGAAGGAAAATGTGACACTCTGGTCCGGTATGATCACACGTCATGTTGTTCTAATGATAGTGATCGTGAACTTCGGCTTTTTGATTGTTGAATCTGGGTTTCAAGGTCAAACTCCATTGCTGTTTAATAGGTGTGTATTAAACTCGTCGCTAACTCAAGCTCAGTTACAGAGCTCCACCTGAAAAGAATGTTATCTGGATTGAGAATGAGACTTTGGTACTTTGAATCACCATGTTACAGAACTACAGACTCTGTTTTGCATGATTCGGTACTAGGACAAATGTCAATTATTCTTTCACACAGAATTTCCCCCTCAGAATGTCATTTTTGAAAAGAACATGGCCTCAAAACCAGAAGCTCCTAAATGTCTGAATATAAGATAGGAAAATTGACTTCATGCAAAAGCTGAAAATGCCCAGTCCCTGACTGCAACCAAACGCAATATATGAATTTGAGCTAGCGTAAAATAACTGAGACAGACAATGAGCATAAATGAGACAATTAGTATAAAACTATGAGCTGTCGGTCTTGAGGGCTGCATGTTTTTTGTAAGAAAATATATCAGTAAATAAATGAAGGAAATAGTTTGAGATGATAAACAGTAGGATACAAATAAGATAACTAGATTAAAGGGTGTGCACAGTTCTGGTTGAGGTGAGGATTTAGCTTTTAACGTTTTGCGAGATATTCAGAAACCACTCTATAAGATGTCAAAGAGCATGCAATTTCAAGGGGTATCAAAAGTTTATTTGATGAAAATCGGTTTTGAAATGGCTGAGATATCCAAAAACAAGGTGAAACAAAGAGATCCTGATAAAAGGCGTGGCCTGTCGCCTTTTATTATTATCACTTTTTTGGATATCTCAGCCATTTGAAAACCAATTTTCATCAAAGAAACATTGAATCCTTCTTAAAATTACATGCTCTTTCATATTTCATAAGAGGTTTATCATTATCTCACTTAGGAATGTTCAAACATGAATCCCCACCTCAACCAGTACTGCACAGTCCCTTTAATGAATAAAGAAGAGTAAATGACATGAACAGAAAGAAAACATAATTGGTGATGTCATTGATGAACAATGAAGATATATGTCAACAATATTCTAGATGATGAGATTATCCTCTAATGTTTGACGTTTGAAGCAACCACAGCCATTGTTAGCCCCATTAATGATGCTTGAGATAACATTGGACAATGGAGAAGAGGAAAGTTGTTTCACCTGTATCAGGTGATTTTTCAAAAGCAAAACATGTTTGCGTACTTTCACATATATACCTTTCTTTTTGAGTGCTCCTTGTCTATGTGACGTGGCCTTGCTATTGTTCTCTGAGTACAATATCACAAGACATGCACACACCAGAGAAAGCCGAAGAAGGCAAAAAATCTGTTCTGCACCATCAAGCACTGTCCACTGACTCCACCCCGAACTAAACATACATGTATGCAGACCTCCCAACTGATCTGAATTTGGAGGAAAGAATCTGAATTTTGACCATTCCAGGCTCTTGTTTCAATAGGATTTTCCTATTTTTCTGATGATTTCACCTCACAATTCCATGGGAACTGCTCTTTCTCTCCTACCTTTAAGCCAAATCATCCCTATTTTTCAGTTAGAAAGGTTGGGAGGTCTGCTCATGGTATGGTACAGCTGTAGCAAGCCATGAAGTTAAACTAATATTTCTGTTGATGAGTACTAAGTTGCTGTGCAGAGGATCGTAAGAGCGTCATGTGATGCTTGAGATGATCGCCGAGCGAGCCATTAGACACGCTACGGAAAAGTTTCTTCCGAGTGACCGACCTTTAGTGAAATGCTCAGCCGCACAAAATTCTGCCGGTAATTTCATGCAGTCATAATTATGCTGACTTCCTCTCGGTTGATTGTTTCACCATGTACTACAATCGTAAGAATACAGATGGGCCCATCCTGTAATAGGGTCTTGAACTCTACTGATCTCTTTGCCGTATCATCCACCGATATGACCACTTGTCTGAACGCTTCCTCGAACCTGTCTTTGCTTGCCTCTTCCTCTGCTCGTTAACCAAATTCTTGTCTCCAAATTAAATCTCACTTTTGGGAGAGGAAATGATCAACAAGCAAACCCCCAAAACAACAACAAAGAAAAGATATAACAGGAAGCAATTCACAATCTTCATAAGGGAAGGCAATCTTTTTTTGACCAAAGTCGGGTGGCGTGATTCGGCCTGGTGTCAATGATCGCAGTGGCGATCTGTGGCTGCCTTTTCAGTCTGTGAATTTCATAGTGGAAATTGTGGGGCTAAGGAAGACTCTTGTTTCTCTGCGCTGTGAGAACTCATGCCAATTGAAGAAAATCTAATATTATTATGATTTCTGTGAAGATAAAAAAGAAAGATTAACAGATAATGAATGGTATTTATGGAATTTATCCAATATATAGATTGGTGCATGGCATTCATCTGGTTCTCATTGTGTGAAGATCCATTGTACTTTTGCAATAGTCATCTTTCTATGACATTCAAACATTTGTGATTCGACACTTAAGTTGTGACATGTAGTGTGTCAAGTAAAAAGCTTTATTAAATTGAATGTTGAATTGAATGATAACAAATTTTAATTCTTGGACTGCCCCTCTTCTTCCCCAAACCCCCAGGAACGGCCATCACGATAGTTCCCCTCTACCTGGCCGAGGTGTCGCCAATCAATTTACGAGGAGCCATTGGCACCATTCACCAGCTGATGATCACCATTGGTATCCTCATTGGTCAGGTGAGTGGGCGGAGTGTCTTCTTCCAGACTGTAACCATGGTGATCATTCCTTCAGAGAGGATTACTCATTCTCGTGCAGCAAGACTGTTGGGCTCGCCTTCTTAGAAATGATGCAGCTATAATGCAGATCAGAACAATCTGTCCATATGTCTATTTTGTTTTTTGTGTGCACATGTGCTAAAAACATCAATCATTTGCATCACGTAGCCATCTTAACCTGTCAATTTATACATGTGTATCAGCCTCTCTAGATGTCTGTGCTACAACTCTCTATCAATCTCACATAGGTATACATATCTATATATGTATACTTTGTTACCAGGTACATCAATCTACATTTAAATAGCAAATATACCTACCTATCTGTTATTGGCCTATCTCTCATCTCTTTTCCTCTTAGACCTTAGGATCATACATTTCTCTTCTTATCTATCTGTTTATCTATGTCTATATCATGTTGTATCAATCTACTTACCAGATATACCAATTTATCTACCATTGGCCTTGTATCACTCTTTTGTAGGCCCTGGGATTATATGCCTTCCAGGATGAAGATGCCTGGGCCATCCTCCTCTCGCTCATCGGTGTCATGAGTGGCGTCCAGCTCATCGTCCTCCCGTTCTGTCCGGAGAGCCCCAGGTGGCTGCTACTGTGCAAGGGCAGAAAGAGTGCCTGCGAAAGCGGTATGTCAGCTCTTGTGGAGCAGTGAAATGTGCAGAAACCCATAAATGCGCAGACAACCGCAAATGTGCAAACTGCAAATGTGCAAGCGTCTTACCCGTAAATGTGCAAACAACTGCAAAATGAAATGTGCAAATATCTTGTCCTTAGATTTGTGCAAACATCATATCCTTTAATCAGCAAATCTCTGAAATGCATCGACTGTAAGTGTGCAACATGACGCTGTGATAGCATAGATAGCATAGCATAGATGTGGTATTAGTGGTCAGGTCGCAGCTGATGCATGCATCAGCGTACTCACTACGGGCCAACATTCAATATTAGCACTTTCAAAACCCTCAAAGATTAGGAATGTTGAGTAAGGATGTCAAACACTCAAAAGTTCTCTATATTTAAGGTTTTTTTTAAATTATTTAGCAAGTTTTCTCATTTTGATCTTATCATTATTACAGTAGAGTTACTGTTCTACCACTCCTGCCTTGGTCGTCATTATCATCTTTGTATAATCTGTATGTGATTGTTCATGTATGTATTGATATTTGTCATACTTTCTGTAGCTCTTCAAAAACTGCGTGGCTCAGATGATGTAGAGGAGGAGCTGCGTGAGATTGAGGAGGAGGGGGCGAAGGAGAGCCAGCTGCAGGACGAGAGGGTGGGCATCGTCGACGTCCTGACGCTGAAGGAGCCCGATTGGAAGATGCCTCTCCTGATCTGCATGGTCCTACAGGGAGGGCAGCAGCTGTCTGGTATCAATGCTGTGAGTATTAGAGGAGGGGAAAGAAGGCGGGCAGGTGCCACCAATGGGTGTGATGATGGTGGTGGTGTTGGTGGTGGTGGTGGACGTTGGTTACCAATGATGATGATGATGATGTGAGTATTGGAGGAGGAGGAAGGCAGGCAGGTGCCAGTGGTGGGTGTGGTGGTATTGGTGGTGGTTCAGTTCAGGTCAGTTCAGTTTATTTTATTTAATCACAGCAATTTGCTTCAGCAAAGCTGTTCTTCTGATGGTGGTGACGGTGGTTACCAATGATGGTGATGATGTGAGTATTGGAGGAGGAGAGGAGGAGGAAGGCAGGCAGGTGCCAGTGGTGGATGTGGTGGTAGTGGAGGTGGTGGTGGTGATGTAGAAGGCAACTATAATCACCATGGCAGCATTGATGAGCTTCGCATCGTAGGCATTGGCGATGTGCTACTGCTTGGGACCATAGGGAGGAGGATGACGGATAATAACAATGATGACAATGATGATGATCGTCACCATTGCGAGCTCAAAAAGGATGAGGGTAGTGGCATTGATAGTGGTGATACACTTGTAAATGATGATGTTGATTATGGAAGTAGTGCTCAAAGATGATGGTAGAGACTTTGATGACATGAGGTCAAACCGGATTTAATGACATTATAATGAATGGAAATGATGATGCACACACCTGACAAACAAAATTTTTACTATTTGTACCCTGCAACAAGATGGTGTAACACACATGTGACTGTTTGCAAAACTTGTGATAAAACATGGTTAACGTTGACTTTGGTTTTAAGTCAATATCCGTGAGAGCCGAATTGAAATCTAATGGCAGAAATAATTTTCCTGCTTGGCATCGCGTTCCTACGTCATTGGTTTGCAGGTGTGTCCTTTCCCTGAAAAGCCCTCAGCCATGTCTGAACTGTTTCAGCAAACATTGGACTGTTGTACATGTAGTTTGCCATTCATGCTTTCGTTCTGGCCACGTCCATAGTACCCCCCAATGTGTGCACTGCCAGCCAACAAGATGGCTGGCAAATATTGGCTTTTCGTACCTCCCAGACTAGGCGTGTTTGACCTCGTGTTCATATGTGGCTAGAGTCGCATGCATATATGCAAGTTGCCCCATGCCTGAAGCTGCCAGAATATATCAGAGTGAACGACACATGTAGTTATCTTTTATTTAGAGTTTGCACATACTTTTTACAAATATTTCCTGAAAATGTTGAGTCCTAGATTGATATACATGTACATGCACAACTTTTTTGAAAATTTCAAGTTGTGATGATGAACATCTTTGCAATTTGATTTTTGAATGGTACTTTTAGGTCTTATGGCATAGTGCAATTTAAAAGCTGTGAATGTGTTTGGATCAAGAGCTGTGAAAGTGTTTTTGATTTTATGACTAGGAAAACTTTGAAAATGAGGTTACTAGTCCGTACTACCATGTGTCTGGTGTGTGTGTATTCGTCTGCAAAGAGCAGGAGGTAGTGAACAAATAGAATCAGCTGTCACCAATTACTGTGAGGCAATTAGCCGGCTAGCGATGTGATGTGGGCGTGTAGGTGTTTTGTCAGATGGCACGCTTTGCGGGCACCAGCAAACATGGCAGCAACTTGACACTCTTTTTCCTCCCATGAAACAGTGTAAAGTTTGCTGTAATTTCATTTATCTTATTACCTGATATGTGGTTACCCTGCTTGCTGGGTATGTTTTTATCTTTTTGACCTCTTTTTCTGTGGTCATTAAAATTAAATTAATAAAGCATGGATGTAATGCTGCCGGGTACTTTGAGATTATGCATTCCATCGAATAAATCCAGCGTACCAGCAGATTTTTATCCGCAGGCTATCGATGTATCAGACTGCGGAGGTTGGGCCACTTTTTGTCTAGGAAACAAAATCCTCGGGTGTTGTGCTGTGTCTTCATGTCAGAACGTTTGTTATTATCCTCAATAATCTGTCAGAGTGAGTGGAAATATTTTTGCTTTAAAAGGCACAATTTACCAGTTGCAGATGAAACAAAACCCCAGCATTAGTGCTTTAAAATAGTTCTAAAATGTGAGTAAGGGATAGAAACAACCACTGTGAAACTTTGAATCAGTAAAATCGATGCTAAGTATGGTTAATTATACAAAATGTGAACAATAGGTATAATAAAAATGTTTCCAGACTAAACCGTATACCGCTACGGTTTATTGAGAAAAATAATGGCAGCTCCTTATTTATTGGGCTGTATTGCAAAACTTTTATATGGGAGGGTGTTTTGTGGTACAACAGACCTATACATGTACATGAAAAGCGATATCTAGAATATTTTTCAAATGACTGTACCCAAAGGTAAACTGGACCCTTTAATGATTTGAGTCATATACTGTCTCTAATATGATAGTTTTGTTTGCAGAATTATCGAGAGCCTCTTTAAATTCTGAATTTCATGACTGATTCTTGAATAAGCAGTGCATTGTTAAAAGATTAAGTTCCTTTTTTCGTTGTTGTTGTGAAAACCTTTTGCTCATCTGCTGCAAATATTTAATGTGTTTTCTTGTGCTTGTTTTCTGTTTTTCTTCTCCTTGTTTCATCTTCACAGGTCCTGTTTTATGCAACAGAGATTTATTATCAGACTGGGATGGGAGAAGAGGAGGTAGCTTACTCCACTATAGGAACAGGTGCTATCAACGTCGTCATGACAATTATCTCGGTGAGTCAAATTGCGTTGCTCCCGGCACACAAATTCTCAACCTTAAAGGCATGGTATAGTATTGGTGGAGATGAGAATTGGGCTCTTTACTTTTTGTGAGATACCAAGAACCCGCTTATGAAATAGTACTGTACAGAGCATACCATTCTAAAAGGAATTCAAAATATTTATTTTGTAAAAATCAGTTTTGAAATGGATGAGACATCCAAAAACAACATGAAACAAAGCAATCCTAATAAAAGGTGGGTCCCACCTTGTATTAGAATTGCTCTGTTTTGGATATCTCAGACATTTCAAAACCAATTTCTATCAAATAAAAACTGAATTCCTCTTGGACTTAAATCTTCTTTCACATTTCATAAGAGGCTTCTCATCATATCAACCAAAAAATGCTAGAAACCTGAAGTTAGGTTTCAACCAAAACTATTCCACCCTTTTAAATCTTTACATTGCTCTCATCGCCAATTGGCATGCACTGGGGAGAGCTTTCTTCGCCAATTGGCACCAATGTCTGGAAACTAATCAGTTAATAGAGATTATCTAATCCCCCTAATCCCTATTGTGTCACTGTGGTCTTCCTGTGGACTGCTAATTTTACAACTAGGTTTGGATAGTTTGCTGAATGGCGATGAAAAAGCTTGGCACATGAGGCTATAATTGTGGGCACATACAGAGTTATAGGGAGTGCCCCTCCTTTGAATTCAAATGCTCTTCAGTGGTTCATCTAGTTTTGAGTTTGATTTCGTTCAAGATCACTTTTGTTTCTTTTTTTCTATGGCAGTGTACATGTACTTTGTAATTGTTTTTTTTTTTTAAGGTCAATTTTTTATATCACTGAACCTCATATCTACAAACTGTCAAATGTTCAGGAGAGCCAAAAAACATGGCTGCCAAAGCACTATAGGGAATGGGATAGCCTTTCCTTTGACATGCTGTGGTGGCTTCATTTTTGGAGTGAGACAGTTGGGATATGGCCAGGACATCACTTAACTCATTATTTGACCATAAATCTAAAATAGTCATTTTCATCAAAATTTCAGATACAAGGTCTTCTCACCCCAGCTACATTATGTTTCTTTCGTAATTTTGAGCTGGAAGAGCAAATCTTCCACTGGGCCTGACTATTTTTTCTTAATTTTTCCTTTCAGGTTTACATGGTTGAGAAGGCAGGCAGACGCATTCTGATTCTCATCCCCTTCGGTCTAATGGCCGTCTGTCTAGCCATGCTGACTCTTAGCATCAATCTTCAGGTGAGTTGTCGTTGTCATTTAGATCTTTAAGATGCTTGTCATTCAGTTTTGATTATGATGATTTCTAGACTAGCCTCCTTTCCAGCCAGGTGATTCTCTTTTTTCCCCCTTCATGCAAAGAGATGGTGCGTTGCTACAAATTAGATCTTCACGTGAAACCAATCTAACCAAAATGAGTCACAGTGAGCAAGCAGGTTACTAGTGTATTAATGTGGAGCGAATCTACCTCTCAAGCAGTTTTTATCCCTGAATGTCTTCAATGTTCTCAATTGAAGTATACACTTAGTCAGTTATGAAGTACCATAACTTATGTCAGCTGTAACTGAGGAGCTTCAAAAATAAGAAGAAAAGATGATTCAGTGGGTTATGCAATGAGTCTGGTACAGTGATATGTCAGTGCACAAATCAACTATTGTTAGGTATAACATCCCCCCCCCCCCCCCACCATTCATGATTGAAATAGACATTAATGTAATAGAAAACAACGCCCATACCAAACTGGTGTTTATATCACAAGCTTGAAATTTTACATGCTGCAGGAGGCTCCCAGAAAGACTTTTATGAAGTTTCAAATTTGTCTGTAAATCATTAGTACTAAGATAAGATGTGTTTCTTTCATTCATTTAGTTAATATTTACTGTAGATGGGAAATATTTCCAGGCATTATTTCACATATTGGAAGTTGTGAAACAATGCCATGGATGATTGAATTTGCGATCAGGAAGACGAAGATCATATTGCTTTTATGCACTCTGCATACAGGCTTGTGTGGGCCCATGGTGGACTAGACATCTGTATGCAGCTGCTACGTAGCATGTAGTTATGCCTCTTTTTTACTTACTGAGGATTACTCCCATGACTGGAGGATAATATTTTTGGTGGGTTGGAGAATAAAGCCCCCCCACTCTGCAAAACAATTGGCATGTATGCATTCACATAGAATGTGACTCTTCATTTGTTTGTTACTTTGTTTGTTTGTTTGTTTGTTTTCCACAGTCACAATTGGACTGGATGAAATGGTTGTCCCTTGTCTTCATTTTCTCCTACATCATTTCGTTCGCCATAGGACCTGGTAAGTCAAAAGTTAAAGGGATCGTATAGTTTTGGCTGAGACCTAATTTCAGGTTTCTAACATTTTTTGGTGAGATAATGAGAAACCTCTTATGAAATATGAAAGAGCATGTAATTCTATGAGGAATTCAATGTTTATTTGATGAAAATTGGTTTTTAAATGGCTGAGATATCCAAAAGAGGGCGATTCTAATAAAGTGTGGGACCCACACTTTATTACGATCGCTTTATTTTACTTTGTTTTTGGATTTTTCAGTCATTCCAAACCCGATTTTCATCAAATAAACTTTGAATTCCTCTTAAAATGGCATGCTCTGTGCTATATAATAAGTGTATTCTTGGTATATCGCAAAAAGCCCAATTCTCATCCCCACCAATTCTGTACCATCCCTTTAACCTCATATCCTCACATCTCAATTGTCATGTACTGTACATTGAGAAGCCTCCACACAATTTTGAACCTCAGTGATACTGATTTGAGTTTCAAAACAGAACAGTTATAAACATAATCCATGCTTTTTGGCTGTTCTGAAAATTCATGATTTTGAGATACAAGGTCTTGTCACTCCAGGGGCGATACAAGCCTAAGGCTAGGCACATAGCTACAACATTTTTAAAAAAATAATCATCATTCTTTGGATCCCCCACAAAAAAAGAGGACCTCCTTGTGGATTAACTGGATTAACCTATTGAGAACGAGTCCTGAGTATACTCGGGTAAGGGTCTATGAGAAATGCGTGTTGTAGCACAATCAAATCATCCTCAGCGAGTTAAGACCACCTACTCGTGATGTAACAATGTCTCAGACCAATAGGGTAGGCCTTGTTGACACAATAGGGATTAAAGGGATTAGGTAATCCCTAGTCATTCATTGCCAGTTCCTTTCCAGACAGCTATGCGAGTTGACAGATAATTTTGTTGTGCTTCTCAGACCGGAATGGATTGGTGAGATTGGAATGCAGAATTGGCAAGGAGGGATGGTTTAATCTTCACTATTAGGTATCTACCATTCACCACATCTACTTTAGTCACTCCTTAGCTGTTTGACGCCGAATGTCTGTAGTGTAAACCGATAGTACTATATAGGATACCTTATACCCTGTGTAGAGATGCAGATTTAACAGACAGACTGACAGACACACAGACAAATAGATTAATGTATCTATTGTGGGATTTCCGGTCGGAACCAAGGCATGGTTACGTCTGGCTAATTTACAATAAGTCCTTCATGCTCGAGGATCAACCTAATGTTTAATGAATCTGACTTGGGGCATGGGTCCTGCAGCTGCAATGCTAAAACTGATTTGATTAGGTAAATATTCACAGATCAGTTCTGGGATAACAGGCATGATGAAAGAACACCTGAATTACCTACTTTGGTAGGCAGAGGGAATATTATTACCCTGAATTTATCTTTGTATTAGAAAGTGGAGGGAATGTTCACTTTTCATTAAAAAGGAAATTATTATTTTTTATATGTTTTTTCATATTGTATTATCATGGCATCATGTATTGTGTAGTCTACAACAATGAATACACATGAATTTAATCTAAACTTTCCAAATTTCCAAGTATGGAATGGCAAATTTTGTTAAAGCTTTACTGGTATGTTGTACAAATTTTTATGCATTCACCACATCCACATCATGTGTGAGGGTCAAATTCCATCTTTAAATTGATGATTCCTACCTCCCCATTTTCAGGACCTGTACCCTTTGTGATCGTGCCCGAGCTGTGGGCGCAGGGGCCCCGCCCGGCTGCCATGAGCATCGCCATCCAAACCAACTGGTGGTGCAACTTCCTCGTCGGTCTCATCTTCCCCTTCATCCAGGTGAGACTAACATCATCTTCTTCCTTTTGTCTGCCTGAAAAGAGAGCGAGCTGTGAGAGAATATGCGTGACTTTTTAATGACAAAACCCGATCAAAAGTTGGGAGATTTGGGGGTTGGTGTTGTAGTCTCTTTTCAGTCCAGGTCAGATTTTGTAGGAAGAGATTCTCAGTTCCTTACTGCAAACTACTCATCAGAATTGAATATTTCTAGCCCTTCAAAGAGAGTACAAGAGTGCAGTTTCAAGAGAATTAAAGGCATGCAAATCAGTGCATTATAATGCTTCATCCACATTGATTTCGTGCTCTTTTAATAGTGGTAACAAGGAGACAGGCAAACTGAGAAAAAAAAACCCCAAAACAAAAACAAAATTCTTCTTCATGAACCTTGTGCCAAAATGTCAATGTTTACAGTACATGCATATCTCTTCTTTGTCCCTTGGTCAAGGGACCTTGAGGATTGCATTTGCTGAAAAATGGTATGATTATCTCTCCCAAGATGTAAAAAAAGAGATTCCTTGAGCAGTTAAAGCAAAAGGGGAAACTGAGTACTGTTAACATCATGTGACAGGTGTGTTAAAGGTCATAGTCAGTCTGTGCTAATCTGAGACCATAAAATCAGAAATTATTGCTTGCATGAAACTTTTACAATTTGCAAGGAGCCAAGATTTGCAAAACTGAAATGCACGCACAGTTCTATCTACGCTATTTTCATTGAATGCCAGTGGGGACTTGTGAAAAATTCATACTGTGAAATAAGCGGTCGTCTCCAATTCCCAAAAATATCATGCCACAAATATTTCTAGTTTTGCAATGCTACTATGTAATTATTTGCTGCTACATTTTATGAAAGAGGGCCTACGAGAGAGACATTCTCAGTTGCAACAAATCTGAAATGAATGGAAGGAAAATGATTCGAGTAATTAGGCAATATATGCCGTGCCTTCTCTCTCGTTTCTCTCCATCCCTTCAGGCCTCCATCGGAGCGTATTCCTTCCTGGTCTTCATGTTCTTCGTCCTCCTCACCACCATCTTCTCCTACTTCTACGTACCGGAGACGAGAAACCGCACCTTCGACGAGATTGCCGACGACTTCAGGAAGGGTAAAGGCAAGGGGCGGGACAACTACGAACTACAGGACAACGTGGCGAAAGCTTGATGATGTCTCTTGAAACGCGAAGCGTGTAGCGAGGGCGACTGCTGGGGCACAAAGATTGGAGAAGTCGCCATGTCAACATTGTATTGTAGCAAAAGATTTATCTGATGTGGTCTTTGAAGGGGATAGATACATGAGGATAGATAAGTTGCAGTTTAAAAGTTAGAACCAAAGAGCAAAGTAGCACTGTCTAGATTGCACTTGTCACGAAGGATGTCTCCAAATGTGACAGTGCACCTCAAAACGAACATAAAGTCGCATACACTGATTTTGCGTGAGGACCGAAAATAAGTAAAATGGGTCAACCTAGCCGAACTTGACTTTTTCATATTTTCTGAAAGAGCGGGTCTTCTTTTACATTATGCTAAAATTTGGTATCATAAAATGGGCGGGAAAGGGTGTTTTTTTAGCAGTTTATCTCGAACATTTTTGGTAGAATAGTGTGATTAGGTGTGTTTTTAGAATCCCTTTTTCATTTCTGAAAAACCTTGTCCACACTCTTCACTTTCAACTCTAATAACTTTTGAAAGGATAGTGCTACTGCTTTGAAAGTTGGCATTGATTATAGACAGAATGTGTTATTGAGGCATGCTTAATTTCAGTTTAATCTGATAATCCCTTCACTGTTGTTACTCTGGTGGTTTACTTCCTGTTTTTTGTCCCATTCATCGCACAGCCAGCACAGTTTGGTAGAGATTAAGCGCTTGAATAGACACTGTACTTTAGAGCCTCTTTTCTCAGTATACACTTTTCCTGAGTCTGTGCTTTCTTTCCAATATTTAGATAGGTTAGGAGAGTCCATTTGATTTGAGTTATACATCATTTTAAAGCTTAAAGTCTGCTCTTTCAGAATATGGTCTTAACTAAACATTCATGTCTGGCGACTTTTTGTTTGTTTTGAGGTGCAGGGTCACAAATTTTCTTTCGGGGCAGTGCAGAATCGGTTTGCTTTATACGGAGCTTTATTTGCTTTCTGTTGTATTCAAGGAGCATATCAAACACTTATAAACAGGAGTGAAGAATTACAATATGTCTGTGGCTGATTGGGTACAAAGAAAAGCTGATTTCACAGCATAGGAAAGTTGTCCCATTCAGAGACATCCTTTATACGATAGCACCATGAATACGTCCAAAAAGTATCTCGGCAGATATTGGGGGAAAAATTTGGTTTGCCATATACTTCGGATATAAATAGCATTATGTGACAATGGATTGGCAGTGATCATGTGGATTGCTGCCTTCTTGAGTCGTTACAGGGATTGCGAGAGTTCATGTGTTTCTTCTAAAATTAGCTTCTTGTAAAAGGAGGTTACTGCAAAAGTGAAGGCATGTGTTTTGATGTTGTGCTTTCTTTGTTTCTTTGTTTGTTTTTGAGAGAGAGAGATCCCCTTTCAATGGAGATCCTATGCAGTGATTTTTTTTTTTGCCTACAATGCATTGACGTTTGTGCCCGGGTGGTCCAGTCTATACACGCTTTGCATTTTCTTGAGGCTGAAATCTTACCTTGGGCGGGTAGCGTCTTCAACCTTGTTGTAGATCATGTGCTATAGACATAATATACATGTATGTATATAATATATTCAGAGTCGAAGATGAAATTCAGGTAATTTGAAATAACCGATGTTTGTGAATGATTGCCAGGATGCAAGAAGGATATTCCAATTTTTCTGAGGCAGCTTTTATGCTCTTTCAAAATGAAATATTATTTCCAAAAACATAACAAAAAATGATGAAAAATGTAGCAAAAAATACAAAACACACACCACAAAATCTAGATTTAACTTATATATAACTCACAAATTCATTATGGTTTAGATATTTCTCTGGGACAGTTAACTCAATTTTGCTTCCATATTTTTATTTTCAGAGAGTACCGTTATTTTACATTTGAGGAATTTGGGGGGCTTTCACAGTCTTATATCACTCACCAGGAGCTTTTGTGTAGCTGTCATCACCAATTCACATTTGTCATGTGAAAATAATCTTGGATAGACTGCTCTTATTTCACCTGAGTGAAATGAGTTTCTAAACCATTTGTAAATATAAACAAAGTGGCTGGGAAAGACTTGTCATATTTGCTTTCCACATGTAGAATAAATGTTGGACGTTAGCTACCTCGTGCACTGTGAGTTGTAGTCTTTTAAGAAAGTAAAGAGTTCTAGCTGACTAAAAAAGGATAAGATATCGTGACTCAAATTTTGGAGGACACTCAAGAATAGCAGTCTAAAAAGTAAAGTAGGTGTGTTCTGTGGAACCAGAATACCAAGATCACTCCACAACGACACTACCATTCAGACTGCATGAGGATCTAATGTTCATTTATGATACATCGTGGATTGTAGTTTGTGGGGTTAATGAGGAAAAATAATGAAAAAAAAAAGAGATAGAGAGTTATATGAAACATGAAGAGAAATATATATGTATATGTATGTATGTACGTAGACAAAAATTTAAAAGACAACAAAAACAAAGAACAACAGAATAACATGTGTTACAGGGTAGTTTACTTGTTGAATTATTCAGTATTGTGCAAATGGCCCCGGCGTTCCATAATTGAACAGTGCCGTGTTTCGTTGTCGATCAGTTACGATAAGAAGAGATGGCTGTATATATATATATATATATATATATATATATATATATATATATATATATATATATATATATATACAATGTGACGTATATGTGTCGTAAATTATTCTTCTTGTGATTCATCATAGTCCCCTTCCCTGGAGACGTGCGGCAGAGTGTGAATTGGGGCTGCATCCAGTAGAAGATGTGGTATTGGATGGTAGCTGGCATATTGCCATGGCAACGGATGCGTACAGCATCATGGATTGCATTGAGAGGTCCATGTGAGATAAACTTGTACATAATAGGATAGGAAAAAGAATAAAACTTTAAAAAAAAAAAAAAACAAGATCCAAAAATACTTTTCCCATGCTGGTGGACATTGTTGGAATCATAATTAAAGTTCAGTAAGTTTGACTACCATGTAAATATGTTGCCCTCTTCAATGCAACCTGATAAACAAACCATTATCAGTCGAGATGGTGTGGAAGTAGTGCTATATTTTTCTCCTCAGAATATTGGTTGTTATACTGTGTAAAGAGATGGAGGAGGGATGTAGTTGTGTATTCTGAGGATGATTTCTAATATATTTTCCTGTCCTCTTGACATTTTCTGGTGTCCTGTCATTGGAGGAATAGCACTACCTCAGAGAGTAGAAGGAAAATCAGTCAGAGAGATGGTTAACTGAATTATTGAAGCCATTGTTAGATAAGGACCAGAACAAAGAGAGAGAGAAAAAAAAATAATCGCCCATTGATAAGGTGGAAGGGTTGGGCAGAGACCCCCCACTCTAACCCAGCTACAAAGAATGTGCTTCCTACGAGTATTGGGAGTTTTTTCCCCCCACGTGAACAAAGCAGACATCATACCTTTCACTGAATGAAATGTCTGAAGTTTTTTTATCGCAAGATATTTTGGAAGTAAATTTCATGAAAACTTTATTTCCCTAAAAAAAAAAAAAAAAAAGAGAAGAAGAAATGACAGCAATGAGTGCCTTTAACATTTTCTCTATTCAGCCAGTCAATGTATTGTAATAGATTTCTCTTTTTTCTTTTCTTTCTTTTTATTTGGATATGTAAATTGAATTAGATTAAAGGAGTAGACTTTAAACAATTGCAATTTACACTCTGGTTTAGGGTACGGAAGTCATTTGTAAAATATTTCATTCGTAGATTAATAATGGTAATCTTTAGCAGTAAATTGGTCAAGAGTTCTGGTTGTGAATTACAGTTTTGAAATGACAGGGTTTCTTTAAACATCGTTCATCTGTGTGTGTTTGTGTGTTTTCTATTCTTTTCTTTTACGTCCTCTTTATAGTTTGTACAAGTTCTGGAAGTAGGTACAGTGTATGCCCAGCTGAAACACCAGTAGTTAAAGCATGCAAAAATTAATGTTTGTTTTTCACTGTGAATCATGCTTCTTTAATGGAGAGAAGAATTGATATCAATATCTTCCTCCTATTTTCTTTTCCAACTGCATCTGTGTTGCTCTAGAGAATGGTAGGAATATCCTGTGCTTTGTCAATGTCTGCAAACGTAGAAGGACAATTACTGTACCCCTGATTCTGTGTGCAGTCAGGAAATAGCTGAGGAAGAGGAGAAAACGTTTTTGTACTCTTTTTGGAAGCAGAAAAAAATCATTGCATGTTGCCTCATTATATTGCACTGCACAGAACAGTCCTGTGTAGAAATCAAGGTGAATCGAGATTTAAAATGCAATTATGTGCATCTCTGCAATATGTTAGTGGCCTATTTCCCCAGCGTTCATCTCGAAATATGAAAAAGATGACAGATCCCAGATTACCCAATACTCTCGAATCTGAGTGAAATTAGCTTGTGGGTCAGACATGAATGCCAATTTCCAGATTTGAGCCACCTCGGGAACATGAGCCACGGCATTTGTAGCTTAAGAATAATATTGATTTGCCAAATGAAAAGAACGAGTACTCCCAAATGTTGACTTGTTGCGTTACCACTGGACCTCAAACAATCTGCCAAAGTCCAAAAATAGTACACCATACCAAGTGGCCAAATTAAGACTAATACTGTACCTTGCATGATTGTCTTCAAAAGTTTTACTGTTGCCAAACCACAATAGTATTGTGTCCACCATGTGGCAGTGTAGTAGTATTTGGTGAGCAACAAGATTAGAAACTTGCTGAAGTAAATGGACAAGTAAACGCTATGACTCAGATGATTGTGTCTACAGTATTAAGAAAAGAAAAATGCCAAATAAGTTTGCATTGCTAAATAGATATTCAAGCAGACTGAATTTGCTCTTAAATCACCGAGACAGCTGTAGTTTGATTGTGTTTGAAATGCTGCTTGAAATAGACATGAATGTAGAACATACAAGCATAGCCCTAATATAGGATGAGCTACCCTCAAACAGGGTATGCAAGTAAACCTTAATACCTCATTCTGAGATGCCAAATTAAAGATTGTAGTACCTTTGCTTCGTCGACAGAAGAGTATGCCGTTGCCAAACCCACAAAAGTATTGTACTGCCATGTGGCAATTTGATAGTATTAGGTGAGTAACAAGATTAGAAACTTATCGAAGTTAGAGTTTCGATCCACCAGATGTTGCCAATTTGGATTTAAAAACAAAAGAGCCAAAGAATTTTACATTGCTAAATAAGATATTAAGCAGACTGAATTTGCTATTAATCACCAAGACAGCTTATTTTGATTTTATTTGAAATGCAGCTTAAGATACACATGTGTGTATGCGTATGTAGCCCATACAGATTAAACCCTCATATGGTCATACAGTATGTTTTGAAAGGCCAGCATTAAATTGGCCAGAAGAGAATGAAAAATCAATAACCCCCAAAGTAAAGAAATTCTGTGACAGATGAGGAATGGATAACAAAAGTTACGCAGATTTTTTTATACCATGAGGGTTGATTGTTTATTCAGATTGTCTGCTTTTAATTCTCGCATTCGCTATATCAATCGCATTGAATTACACGTGACTATGGCTTTATGAGGGTTTTTACAGTGTCATTATTGAATTGATGATTTGTTACATTTAAGATTATGTTTTGAGATCATGTGTATTCTCAAAAGTAGATTCATATGTCCTAAGTTCCTTTGTTGTCATTTTGTTAAGAATGTACATATTATATATATTCACTGACTTTCTCTGGATAAGCTGTAATATAAAGGATTTGATTTCTTGTCTCTAGTTCTATTTTGTGTCATTTCATAAGAAATAAATTGCAGGAGGCCACTTCATTGGAATGAATATCACATGATAAGATCGTCTCCACGTTTCCTTTTTTCCCCTCCGCATCAAATTTAGTAGGTAGTTGCTATCACTCATAGGCACACAACTCTGAGGCTAGTCGAGTAGAATGTGAACATCAGTGCAGACAGAGTGAATTGACCAGGTTGAATCTTGATGACAGAAAAATCTGACAGTTGTCGAAATGAAATACTTGATAAATGGCAGGAAACTGTCGATTTGTATTGCTTCGATGACTGCATATTGTACCATTTGAAATGCTATGAAAATTGAATGTCATCCATCACCCTAATCTCCTCGTTAACGCCCAAACCAAAAAGCTGAAAGAAATCAAATGGGAATTAGATAATATGGGTGTAAAATATGTTGATGTTTTGAAGCTTTTTTGTAAATCGAAAGTTTTAGACTGTATCTACCTCCTGTTTACATTTTAAAGTTTATCACCGTTTCCGGATTCAAGTTTATTGCTATTTTATGAAGCAAGCCTTCACCACTTCCTGACTCAATCTATTTAATGTTTTAGATGAGTAATCTTTTGCTTGATTTAATGCATGTTAACATAAGGGCCGAATTTGTCTTAAAGTTTATTTTGTGGATACTTGTCCATTTCTGTCGTAGGTTTGGGAAATAAAGTTACACAAGCTATACATCATGAGGAAAGTATGAGAAGTCTTAAAAATGTAGCCAAAATTGCCTTTAAATTAACAAAAACAGCTAACCCTCTTGGACATTATCAGGCAATGGTGATGAAATGCAACATAAAGATGAAAACAAATTTGATTTGTCAGGTTTTTATTTTCCCCATGGTATTACTAACACTGTATTCAATATCTTTGTAACTCCACTTGCTTGTTAGCATGACAAATTTCTTCTCATCAACATTAGTAAATTTAAGTTGATTTCGTGGAGTGCTGGATAAACAAAAGTCCTACAATGCAGGAGAAAGTCAGATATGGAGGATGTCAACTTTCATAATTTTGTTTTTCACATACAGAATTTATAATTATTGTATGAGACAAAGGGAATTTTGTGGGTAGAGTAAATTTCATTTCAAGGATATTGACTTACTTTGATGATTCAAATATAAACCGTATTTTTGATGATTTTGTTAGTATATCGCCAGATCGAGTGCTCCCAATAAGTGATAGAGAAGGCACTGAAGAGTGTAATGATACAAGGTGCATGTCAGGTCGTGTAGTAACACGCGAACAAGATACAGTCGTTCTTTGCTGTGATTCCATACAGTTTTTGTATTTGTTTTTAGTTTCCTTTTGAAATCCAGAAAATCAGAGTGTGCAATTCTGAAAATTCCTGTCAACATGTACACATTGTGTTGTTTACTGTGTATCATAGCATTCCACAAGTTGGTGTATAATTGGTGTTGCTCTCGTTGTTCTTAAACGAATCTGTGTCAAATGCAAGTAAGGATTGAAGAATCATGTGGGCAGTGTCCGACCACAGAGAAAATTAGGTTGGAGATGAGTTGACACGTAATAGAGTGGTGTAATGTGAAAGCGATTAATGCGTCGCATTAGGAGAGTACGCAGCTTATCTCCTCGTTTGATGAGGTCGTTGTTGCGAGTGTCATACAAGACAACTGCATTACGTTGATAATGATTTGATGAGCTAGGAAT